>NW_027508722.1:30645000-31232500 GCF_051911475.1 Siphateles boraxobius
ATTATAGACTAGATCACCGCCTGATAAATTATTGTGCTGGGTTTAGGGAAGTCTTAAATAAAGATTTCATTGAACAGCTAAAAAGATCTAAGGTCTTCAAAGAGAATGGCCTTTATTTTATTCAAAAGTTGTAGCCAAATTTATTCAAGCTCTGGCAACAGAGTCAGAGAGGTCAAGAGAGCAGGCCCACTTTGATGACTGCTGGCAATAACTGCTGAAAATGAAGTCCACAGACAACACCATGAGCAGCACTGGAAGAGAGGGGAATTTAAAAAAAAGAATTACATGAATTGCAGATTCAGTGTACATGTTCTTTTAAAACTCTTATTATGATTGCTTAAAAAAATCAGTGAGACTTACTTTTGGCATTAAATAAGATTTATTGTATTTGAACAGTATTAATAGATTAGTTTTTGTGGATAGTGGTAACAGTGATGGTTTATTAACTTGTGTGTTATGGCGGACTAAGGGATATGAGTGAGTTAGTAGAACATTAAGTCAATTCAAAAATCCTGCTCATTCAGAAATCAAAACAAGGTTTTAAACAAATAGATTATATGAACTTTGTCAAATGACAACCGACACATTGCAGTGTTAACGCTGAATCTGACGCTTTACTTCAGAGAGATCAATATACTGACCAGCGCTGACGCTTGTCATGTTAAATCCTTGTTGAAAGGAGGCTATGACAAAAATATCGCTTTCATCAGTGCGCAAGGACATGGCAAATTGATTTATTATTTTTACGAATTCCTGACTTGACCTAGAGAATGAAAGCTATACCAGACGCTGCTAATGACATGCTCTCTCTCTCTCTCTCTCTCTCTCTCTCTCTCTCTCTAAGTAATACTATACACCAATAACTTCACTGAAGCAGCCCCAGCCATCATTGCTAGTTCTAATGTGTTCAAAATAGTAACAGAGGTTTGGGCTCAACTCTCAAACTGTCGAATTGAGATTTAAATCTATGGCGGAAGAAAGTTCCGTACACAAGAGGCTTTCTTTTAAGACATTCCATGGTTGTTTCTTAATTATTTAAATACTTGCTTTGCTATACTGTTGTATATATATATATATAAAACATCACACTCTCAGTTGTGCAATATGGCTCTATTGACTGACAGTCTGTCTGGTAAATAAATAAATGTGAACAGATACACACCAGGACAGAGGGCGTGGATCTGCCAACACATTAAATCTGACATTAAATCAGCAGTGTTTAAATCTGTTTGCATGTATATGGAGTAAAAATGATAAAATGACTGTAATACACAGTCTCACTTAAATGCACTTTTATGCACAATTTGACATTGACAGAAGAGACACCTGAGTTGTATCTTCCTAATCAATAAAACTTGACAAGGCAGGTCAGCCAGTGTCTGTCCGTAAGGCCTTTGTTCAGGAAATTGCTTTGCAGAAGTCAAAGTAATCAATTGGTTTAGTCGGAAGATGATGTACTCTAGCTTTCAAATCCGCCTGTCCATCTCTCAACCAAACCTTGGCATTCATTTGTTTATGGGCATTATACTTTCTATTTGAGACAATGCAGATGAATAAGCTAATTTATTTAAGGGTGAGACGGCCCTGCTTTCAAAGCAAAACAGGATTGTTTGTAGCAAGAACCGATTGGTCAATGTGGCTTGAGTAGATGGTGGGTGGAGCCCAGTTCATTGTGGATTTGGGTGCACATCTTGATGTTTCAAAATCTACAAATGTGTGCGGTGATCGACAAATGCACAGAAAGCCACCCACAAATGTACAGGATGCAATCCACAAAGTAATTCCAAGCAGTGTCGTGTTTGTCACATAAAGACACACATACATATATATATATATATATATATATATATATATACATATATATATATATATATATATATATATAAAAAATATATATTAGGGGTTGCACAGACGCTTTCATTTGGATTTATTTTTCTCAAATCAGCTAAAAGAACTTAATATACTCCGCCATTTTTGGTCATACAGATAAGAGTACATAATTCAAAACTGTAAACTTTTATTCATGTACACTCACAATAGGTTAACGAAAAAACGTTTTCTGTGGTTTCAGTTCCGGGAACTGCACATCACAAAAATTAACCATAAGCCACTTGCCTCAGCTCAGTCACAATAAGAAATCGCTCTAATTAAACGTAAATCGTCTGAATTAAAATGAAAAAAAAAGATCAAATAATTTCTTTGTCGAAATGTTGCGATATTGTTTCATTTAAGTTCATAATCATTCTATAAATGTTATTTTTTTTTTAACAGCAGCACAAAATACCCACTGTGTTTCGAGATTTATTTGAATAAATAAAAATAACTGCCCTCTGCTTATTTCACAAATCGCTCCCTGGTTTTAAGGATCCAAAGATTCCTGTGGAATTTAATATTGAGTTGAAATTTTTTTTCATGACAATAAATGAACATGAGTTTGAAGTTTTTATTTCGTTTTGCTTGGGAAAAAGCTGGGCCTAAACCGAAGTGTCATCGGGCAAGATGGCTGCTGCGGCTGAGTCAGCTCTGGATGATACATCACTTATGAATTCGTCACAGCTGTGATGAGTGTGTGGGCAGCACACACATCTGCTCCAAGCCATGATCCCTCACCCAAGTAGTAGGTATCTGATTAAGGCCATAGAGACCATGCTGCCCTGGCCTCCTGCACTGCCGGCACCATCCAACGAACACAGCACAGGCCCGTCATGTTACGGTCCTAGCCCTGTTCCCCTGCATGGGCCTGGCCCACCATCTCTCCCCCAATTACACCCTCCGGGACTTTATGTTTTGTTATGTTTCATGTTCATAGAGGGGAGGATATGTCACGATTTGGTTATGTTTCATGTTCCTGTTTCATGTCTGTCATGTGATCTCCTGTTCATGTCATGTGATCCTGTCATGTGTTCCTTGTCTGATGTGTCATGTTGTCATTGGTTATTTCTTCACAGGTGTCCCTTGTGTTGTGTGTATTTAAGCCCTCATGTTTACCATGTGTAACCTCATCACGTCTACTGTATGTCTATGTCAATGTTCATGTTTTTGAGTTCATGCCACGCCACACCATGTTTTTATTTTATGTTTGATCTTGTTAGGTTTGTAAATAAACTGCACTTGGGTTCTCTCTACAACTTGCCTAAAGTGTACGTTATTACAGTATGATTGTCAACAATCTAGCATTATCTAAACATACACTGACGAAACACCTTCATGCCAACTAAACGATACAAAGCAATTTAATTTGCGATCAACCTCGTTTTATTGTAGCCTAAGGTGAATTCAATAAGGCATTCTTTTTCTTTGAAGCAACAAAGGCTAAATAATTTGTAACAGTTGTTTTTGTAAATAGTGTGGATGACACGCAGTGACATATACAGTATTATCAGCTGTATGATGTGTTTCTACCCTGAAACATTTAATTTTAATAGAGACCCAGCGCACATTGAGGAAGACAAAACAAACTTGTTAAAGAGAGATCCAGCACATCCGTGCAAGAGAGGCAAAGAAAAATGCCCGATCTTAATTTATGTTGCTTTGTACTATTCTCATTTTGTACTGCTTTAATTGGCAATACAAATTAAAAATGTCACAAGAATACGATTCTGTATTTCTCATTTTGCATCGCATATGGAAACGCTAAACTCGACTTGTTTTAAATAAATAAACTGTCCAGACACTTTATTTAAACCTTGAAATGTGCGATGGGGTTTTAAACTGAATTAATTTTAGTGTTCTTTTACATTTCATTGGTTTTTATATTGAAAGTAATACTAGGCTATTTAGTTAGTCTGTTATTTTTTTGTAGAAGTCGACAAAATCAGACTTTTTTTCTGATTTGTTCAATGTATGGATCTATTTTGAAAAAATTCTTTAGTTGCTATGGCCGGGTATCACTGTCAGTCATCTCAATTTCGTGAATGATTCACAAAACAATAATTTAGCAGATTAAAGACTAGCTTCATCATCTTAAAGTCGTCATGAAATCAAATTTTACCATTCGTATTTTTATATGTAATATTGTAGTGTTTATTATAAATGATTTATCTGTGCACTTCATTATTTTGTTAGAATTCATGTACCCTTATAATCTTTAATCAAATACGTTACCCTTCCCTCCCCCCTCGAAAAGACTTCTCTTCTCTTCCGGTCAAAATCTATTACTAGATGGCGTAGCTATTGTGGTCTGTCATCTTGGTTTGCGGGAGGCTCATATAAATATGGGGTGATTCCTTCCGGAAAATTTGGCTGCTCGTCCTCGTTCTCATCGTCGGGTTCCTCAGTTAAAAATGCTTCATGGGAGGGTAACGGTGGTGAGTCCGGTGGAGAGAAATCCTCCACAACTGACTGTAAACTGGCATTCAAATCTGCCTCCATTTTGTTAGCAACGCCCAAACAAATCAAGCCCCGCCCTACATTTTTTTTCTAATTTCAGAAGCCGTTTCACTCGGATATACGTCACAATAAGGAAAAAAGGACAATCTCGACTTCCGTTTCATGACGACTTTAATTTTGCGATCAGCTGATAATCGATAATCTGCCTTCAACAGCACCTTCGAGTTTTGTCGTCTATGCAGCGCAACCTTTTAAGTCTAAGGTTAAAGTCCAGTCATTAATAAACACCACACCTCTCCTCAACACGGCATCATTCAAGTAAGACAAAAATAAAAACATGCTACGTATACTGTGCTAGACCAACTGGGACTAGTCTCTGCACTTGCATATTGCACTTGCCATATTGTTGGCTTGATTGCTTCAATTGCTCTCCTCATTTTTAAGATTGGCTAAAAGCGTCTCCTAAATGATTAAAAGTAAATGTAATGTAAATGCTAGTATCTAGTTATGCATGTCACCTCTTCTCCCTGATATAGGGAACAAGACATTAGTTATGTATCTGACTTTATGGGGAGAGCCTTTCTCCTGATCAATCCTGATGCCATCAATCATGAGTAAACAGAGACATTTCCTTTCGATTGATAAATCATGAATCGGTTTGTCTTGACTAGCAAAGCAACGATCAGAGTCGGTTTAGCGGTTTTGAACAGAGTAATCAATGCTCAAGGATGGAGAGGAAAAGGTTAGGAGGAGCAGAGAGAGAAAGGTCTCCAAAAAGAGGCAGCGAAATGTAGCAAAGTTACTGACCTGGTCAGGGCTTCAATTACAGGTCAGTTTCATTTGTAAACAAGCTACAGTTTTGTCTTCATTAACTTAGCTAAGTATTAAACTGCTAGAAAATGTTAGCAGTAGCACCCCATTACTATCGTCAGTCCAAATACTGTTGTATGTCTTTTGCTAAAAGACATCATTATTGCAAAGTCACATTAGTAATTTAGCAGACAGATATTCGCATCGTTTTATAGTATAGGGAGGGACTAGGGCAGACAACACAAAAATATGATAATAATGCAATAACATGTTCAGTATTAGGATTTTCCTATGAAGATATTGTTATGATGTAGTTATTGTACCAATTTTGATATTTAGACAATTTAGAAAATTAGTTTTAATATATTGGTAAGAAATATAGTTTTGTTGAAGATTAAACAACAACAACACTCTGTCCTAATGTAATTCTTTGAATTTAAAGGGTTAGTTCACCTAAAAATGAAAAAAAAAAAAAATGTCATCAATTACTAAAGGCCTATATTTCATCTGTTAAAAATCATAATATAAAGTGATCAAATATCTTCAGAAAATTTCCTCAATTCATATGGATTAGTTTAATGATCTTTTTATGAACTTTTGGAAGTGACAAAGTGGCAGTTGTGTGGTCTTTCAATGGAGGGACAGAAATCTCCCAGATTCATTTAATCTGTGTTTTAATGATAAACAAAGTCTTATAGGTTTGGAACAACATGAGAGTGAGTAAATGATGACAGAATTTTCATTTTTGTGTGAACTAACCCCTAATATTTTGTCTCAGTCTGGCACTGATTGGGAAGATAATTTCACAAGCACTTCACAATGTTGCCAGCACTGATTTAATTCTCTGCCTGCATCGGGCACTGCAAGTGAAGAGACTGCTCTTCCTCTGAGCTGAAAGGCAGAGGAAGCCTGTAATGTAACCACCTGAGCCCTAAAGGGGGTGAAAAACACTTTCAGTACATAACTCATCATAGGCTTCAGTACAGCTCCACAATTATCTGGCCTAAACTACAAACAAAACATTAGACAATGACTAATAGAGCCTGTAAGTCAACCACTCACTTTATTGGTGCCAAAGCTAGACAAAGCACAGTTTTAAGGGAGTACCTATGTACATCCATTGTTTCTAGAGGCTCAAATAGAGGTCCCATGAGAGTGTAAAATCTTCAGGCACTAAGACCTAGGCCCCATCCACACTACTACGTTTTAGTTTAGAAACGGAGACCTTTTGCTACGTTTGCACCTCCCATCTACACTAAAGTGGCAAAAACGAAGACCTAAAATGGAGAGGTTTAGAAACGCTGCCGACCCCATTTTGCGCTTTGAATCTCCGGAGGGCGTTTTAGTGAAGACGGGTCAAAATGGAGGACTTTAGAAATGATGACGCAGAGGCTCTCTGATTGGGTGTCAAACAACGGAAGAAAACATACAACAACAGCCTGGACTACCAGTTACATTAGTGCAAGTAAATTCTGCATTTTACAATGCTATAACTGCCTACATGCGCCGGAGGCAAGCTATTATTCCAGCGATCTGTGACAATTCCCGTGTGCAGCGGCGGAATCGACCGTATATGGAGCGTCGGTTTTGGGTTAAGCCGGGAAGAACCAGCGCATGTTTGAATCATTTTATCAATGAAGTTGTAGTTCCTGAGGAATGGTGCGAAAACTTTCGAGTGTCCAGATCGGCACTTATCAACCTCAGCGTAATCTGAGGAATACTCAATCTTTTCCTGTTTACACCTGCACGCGCATGCCAAGTGTAGGTGAATGGTCACGTGACCCGCGTTTTCAGTCGTTTTAATGTGCTAAAACGCTGGTGTGGACGGTGATCGTATTCGTTTTAATTCTCCGTTTCTAAACTAAAACGCAGTAGTGTGGATGGGCCTCTAGTCTCAGGTTGGAACAGTAGACCGGTGAGGGGGGTTCACTCACCTCTGGCAGGTGAGAAAATTGATCACCAAATCATGTTTTCCCACAGAATGGCCATCTATTGGCACATTCTCCAAGATAGCTGCAACATAAACTTTCCATTTTAGCGCATCCCTAGGGGCAGCATATAGCTACTCCACCATCTTCAGAAACCTTCAATGTTTGGGCCATTTTGGCACAACCAGCTAAACCTGATTTTCCCCGATCCTGCAAATGACCAGGCAGAGAAGCTGTTCCAATGGAAACGTTGCTGGCCATTCGTGAGCAAGCACTTCCACCCACAGAGAAATACATTGCACAGTTAGCAGTCTCTACGGGGAACAACTGGTCCACGTCCACCAAAAACCTCCTATATCCTCAAAACTGTCTCACTCTGTTCCCCTGGCGATATGCCTTGATTGGATAGAAGGTCTGTGCTGTAATTCAAATGGCCAGACAAGTGCACACATGCAACGGTACAAGGTGTTGTTCCAAAGGAAGAGACAGACGTAATCTGATCCAATTACCGCCATGTTATCTGTTTCAATGACAACATGGCAGTTGTTCATATGTGAGAAAAGCTTTCAGAGAAAAATTAACTGTGAGCAACCCATACCAGTCCCCTGGATGAATGTGAGAGAGAATTTGCTTTTGAATGATAATTTTTGTATGTGATATGGACACATCCCACTGGTGAACCGCAAAGGACATACCACGGTTGAAGCAAGGCAGTCGCCTTACAAATTGGATTGTATAGCTGAATTTTATCGCCTTTAACACCAATCTGATATACCTATGAGGACTTCCCGGAATGATTGGACAGCAAACACAAAGCATTGAACTTATCCTCCCTGCTCCAGCAATTGTAAGGGCAGAGATGGAGGGTGTTACATTGAAGAACTATAGACTTTTGGGGGCCAGTACCAGTTCTGCTGGAGTCCCTGCAGTCCTGGTAGTGTCTTTCTACTAAGACGTGATTTCTGTGAGTTCGGCAGAGGCTTATGCTTAGGCCATGGACATTACAACACTGCTTCAAAGCCAGCTTGTCTTTAATGCAGCCAAAACAGTGTTGGAGGGGACTTCAAAATCATGTTGGATAGGCAGCAGCGCTGATTCTTATTAGAAAAAAAAAGTGAAAGTGTTGCATGGCTTGGGACTGCTTCTGCACCATGATACATCTCTCTGTGAAGCCTTCGATAGGATCACCATAGTGTCCTGTGGGAGACACTGGAATGTCAAGGAAAGGCAACTTTTTCATCGCAACCAGAGATAACGATCACAAATGACCAGACTTCTCATATCAAGGCTGATGGATTGGGCGGTAAAATATGTGGCACGTAGTGCGAAGTCTTCGCACTATGCAGCTCTCTGAAGAGCTCAGGACTGAGCATATTTCATGTGCTTGAGGAGCTTTGCCTGAACAGCATTTGAGCAGCTGTTCAGTGAAGCAACAAGCTGGCCAGGCTCACCTAACTCTTAATCCCCATCACCAAAATTGAGGGTTGAAGATTGTCTTGAGTAGGGTTGAGAATTGAATATCAATTCCACTTCTGGAATCAGATACTTAAGGTCACGAATAAGATACTTGTTATACAATAAAAATTTTGATTCCACTTAAGGGTAGCTGTGTGCGCAATTTAATGTGAATTTCAAAGCATTCAAATATTTGCTGTTCCACAATGTTTCACCAAAAAAAAAGCGTGCACACAGAAAGCCAACTTATAGTGCGTGAATAGACAATTACGTTCTCTTTTGCATCTTCTTGCTCTTGAAAAGACAAATTTAGTATTAAGTGGTTTTGTCTTAAGTGAATGTAAACAGTTGAGAAAGAAAATGCATGTCTATAAGTATATTCGATCCACGCCTATGATCTTAAAGTGACAACAGCCTAACATACCTGCTGCCATCTGTATCATTAATATTAATCAAACAACAAAAGAAAAAGAGAAAATCACTCACTGATCTTGACTGAATAACCTTTGTAACATTGTTTTAACTTATATTTTTATATATTTATGTATAATTTGTACTTGAACTTTCTTCAGTTGTATTTCTTGTGCTATTGCCAATTTGATTACTTGTTCTTATTTTATTACTGACAGTTTACTTGTCTTTGATCATGTTTCAAGTGTATAGTAGTTTGGTATATTTTTTGTAGTTTGGTATTGTTTTTGCAGTGCTATATTTGTTGTTTTTTGTTCTGTAGGCTGCTGGTGTTTGCTCATGTTATTCAGCTGGAACAAAATGTTTTGCAAAAAATCTGAATAAATTCATTTGATTCTTTTTTTTTTTACCTTATTATAATCGAAACTGGGAATAGATAAGAACTGTAATCAATCAGCAGATTCAGAATCGATAAAATTAAAATGATACCCAACACTAGTGTAGAGTCTGAGTGTATAGAACAGGCTATCTGGATAGAAGCCCAAGCGATTGTTGCTATAGTTCAAAACAGTTCTACAATAAAGCATCAAATGCAGGCTATGGAGCAACACATCAAATAATCTGAACATTGTAATGACTCTAAAGACATAAAAACATATAGTGCCGCCCATCACATTCGGCAGCATCAGACTGAACATCGATCAGGGAATAAGTACTCACTGCCCTTTTGGAGTTGTTTTGATTGATTTGGCATCTCAAAATATATGCAGCGAGATTCCTGCGGTCAAAATATACTGCTCATCCCATTAAAAAAACTGGCCAGGGTTTCTTTTTAATGCCACTGAAATGGGATCAATATTGAAAATGCTTCTGAATGTCATGGAAGAGACTCGGCCTAGAGGCTGCTCACTGAGCCAGTGTTTCAGTAATCCATATGAAATCATAGCAGACCTGTTTGTTAAATGCCATAGCTGTGCCTGTGAGGCTAGAATAACTTGCTGCATTGTCTTCACACCTGTGTCACATGACCATAAAGCTCTCAGACATCCTCTTGGACAGGAAATGTTACTTAAACTCCCAGAAGTGTTGGAGAAATAATACAGGGAAATCAATACAACTTCGATAGCATAGCACCTATACTTTTCCAGTCTCTGATGTCTTTACATTACTGTATTTACATGTAAGGGACAACAAAGAGCATGTGTTTGTGTGTTTACCTTAGATGAAATGGTCAAACATGCATGATATTTCTTCTTACATACAGTGGTTGTGTCGTAGCTGAAATATATTTGGCAGCCCAAAGCAGAAAATAACTTTATATTCCTTTATATGGGTTTCTTGGGAGATTCCCATATAAAGAGCACAAAAAAGCACAATGAGTCATGCAAGCATAAGACCAACTGCAACAATGATTAATTAAAGACATTTTAGATTATTTTAGGCAAAATGGCTGAAAAAACACAAATACAATGACTATTAATATGATTTAAATCAAATCACTTTTGACCAATAGGTGGTGGTGTTACCAAATTGATCTTGTGTTAACAGTGTAAGGTGACAATGACACATACAAAGTTTTGGGTCAATATGCAAAAGCGTTGCTGAGTTATAGCCTCAGAATCAGTTTTGCATGTGATATCGGACAGTTGGATATCATTTAACTTAATATGCTGCACTGAAACAAGAGCAAGTCTTTCAGAATGTATAAAGAATATGTATTTTTTTTTTGTGCATATTTCCAGACCAGTAGGTGGTGCTGTGCCGAAAGCTGCAAGTAGCCTCAGTTCATGCCTGTGATGACATGTACCAACATTTGTCTCAATACGCTAAATTGTTGCAGAGATATAGCCTTGTGTCCATTTTGACATGCTTTTCGTTGAATTAGCAAGCAGATTATTCGTGAATGGTTTGGTGTTTTGACAAACTTTTAATAAAGTTTTGCCAGCACGGTCTGAAGATGTGAGCCAATTTTGGTGAAAATCAGACAAACCATCTAGGACAAGTTCGAAAAACATTTAAATGGCAGAAAATGTTTTATGATGGAATCGAGTCATCTTGAGCCAAGGAATCGGAGGAAAAACAAACAGGCCTGACTATTAAATAAATTGATTCTTGGGAGCAGCAGTGGTAGTGTGCTGATTTTTGTTTATTCTTTAGTGAAGTGCTTTATCTGATCATGCACCTGCCTAAAGTGTTTCGATATGTGCGCATACACTATTTTGAATTCACACTCTGTTAGTTCAAATCTAGACTAAAAACACATCTCTTTGACCTAGCATACACATAACACATTATAAACTTCTAGAATTCAATGTTAAGCTGCATGGATTAGCCCAGCCAGAACCGGGAACACTCCCCATAAATCCTGATGTACTCGTTACATCATAAGAAGAATGGCGTCTAAAAATGCTAATATTAGTCTCTCTGTTTATCCCGAGGTTTACTGCAGTCCGCCGGATCCAGGCCGTATCCAGATCTGACACGACGACATTGCAGTCCTGAAGTGTCAACTAATCTCTCCCCTGTGAAGGCCTCTTTCCCTTCCCTTTAACTCTGTACATATAAAACGTTGTCCTTATAATTCCGGTTCGCGTGGCGGTAAATTGCGGGTGTGTATTTGCTGCCTTTTACCGCTAAGAGGCACTACAATCACAGACTTTGAAAAATGTCAGTTTATTCTCTCTATTGCGTAATCGCCACGGCACATTCAGAGCGATTGAAAGCTGAAAGATCAATTTTCTACAAAAATAACGATCAACATGGTTGTTTGCTTTGCGGCCCCTTTAAACATTTTTTTTTTTAAAAGACCAAGCATTCGATCTACGTCAGAGCATCAGAGCGTCCACGAATCTTTCCGCGGTGTCGCTGGCAGGGGGGCGAGAACGAACCGAGCGGCGGTGTGAACGCACGGTTAGAGCGATATTTTCACCCTTGCCTTGTCCTTTCCTCATTGGGAAGCGCTCACATGATAGCTAAACATGTTTGAGTAGATCCTCTGTACCTCTTGGTTTCAGATGGATTACATAATCAGATAACATTTATTAAATATTTAAACATTTAAAGGCTTTAGACATAGCCGATTTCTTATCATGACTGAGCTGAGGCAAGTGGCTTTCGGTTCATTTTTGTGACGCGCAGTTCTCGGAGACAGAGACGACAGGATAAACTTTTGTTGTTAGCCTAATATGAATAAAAGTTATCAGTTTTAAACCATGTAGGCTACTCTACTCTTATTTGTATGACCAAAAAAATACAGAGTAGCCTATTAAGTTATTTTAGCTGTTATGAGAAAAATAAATCCAAATAAACGCGCCGGCGCGTTTTTCGGACACTAATTCAACATGCCAGAATAAAACCCGACTTTAGAACAATGCATAGCGCCACTTGGTGTGGTGTGCCAAAACACTTAATTATAAACTTCAATACTTCATTCAAAATAATCTCAAAACGCTTTGTGACATTTTGAAAAGCCGTGCATGCACTAAGGCCACTGGAACCATGAACGTAACTGAAACGCTGGTTTGGATTTTATTGTTTGTCGTTTAAACGTGCCTGTTGCATATCTTTATTTTATATGGTCTATTGGTGAAGTAGCCTATAGCATTGATTACTGTGGAGGAAGGGGGTGGGTGATCAAAATAATTCAGCAGAGGGATTAGACCAGAAGGAAATTCCCATCCCCCCTGGCAAATCGCACCTTGCTTAAAACCATGTTTTTAAAAACTCTATGTAGGCTATAGGGAATCCAAAAAAATAAAATATATATATATATATATATATATATATATAACAAAGTTTTAGAACTAGACAAATCTATCTGCATTAATAATAGGCTATAAAATGCATTAATAGGCTAATACAAAATTTAGGCTACTGTAGTCCATGTTTGTGCGGGATTTGAACCTGTGTCATCTAAATGATCGAAACATAAGTTCTACCACTTGCCATGAATTTACTCACTGAGAAAGGCCCAAACTTTCGTTTCTCCAGTGTGTGTTCGCTCACATGAGCGAGAAGCGCTCTTCATTCATCTCATTCCTCAATAGAAAATAAAATTAATCAGCTTCATTGCACCTAATTTATTTTTGTTTGTTATTTTTGTCATTATTTGTTTGTTTTTTTGTTATTGCGCTGCTCCCCCGGGGAATAGGCTTATGTCGCCCACCGACATCTAGGCCTACAATATGAAATATAGGCTATATTGTTCTCGTCTCTATTCTTAACTTTTCATTCAATTTTTCTGTCCTAAAAAAAATTATATTCTTTTTACCATAGTTGTAGTATTTCATCCTTACTGTTAATTGACATTAACCCCACTTACATTTCAAAATGTGCAATTGCTGCTGTTTTGCACAATATCCCTTTGCGCCACCTGGCGGTCATTTCGCGAACTACTTTGAAATGCGACTGGTTTATTTTTGTCGCGGTGGTTTTGCCGTGGCAGCTGGCGCGGCGGTAATAGGCATTCTGGTTGTCTACCTACTGTATCCACCTTTTTCCTGGTTAGCGAATTTACCCATGATTTATAGCGGGTTTGAACCGGAAGCCAGTTGTCCTTTTCCGGTTCGAAGCTTTATGAAGATTAAGCGCCGCTAGCTCAGAACGCCCCAGTGATGTGCTGGTTAGAAAATATGTGAAATAAGTAGGGCTGCCCCTGCCCGTGCACGACTGAAGTTGGGTTGGAAGTTATGTATACTATATGGGAGAGAATGCTAAACCATAATGAGCGTTTTCGTAATATATTGCCTATTCTGCATCTCAACGCACGCATAAGCTTGCCACCAAAAAAATGGCAAAAGTAATGATTATGCATTAAACATTTGAATTGTTTAATAATAAACTAGTGTTTTCTGTAAGTGTCGACTGCAAAGATACATTTGATGATGCTGACTCGCCATGTTCGCAGTAGTGAACGCGCCTAGAGAGAAATGCACACTTCATACGAATTAACCTATACATAAGCAGAGAGCAGCCCATTTCTGCTCGTTTTTTATTATTTTGTTTAAAAGTACACATTTCAAGCTTTCTATAGATATACTTCTCATACCAGTTGAGGTGCAATTTTCGAATAATAATTGAATAATACCCAGCGATTATTATTTTTGCTTGAAATGCCCATCCCTACTGGTAACGTATTAGCCGTTTGTCAACAAAATGGTGCGGAGAGATACACCTTTTTCGTTGGATGCTTCAGTTTTAGCGGAGCTAACCAAAAACGTCTACTCTCTGGCATTTAATGTACAACCCCAAATCAGAAAAAGTTGGGACATTTTGTAAAATGCAATAAAATCAAGAATCTGTGATTTGTTCATTCTATTTAACCTTTTACTTACTGACAAAAGTACAAAGAAACGTTTTCCAATGTTTTCACTGACCAACATCAACATTATCCAAATTAGATTATCCAACTCTTTTGAAACAGTCCACAATGAGCAGGTGAATTGGTAATAGTTGAGGGTATCATGTTTGGGTGTAAAAGTGCTTCTCAGTCTTTTAAAGCAAAGATGGGTCATGGCTCATCACTTTGTGCCAAAAATCATGAGAGAATTGTCAAACAATTAAAAAATCACATTTCCCAATGCAAGATTGCAAAGAAATTATGCCTTTCCATACATAATATTGCCACAAGATTCAGGGAATCCGGAGAAATCTCAGTCTGTGTTGGGTAAGGCAGTAGACCTCTGTTGAATGTGTGTGACCTTTGAGCCCTCAGATGGCATTGCACAAGATACCATCATGCTTTTCTGTTAAATACAGACACATGTCCTTAGGAGTAATTTGCAAAACCGTTTTTTACTGAACACAGTCTGACTCTGCATTAAGAAATGCCTCTTGAATCTCTGTTACGCAAGGAGAAAGCTTTACATCAGTTCTATGTGGAGATGCCGGCGAGTTCTCTGGGCCTGAGCTCATCTCAGATGGTCTAGAAGACAGTGGGAATGTGTGCTGTGGTCAGATGAGTCCATGTTTCAGCTTGTTTCTGGGAGAAAATGGACATCGAGTTCTCAGTCCCAAAGATGAAAGGGACCAACCAGACTTTCACCAGTGACAGGTGCAAAAGCAAACATCTGTGCTGGTATTGAGGTGCATCATTGCAAACGGTATGTGTAACTTGCATTATTGTGAAGGTACCATTGACATGGAGGCACATATTTGGATTGTACAGAGACATAAACTGCCATCAAGATGACATCTTTCCTGGGAAGCAAGACAATGCCAGGCCTCATTCTGCACATGCTAAAACTGAGTGGTTTCTAGACACTCTGCACCATAGAAGGGATGTGTCTGCCTGTTTACTGCAGTCCAGATATGTCTCTTATGGAAAATGTATGACCCATCATGAAAAGGAGAATCAGGCAACGATGACCACAGACTGTTGAGCGGCTGTCTTGTATCAGACAAGATTGGGCAAATATTCCACTAGCAAAACTCCAATTAGTAACAATTAGTAATCTCAACTCCCAAATGATTAAAAAGTGTAATTAAAAGGAAAGGTGATGTGACACAGTGGTAAACATGTCTCTGTCCCAACTTTTTTGGGGTGTGTTGCAGCCATCAAAATCAAAACAATTTCATATTTACAAAGTACAATTATGTTGGTCAGTGAAATAATTGGAAAACATTTCTTTGTACTTTTGTCAGTAAATAAAAGGTTAAATAGAATGAACAAATCACAGATTCTTGATGTTATTGCATTTTACAAAATGTCCCAACTTTTTCTGGTTTGGGGTTGTAGCTGATACGAACCGGACATGGGCATTCTCTCCTTTTTATCTTGTGCTCAAAGCACCCAGGTTCTAAAAAAATTTTTTTATCTTCTTTGAATTGTTAAAACAACCAACAACAGCACATGTAGAGCCTGAACTCATTCTCTCACTGCTAATACAGTACAAACCGGAAGTAGGCAACCGGAGTCGTCGTCATGGCGGGGCGCATTGTTTAGAGCAGAATAAGGTGGATAGACTAAACACGTGATGCGCATGTGCATGCCGTCTGCGTTTTCGCGGGTTTGCATTTCTGAGGTTTGCGCAGAGATAACCTTTTTTTTTCTCAAATTTTTCAAGGCTTGCACTCGGAATCTATTTCAGGGTTTCCGTTCTCGAGCCACCAGGCACTGTTTTGTGCGGATGAGCGGGCAGGAACGTGTTTGGTGTTTTCTGTTAGAACGGTGTCGTGTTAGCGGCCCCTAAGTTAATCACTAATGATCTTTGCAATGGAAGTGAATCAATCAATCAAAACTAACTTTAGCTGGACAATAACTTTATAATTTCCTATTATTATCACTGTAAAGCTGCTTTGAAACATTCTGTATTGTTAAAAGTGCTATACAAATGAAGGTGACAACTTGACTTACAGTAACTTAATAATAATAATAATAATAATAATATTCGGTTGGACTGGGTTCCAAAAAACACAATAAATAAATAAAATTAATTATTAATTATCAATTAATTCATTTATTTTTTAATAAAATAAAATCACTTCACACAAATCATGCAGCTTTTTGGTGTGCTATCACTTTCGAAAGTGATTGAATTTTATATTTTATCTCGAAGATGATTTCCATTAAAGGAGGTACTCCAGCAATATTTAGGGAGAACAATTTCATAGAATTGAGGTGGGGCAACTCACTACCAACTTTACAACTATACAGCATGTGGCATTGTAAATGTAACTTTGTCCTTTGTGTATTTTTAGTGAAATTAAATCTAACTCAATTAAATCATAAATTTAATTGATGAGCAATAAATAGCAAAATTGTATGCTAAACATTTCTGAATATGCAAAAAAAAAAAAAAAAAAACATCCCTGCCATTACCATTACCATTCACATCTGGATTATGTACAGCATGATATTCCTATGTTATATGTAAATAGAATGCTGGTGCTGTTTATAAGAATAAACATCCTGATATTAGCTTTCTGATGCAGTGTAAATATCTTGTGCTGTTATTTCATCACCGGCCTTGTGAAGTAATGTCATTGCTCTCTTACAGCAAGTTTATGTAATTTCAAGCCTGTGTTTTGGTGAAGAGGAAAAGCAAATTATTTCTGAGGGTGCCTGTGCGACTACACAGCCTCGATGCTCCACACATCAAGAGCGAGGACATGTTTATTCACAGAGCTTGAAGTTAATAGAGTTCAGGCAGAGCCTTCTGTACAATACTCTCTCACTAGGCTATGATTTACAATTTGGTCACAATTGCAAACCTTTGAAAACAGAGAAGCATCTCATGAAATGAGACAGAAACAGGTGAGTAGAGAAAACAAAGGAAAGCATTAAAGCATGGAGTGGTGGTCATCAAGTTGACAGATGCAGGAACAAATTCAAAGAGTCACAGATAAAGTAATATGTTTCCTAAATTATCAGTGAGATCAATGGCATCTCATTTCCAACTGAGGGTATTCTAGATCAATATCTGAAAGACAGACAAAGCCCTTTTCAGATGAGAATAGTTTGCCATGAGGAGTTTAGGTAAATTTGTGTATATTTCTCCAAAAAGCAACATAAAACCACCATTAAATTAGTCCATAAACCTGCTGAAATATCCAGCATGCTGGTTAGAGCTGGTATAGTGCTGGCCTAGCAGGTGGACCAGCAGGGCCATTATGGTATCAGCATGCAAAACATACCTTATGCTGGTACATACATTTATGCAATGTATGAAAACAGACATTTCAGTCTATTCTTCTGTCTTGGAGCTTGACAGTCCTTAGAAACTATAAACTGTCAATGTATGGGGAAAAAGCAGCATAAAGGTCCTTAAAATGTCTTGTTTTTGTTTGTCTTGAAAAGCAGTTATTTGGGTTTGACATGAGGGTGAGTGTTTTCATTTTTGTGTGAATAATTCCTTTAATCCCCTCAGAATCAAATATGTCTGTTTTTTTTCTTTCTTTTATCTCTTTCTTGCAGTCTCTGTAAAAATGAAAGGGATTATTAAGTTCTGTTTTTCAGTTAACTAATCCTTTGAAAAGTCCTGTCCAGATCAGAATGTCTCTGATTGGGGTATATTTTTTATTCCTTGACCATAAAATTCTGCAACTTTCTGACAAATGTCTGAGTAAAATAACAATATGGCTAAGTAAAAAGAAAATGTAATCATTAACTTGACGCAATGCATCTTTTATTTTAAAATATACTATCAGCATGATTGACCGAGTGAAAAGATTCCAAAATTTCCCGAATGTCTGGTATGTCACCCATTTGCTTTTATGATAGCAACAATAGAGATATAAAAGTTTGTGCTAAACGTGATGATCAAGTTATCCAGTATGATTTGAGTTCGAAAGGGCATCTTATGCATCAATGGTAGGGATGTGCCAAAAGCGGATAATGGCTTCAAAAACAAATAATGTACTGTATTTTACCAAATAATAACAAACATATTCGGCAGAGACATCCACTTCTTGTGTTTGCTGAATAACAGGTGAGCCGGGGATAACACAATATTATACTGTACATAAACCTCTATAATCATGTGTGAAGTGAATGAGTGTAAACTATCTGAGTGAAATGAGCACAGATGTTGCCGTCTCCGTGATACTAGGCTACATAATACCGTTTTTCTACTATTTGATATGTCTATTTAAATGTAAGATATGATGTTTCTCTGTCTCACTCTCTTCTGGGGACGACGAGCATTTATGGATTCTTTATGAATGTTCAGATTTGCATTTAAATGCATAGTAAAAGTTGTTTTAGCAATTTTCAACCTCTAAATATTTTCTTTCAACTTTCATGGTCTATAATCAGCTACTTTATATAAAGAATAAAAACAGTTTTTTATATTATTGTTTTAAAAGATATTTAAAGATTTGATATGATAATAATAAAAAAGAATAATTGTATGAGTAATATATTACTTACCACACACTTACCACTAATATGTGGTAAGTGAAAATTATGAAGGGAACAGTATTACATTTAAAACTGGCTTCTCGTGTAATTTGATGGACTTTGACTTGTTTGATCATGTTTGACAAATTTGTTTATTTGATTTGTGACCTACAATACAAAGCGTTCAACTTATCGTGCTAAAAAATAGTATTTTTTTAAATTAATTTTATACCATAACTACTCCCCATAAAAATAAAATAAAATAAAATAAAAATAATGACTGAATGAGTTTTGTGATGCTTGTATACAAAGCACTTAATTTTCTTTAACTGCACATCCAGGCAATAAACAATCCCACTAGTAATAACTACAGAGATCCCAATCCCGTCTGAGTCAGTATATAAAATCGCAGACGTTGCTTTATTAACAATTGTAGATCAAATGTCATTTACAAAGCAAATCCTGTCTGAATAAAGCCTTAAAAAGAGTCGCTCTGCTAACAGATTTTATGAAAAGGATCCTATGATGATGCTGCTCAACATGAGCCTAAGATGAAAACAGTTTGTGATGTAATGAAACAATAGAGGCCAGTTTACTCACCATATTGATGGTGCTTCTGT
Source organism: Siphateles boraxobius (assembly GCF_051911475.1). Taxonomy (NCBI): domain Eukaryota; kingdom Metazoa; phylum Chordata; class Actinopteri; order Cypriniformes; family Leuciscidae; genus Siphateles; species Siphateles boraxobius. The sequence continues at coordinate 30,664,392 of NW_027508722.1, forward strand.
ACCACTGATCTCTAGAAAGTCATATCTATCTTCTAGTTGGAAGTCTGTGAAGACTAGGGCAATGGTGTCTCCCGGTTCAGCAAGAATACTCCACGTGCAGTCAGCATTGTTTTCATACTCTGAAGGGAAGTGTGGACTTGATATTGTCCCTGTTGTTCCTCTTAACGTTCCCCCACATGATCCTTCAGCTGAAAAAAAAATGCATAAAAGTTCAAAACTATCAAAGGTACAATTAGTCAATTTAAAACTATATAGAATTCAACTAAATTATATTTTTAAGGTTGCAATTCGTTGACTTCTCTTTCGCATCTTATCATGATTGAACAGACATACAAAAGACACACAAAATTATGTTAAAATGCCAATCACGGTAAGTATCCTCGTACACATAGTCAGTTTATGTGTTAAGTAAACTTAAACGATTGGGAGAAAATTGGATGTTTGTCAGCAGGGCTTTACATGTACTTTTTTGCTCACCAGCCACATTTGGCTGCAGGTATATTAGGCTGCTGTCACTTGCTGTCATCTCTACCTGACGTACAGATCCATAGTATTGTTACACATGCATTTTCTTTCTCAACTGTTTACTTTCACTTAAAACATAACTGACTGTTTATGTGAATACTCGCCAAGACCAGCATGTTGACATCATTTTGTGTGTATTTGACTGTTTAAGCACAATAAACAGTGAAAAAAAAATATATAATTAGTAGGCTGAGAGGCGGCTTTATCTGCGCACACAAAATCTGCGGGAATGAGTAAAATTATGTGCAATACATGCAATCACACGGCGAAATTCAAGCCCTGTAACAACAACAATATTCATCCGAAGAAAATTAAACGAGTGAGTGAGGGAAGGTGGGTTTGTGTGTAACTCACTGTCTGAGAGATGAGAGAGCGAGACAGCGCAGCTAGTATTGTGCATGTATTATGCGGAAAATGAGTATTGGAAGCGTTTCATATATTTCAGTATCAATGTGTATCGAAAAATCTATATTTTTGACAACACTACATTGCAATTAGTTCATTATTTCAGATGCCTTTGAATGAAATAAAGCCGCAACACAACAGAAATGCTCCCAACCACTAGAGGGCTCTCGGAGCGTGATAAAGTTAGTTTTCCATGCCACTGTTCTATAAAGTCAGCAGTCTAAAACATATATCATCACCACGATTAGTTTTAACAGTATGTAGCTAACCATTGTACGGAAGCGTATTGCATTCACTTGAGGAAAAAAAATCTACTCTGTTTTTCTGAATTAATGAGTTAATTATCTCAGAATTACAAGATAATTTTTCATGGAAAAAAGTTTTTGCTCTGTTTTTCTGAATTAATGAGTTAATTATCTCAGAATTATGAATTAATGAGATCCCTCAAAATCCTGCCAGGAGCTCTATTTTAGCTGGATTGCAAGGAAGTAAACATGTCCCGCCTTTCAAGTTTAATCCGGCTTTATTTTACTTTGGGTTTGAGACATTGGGAGATTACGGAGCCCCTAAAGGGACGTGGTGGTGGAAAAAAAACTTAGGATGGGATAAACATTTTTTTCAAATCTTTTGCGTTCCCTCGCAAAGATATTTGCGTTCCCACGCAAAGATATTCACGAGTTCACACTTACATAAAATTAGAGGGGGTAAAGTATAATGCGTATTTGGCGTGCTGTCTGGGGGGAGAGCTCCGAGCACGGAGTTCGGCCCGAACCCAGAGTACTCCCCCCATATGTAAAGTGGTTAGGACTAGAAGAGTGGAGAAGGGGTGGTGGAGGGACGCTGCTAAACTGTCAATGAAATGAGGTGAGACTGCTGAGTCTATATATACACATTTTAATCATTGATTGTAGAGTGCTCTCCACTCGTGGTAATTATCTGAATGTGCTCCTTCCGAACTTTGTTAATACAATATCTTTTTTTTTTCATATCAATTTCATTGTTGTGAGCTCGGACAGACACTTCCTGTTTAATGTTCCGCTGGCAGAGCTTCAGAGATCCGTACGTTAATGCGTTTCAGTAACAGCGTTTCATAGTGTTTGAACTTGGACTCAAATATATAGAAATGCAGTCAGTGCTTAACTCAAGGAGTTCAGCGAAGTTGGTAATATATTCAAATATGCTATTCGAACTTCCCGGATCAATATTCTTGAGCTAAACGTTGTTAAAACACAAACGACACCTATTTACAATCACAGTAACCCAGACAACGAGCTCCGTAGGGATCTCATTAATTCAGAAGAACAGAAAAAAATATTTTTTTAATGAAAAATGATCTCATAATTCTGAGATAATTAACTCAATAATTCAGAAAAACAGAGCAAATACATTATATTTCAAGAAAAAAGTTTCTCATAATTTTGAGATAATTAAGTCATTTATTCAGAAAAACAGAGCAAAAACATTTTTTTCATGAAAAAATATCTCGTAATTCTGAGAAAATTAACTCGTTAATTCAGAAAAACAGAGTAGATTTTTTTTCCTCAAGTGAATGCAATACGCTTCCATACCATTGTATATCGACATTTATTAATTCAAAATCACCTACGTGCATTATAGTTGCATATTTATACTCTAGAATGCTTTGACACGCTACAAGCGCATCCCTCTGGGAACGTGTTTCAATTCGTCCAAGTTGTTAAATGTATAATTTGTATTAATTAAAATAACTTTTAACATACAAGAACAGACATGTTCGAAATCCAAATCTTGATTGTATTGGTAGTAGACTGACTTACTACAGGTGACTTTTTTCCAATCTCCCTTCATGTATTCACACTAAACAATTATTTTTTAGGAAATTTCTGTAATATAATAAAAGTTTTTTTTTCTTTTAGCATGTTTCAAAGGTTGTAGTTCCTATTAACCAGACTGACTTACAACAGGTGAAATTGTGCCAATAGCTCTCTGTATGCACAGTACACAATTAGTTTTTCATAAAAACATTAGGCCTACTGTAATTCACCTAAAGTTTTTTTTTTCATGTCCCAAAGTTTGAGGTATGTTCCTAGTTGTGCCAATACCTTCCTGTAATTCTGTAATTCACCAAATGGTTTTTATTTTTATTTATCAAATTATATTATAATAAATGATACATTTTAACCACTTGATGGAATTGGCAGACGTTCCGTTAGGGATCATGAACTGTAGTAGCGTGTCAAAGCATTCTCGAGTATAAATACGCAGCTATAATTCATGTAGGTGATTTTGAAGTAATATTTTATGTCAATATGCAATGGTTACATACTGTTAAAACTAATCGTGGTATTGATATAGTAAGACTGCCGACTCTATAGTGGAAAACTATGGCAAGGGAAACTAATTATTGGCGCTCCGATAGCCCTCTAGTGATCCGGAGCATTTCTGTTGTGTTGCGGCTTTATTTCGCTGTGTTGTACATTTTCTGTTGTGTTGTGGCTCATTTCCGTTGTGTTGTGGATTAATTTCGTTCTGTTGTCAACTTATGTTTGCTTTTTAAATTTCGTTTCGTTAAATTTAGTGTTGTGCACTAAAAAAATTAACACAACATCTAGAATATTTATTTATTTAAAGCAGAAGCTCTGTTCTTTCTTTTGATATATTGCATGTTCAGATATTCATTCAGCAAAATATTCTGTGGGCCATGGATTATTTATTTTTTTAAATGACCAAAACAGTGGTGGTGCTGGCGGGGAAAGAGTTAAACGACAAAAAAAAAAAGAAACTCCCTATTCAGTGTTATTTTAGATTGTATTATTTTATACAATTTCTTTAGAATTTCTTACCTGAATACAACTGTTAGACGAACCTGAAAAATGTGTTAGACACCCCAAGTGAATAGTGTAAAAACATAACTAGTAGATATCACCATATTCTTCCCCAGATAAATGATTACATTAAGAATTTCAAATGTTATTTGCATTACATTTTTTAAATGTTATTTTATATATTCAAATGAGTCATTATCAAATAATTTGCACTAATTTGCATACATTTCTGGAACATATATCTGAACATTTGGATCAAGCTTCATACTTTGGACTCAAAATAATTGTTTCATTTTGTTGACATATTAGAGTCAAAGATTTTAAGAATAAAATATTGTATAAAATCCAGTAAATGATATATGAACAAACCCCTCTGTAAAAACCTTTAGAATATAGTTAGGAATAAAACTGGAAAGTTAGGTTTATGAAGTGCTACTGAAGTGGCCTTTTGAGATATGCATTGCAATTGAAATCTACAGATGCAAATAGATAAAGTGCAATAAAATAAACACTAAAAGAGTGTATTTTGGATGTTTTCTTTCGACTAGTCTGAAACAACACAAGCCAAAATCTCAAAACTGACCAGTGCATTAAAGACAATGTTTATGCCTGTATGTGTTACCTAATCATGAAATCAAAATCGACAATTCTTGTTCAATTCAAATATGTTTTTTTATGGATATTGCAGTATTTATTATAAATACTGCATTTTTTTAAATTCATTATCTTTAATCAAAATAACTTTCCCTCCCTCTTGCAACATCACTTCTCTTCTCTGATGATGTGCTTACTGGCGAGAGGGCGGGACAACCTGTCACTCACAAGAGATCACAGCAATAGCAAACGACAATGATCCATAGATCCAATCAATTCCCGATGGACAAAATCAAGGAAATCTCTATAGATGTGGCTACTGTACACTGCCTACTATTAAAACATAATAAATAAAAAAACGTAGTGAGTAAATGAAACACTTTGTGCACTATTTCACAGGAAATATGTTGTTTTCAAATTTGCATGTGAGGTTATAAAATGTATTTGTTTATTTTATTTTATTTTATTTTTTTATTTTATTTTTTAAGTCGGGGCATTTGTCCAGGGAACACGCATATTTCCACGCATATGGTCTGAGACACTCCAGTACCCCCTCGACCCTACATAGGATAAGCTGTTTAGAGAATGGATGGATGGCTGAATTTTTAAGTCAACGTTGTGTACAAATGTCAAAAATGTGGTTAATATTACTTGGTGGTTCATTTGTCAAACTGAAAATGGAAGGTCAATTTGAGCACACTGCATTGGGGCATACAGTAACCATCCTAGTCTTCTCTGTTTAATACTGATAATTACGTCATACATCATCCATTAAAGTATACTATACTACAGAAAATGTAAGAGCAGCATGTTTTTGCAAGAACATGTATAGTAGCCAGAATATTCCATGACTGTGGAAACCTTGCTTTTTAACCCATCCATCCATGTGAGCAAAGAGCATCTTACCTCTACAAAATGGTGCTGGGAAATCCCATGATGCACCACTTCCTGGGCTCACTATACACGTGAGCACTGCATGCCCCTCCAAAACATATCCCATCACACAACTGTAGCGGATCTTGTCGCCGACGTTGTACCTGGTCCCGTGGATAATCCCTCTGGGTATCAACCCTGGATTTCCACATGTGTGACTTGGTAGAACTGGAACAGAAGACAAGAAAACAGGTCAGAAGTAAGTTTGTGCATCATGCTGTGCCTTTCACTCTTCTCTGTTTGTTCTTCTCATCATCATACACATACTGAGCTAAACTCTTGAGATGTCTGTCTCAGTGCGAGTCTTCGCTATGAAGCGTGCATATCTGAAGCTGGCCTAGCAATCATTCATTGGACTGCGGAGAAACCCCCACATGTTAGTCGTGCGCTTCTCTGATCATGATGCTGTTTGAAGGTAAGTATTTCATGTTGACAACACAATCGCAACATGAATGTGCTCTGTTCATCTGTGTCAACTGTTCAAACCGAATCCATGCAAAACATTTTAAGAGTGAAAAATGTAGCGTGGTGAAATCTTGACTCTTTTCAATGTTTTCAAACATTTTAAAATAGAACATTACTCCCATTACTATATAGAACAGCTAATTATATAGCAAAACAAAAAGAAATTGTATCTTGAATCTATTTGCTTTCTTAAAGATACACTATATAACTATAAGGCTGCCAACTCTAACTCATTCAGCATGTGACTCACACATTTGACACTTTTCAAACGCTCTCACGCCACACATCCATTTTCTCACGCACAGGAAAATCGCAAAGCATAGAGGACACGGAGACCGACAGACAAGACAGAGAGCAGGTTACTTATGATATAAAAAAAAAATCAGCTCTCAGATTATGTCAATTCTGTTACGAAATTCAAACAATAAATACCGTTTTGGCGCTTGTAAATGTGACCGATCCCTAGCGCCTCAGTTCAAGCGGCACATGAACCGATCGTCTCTAGCTAATAGTAAATAATCACGAATGAACAATGTTGAAAGATTCAGTACAACTTACCAAAATGTACAGGGCCGGCCCGAGGCATAAGCGAACTAAGCGGCTGCTTGGGGCCCCTTGGCCACCAGGGGGCCCCCCAATCGAGTCGAAACATCGAAAAAAAATTTTTAGATGACTTAAACAAGTGACATAAATGAATTAATTAATATGAATGAATAATTAAAGACAAGTAAATTCTGATTTCATGATCAATATACCTGCCTACAACGGCTGCTGGGTTTGCCAGCGTTTAAGTCATGCGCATAATCTAGACACCTCACGTGTGCATAGACAATTCGTGCACAGCTGTGCATAGTCACGGTAATGTTAAGCCATGTCACAAAAAGGACGTATCCCTCGGGTGCCGAAAATAGAAAGACAAAAATGACAGAGAAGGGGACAAAAAGAGCAAGATAAAAGTATGTTTGCATGATTATTTACGGTGTGTTTTGTGCAGCAATTGACCCATTCCTATCTACGGCAAGCCCCGGGGGGAAACATACATTGCATACACATATATAAAACGAGCGCCAGTACATCATTACCGGTATTATAGTAACAGGATTTGTTGGATTCTGTCATGTACAATCCAACAAAGTCTGTTACAATAATAATAAAAAATAAAAATAAAAGATTTTGAGGACAGTTACACTGTATTGAGACAGTTGAGAAATAATAATGTTTTTACAGTTTTCAACAATAATTGTCATTTTTGAACCCTTGCTCTTATTATGTTTCTGATTTCTCAGTTTTGTCATTATTTTAGCAAATAATTTATATGATATGTTTTGAGACAGTTTGTTTTAAGAAGTTTCAGAGAGTTAGTAAAAGAGTAAAGTAAAAGTTAAAACTTTTTTATTTAAGTAGGCTATCTATTTTTTTTAAGTATTTATTTTGTATTAATAAGACATAACCTCACTGTATTAATTTATAATGTATCATTATTGTGTGGTATTTGTGTCAATAATCGTCAAGCACAGGTGACTCCGCGTAGTGGGAGGGGGCCCCAAAATCAAATTCTGCTTAGGGCCCCCAAAAGGCTCGGGCCGGCTCTGGAAATGTATATTCCAATCCTCATACATAATATCAATCAATCAGTGTTTTCAGCCGCGGAAAGAGGTCAATAAAACAGCTGGAGAACAGTTGTGTCACATGACATTTACCTCAGGAAAGCCATTTAATGACCATAATATAGGCTATAGCACATTAATTAATTAATAAAAAAGAGCTATAGAGAGTATTTTGCTAAATATGTGTACTATATTGCATATTTATTATATTTTACTTATATCATTTAATAAAGTTGTTATTATTATAAAAACACATTATATTTAATTTTAGTTATTTTTAACCTTAAATAATACTACCAGCTAATAGGGCTCTCTGTATGTTTACAGCATTAGGTTGTTTTTTTTTTTTCTTGAGAAAAATGAATGCCTATCTTGTGTAGCCTACTAATATTTATATTTATAATATTTATAATTGAAATCGAATTGAATTGCGCCTTGTACATCTAGGCGCTTGTGTAGGCGTGTGAGGAGTGTGTGAGCGTACGAGCGAGTTGCCGCGTGCTTGAGACACAGCGAATCTGCGTCAACACCAGGAGCAGTGGAGCAGCATGCATGTGTGTATGGACAAAACACAGACGAGAGCCTGGTTCTGCTGCGCTCATACAGTGAATCGATGACTGACTTCGCAAGCTCGCGACAGCACGCAAGAGATCACCTGCACCAACACACCATCACTAACAGAGTGGATTACGGGATGCATATTCATCATCAGGCCGCGGCTGGTATGCTATTTACATCCAAGCTCGCCGCATAGCGCACTTTCAACATTCAAACTCACCACAACTACCTGCTGTCTACCGTCTGCATTTGCTGTTTCGTGTCCTGGCATTCCTGTGTTAAAGCTTCTAACCTACTGGAGGCGGAGCAGGCATTTACATCATCAGGCCGCGGCTGGGACACTATTTACATCCAAGCTCGCCGCGTAGCGCTCATTCAACATTCAAACTCACCACAACTGCTGTCTACCGTCTACATCTGCTGTTCTGTGTTGAAGGTCTGTGTCTGCAATCAGCTCTGCACTATTCACTTTTTATCTGTTGTTCGCCTTTCTCCACTGTTCAAAACTGTGACTCTAAACCCCAGCAGCTTCTAACCTGCTGGAGGCGGAGCAGGCATTCACATCATCAGGCCACGGCTGGGATGCTACTTACATCCAAGGTTTTTTTTCTCCCTGTACCCCACCTAAACTAATTTACCCCCACTCCTCCCACTCCCCTTGCTTCAGTTTAGAACCTGTAGCCAATGCTCAGACTGAGTGTGAGTGAGTCTGCCTCACCACTTCTCCTCCCTCTTTCCCCCCTAGGTATCCCCACCCCCTGTTCCTGTTTAAGTGAGAGCATTCAGGATTTCACCATTTCATTGGGCTCTGTGAGAGCGAGTCTTTCACCCATGTCCCTCCCCTACCCCCCCCCCCCCCCCCCTTTCCTTTGATTTCAACCTCCATCTGCATTGCTCCCCCATTGCTTCTGCCCTTCTCCCCCTCACCAACTCTTCTAACCTCTCGCTTCTCCCCTCACCCCCTACACACGCCTCTGGTAATACCCCTCGACCTTATCTTCCTCTCCGACAGTAAGGCAACATCATCCACCATAACTGCCCCCCGACCCCCCTCTGATCATCTCCTTCTTTCCCTTACCCTCTCCCTACCCTCCCCCTCTCCCTCCACTCCGCTACCCTTGCTCCCTGTCCTCTGTCGTAATCTCTGTACTCTAGACACCAGTTCCCTGATCTCCCTTTCCTCTTCGCTGCTTCCCTACATCTCTGACTTCTCTTCCCTTCACCAGGACTTAGCCTCTACCACTCTATCTAGTGCACTATACTCTTCCCTCAACTCCCTGGCCCCCTTATGTCCTTATTCTCATTCACATAGGCCTTCTCAACCATGGCTCACTCCTTCCCTTAAATCAGATCGACATTCAATGTGCCGGGTTGAGCGACTCTGGAAGTCCTCTCCCTCACCTTTGAACCTCCAAACCTATCATTCCCTCCTTTCTAATTTCCTCTCTGCTTTGGAACTAGCCAAACATGACTACTTCCAAACTCTTACCACTGCTCTGGGTCCCCATCCCCGTCAGCTTTTCTTAACCCTAAATAAAATACTTTGTCCCCCTTCTTCACCCCAATCTTCAGTTCTCCCAATTCTCACTGCGAGTGATTTTTCTCGCTATTTCGCAAATAAAATCAGCACTATTTGCTTTCACCTCCAGACTCTCCCCCAGACTAGCCCCCATCCCCAGCTTCCCATTTTACCTCCATTTGCTCCTAATGCCCCTTTTACTGACTTTCCACCCTGATTTTATTCTATACTTTCCTCCATCATTTCAAAGGCCCACCCAACTTCTTCCCCCCTGGATCCCATACCTACTTCCCTCCTACCCCCTTTACTCCCTCTTATCCTCCCCTATCAAGTCTCCATCTTCGACTCCTCCCTGTCCACCAGTATCTGCCCAGCTGCTTTTAAATCAGATATCATCATGTCTCTGTAAAAACAAAAAACAAAAAAAAAACCTCTTGACCCTGCCTGCCCTGCCAACTACCGCCCAATCTCTCTTCTTCCGGGACAGTTTTTTTTTTATAATTAAACAATGTGTTGTCAAAGTTTATATTGTGGCTTTATCTGATCAGACACTTGCATGTGTCATTATATTATAAACATTCCACCAAGATCAAGCTAAAATTTGATGTCAGACATAGCCTACTGTAACGTTACGTGTTTTGTCTGCCATTAAAGGGCTACACCACTTTTTTGGGAATAGGCTAAATTTACAACTCCCCCAGAGTTAAACTGTTGAGTTTTACCGTTTTTGAATCCATTCAGCCGATCTCCGTTTCTGGCGGTACCACTTTTTGCATAGCTTAGCATACAGCATTAAAGTGGACAAGACCATTAGCATTTCTCAACAAAAAAAAATGACCAAAGTGTTTCGATATTCTTCCCATTTAAAACTTGATTCTTCTGTAGTTACATCATGCACTAAGACCGACGGAAATGTAATGGAATGAAATGTAAATGTTGGGATTTTCTTGGCTGATATGGCTAGGAACTATACTCTCATTCCTGGGTAATAATCAAGAAATTTTACTGCCGTACCATGAGTGCAGCAGGCGCAATGATATGACACAGCACCTGAAAATAGGCTACCTTCCGTCAACTGCGCTCAACAGTTTAACTCTGGGGGAGTTGTAAAATGAGCCTATTTCCCAAAATAGTGGATTATCCCTTTAAAACTGACGCACCCAAGGCAGTAAGAGCATCGCATTACGTTTCCATCAACTTACAGGTTATAAAGTTTATTGTAGTTATGTGGACGCTGTTTGTCTACAATTTGTCCAAAATATCATGTTATAAAAAATAAAGTGCTACGCACAGACCATTTATAGAGAGTTTCTTCAGTAAAGAAAACAACTAGTTATTTTGTTACCCTTGGAGCTGCAAACAGCAGAGATGGTCTGAACTTCATGCAGCACTTCATTCATGAGAGAGGCGATTGGAGTTATGAGGTTTGACTGACAGTTTGAGGATCCAATAGAGATACGAGGTTTACTCACACAAGTTCTTTTTAATACGTTTCATTGGTTAAATATTTGCAAAATTCTGATCTTTAAAATTTTTTTAATTTAGAAATGAATTGTCTTACATTGTTTTACTATTAGAGTGAATTAATAATAATAATAATATTTTTAAAACATAATTATTTATCCTCACTGTAATTGGGCCCCCCTAGATGTGCCAGCATATGCCCGTGCATAGAATGCCTATGCATAATTCTGGCTCAGAGTGTAGGACATATACTGTACAATAGGTAAAAGGGGGTGGTTAGTTAAAGCTATGTAGGGGTTCCCATTTTGAAAATCTGCTTAGGGCCCCCAAAATGCTACAGGGACGACCCTGCTGTATCAAATCAGAGTTAGAATAACTGTGTTAAATAACTGTACTGTCGATTGCTCCTGTCTGCCTTGCTGCTGAGTGGTTTGCGTCTGTAAGCTCTGTATTGCTTTCTGTTTGAATCTTTATTTACTGCTCCATGTTGTTTATATTGCTAAATATATCTTACTCATCACCACACATTAATCTGAAATTGCTAGCTTCTATCTAAATCGTTATCACTAGCACAACACGCTAGTAATTTTGCTAGCCTGCACAACACGCTAGTAACTCGCTAGTACCTCGCTAGCCTGTTAATGCACCATTTTTCTCACGCGCGGTCGCACCTTTAACGAATACATCAAATAACTGTGGTAAGTACAGGATCAGTCAACAAACACGTTGAGTAATGTCTTCTCCAGTTAGTCACTTGCACTTCATGTCACATGTATAGTATAGCCTTTTCTGTCAGCAATATCGGATTTACATGTGATAAATGCAGGGAGACAGTCAGGCTGACGGAGAAGATTTCAGAACTAGAGACACGCATCCCAACTTTAATTGTGGATAGTAAGAGTGCAAGGGCTTTAGATACTGCTTTGGATGCGACTAGCTTAGTGAACTCTGTACATTGTTCAGTTCCGGCTGTAGAACCCATGCAGCAGGGCAACTGGGTGACCGTGAGACACTGTAGTCATGGGACAAAACACAGCTCTTCCGTTCAGATTACAACATTAAACAGGTTCTCCCCACTCAGTGAAACACCCACTGAGAATCCTGTTGAATGTTCCCTAGTTATTGGCGATTCTATTACATGGGATGTGAAAATGTCGCACCAGCCACCATAGTCACATGTTTGCGGGGAGCCAGAGCGCCTGACATCAAAGCTAATTTAAAAGTGCTGGCTAAAGCTAAATTCTCCAAGATTATTATTCACATCGGCAGTAATGATGTTCGACTTCGCCAGTCTGAGATCACTAAAATTAAAGTTAAAAAGGTGCATGTATGATGTCAGGCACTGTAATTTGCTCTGGCCCCCTTCCTGTTCACCGGAGTGATTCGATACTTAGTAGACTGTGCTCACTCAATAGCTGGATGTCTAAGTGGTGTCCGCAAAATAATATAGAATTTATAGACAATTAGCAAAGTTTTTGAAGCAGACCTGACCTGTTTAAAAGAGATGGTATTCATCCCTTCTGGAATGGTGCTGCTCTTCTCTCTAGTAATAGGGCACATAGACTTAGAGCTCAAACATGAATTGGGGCTCAGGTCAGGAAGTAGACAGACTGGCTAAACCGACCGTCTGCTAGCTGTCTCACGTCACTGAGGTCAGATAAATCCCATCACATAGAGACTCTTTCACCTAGATATCATCATATAGAGGCTGTGTCTGTTCCCCAAATTAGGACATACAAAAAACTCTTAAACCCATGGAAGGGTAAAAATGTAATTGATGTTCAACAAATAAAAAGAAGATATAATACGGATGAACAAATGATAACGCTCGGGTTTCTGTATATTCGATCCCTTAATTCAAAAGCACTTATTGTTAATGATATGATTACAGATTAAAACCTAGATCTGATGTGTTTGACAGAAACCTGGTCTCACGGTGTGGTGGTGGTAGGAATCACGAGAAGACGAAGATGAACAGGTAACAGGATTTAATGAGAACAGAAACTTGCAGGAACCACTACACATACTATACTTAAACGAGAACAGACAAAGATAGAGGGAAAACACCGGGTATATATACAAGGGTGAACAAAGGAACATAAACAGGAGACAGGTGAATGACATGATGATGATAAGGGACAGGTGTTACCACTGAGGAATGACGAGGAGCGGGAAAACTGGGAAACAGGACCGAACCAAATACAATAAGAGGGGGGAAACACAGAAAGACAGATACAGGGACAGATGTTATCCTGAAACCTGGCTAAAACCAGACGATTACATTACTTTAAATGAGTCCACCCGCAAGATTACTGTTATAAACATGAGCCTCGTCTGAAAGGCAAAGGGTGAGGTGTTGCTGTAATTTATAGTAGTATCTTCAGAATTACTGAGTAGTCTAGTTTTAAATATAAATATTTTGAAGTGTTGGTGCTTAATGCAACGCTATCTAGAGTAAATGATAATATGCATTGGGATTGGCATTTAAAGACATGGGCCCTCATTTATCAAAAGTGCGTACACCAAATTTCCAGCGTACATCTGGCGTACACCCAAAACCACGGTGACTTTGATATTTATCAATATGGACGTTGGCGTACGGCACGCTCAAATCCTACGCCAGGTCAGGAGGTGGTGTACATGTACGCACGTTTTGAGTTAGTGCGGAAATGCGCAGAAAAACAATTCCTTACACCACAAAACGCACTGACAAACTAAAAGTTATGAGGAGCTCTTTTCCAAAACGCGATAAAAGCCATTTTTAAAAATAAATTTGTATTTTATTTCTATTAATAAACTAGTGTTGTGTCTGCAAAGATGAAATTGATGATCACCATCTCCGTAGTGAACGCGCCTATAGAGAGAGTAGCCTATTTCTTTTCGTTTATAATTGTTTCGTTTAAAGACATTTCAAGCTTTCTTTATAGATATATTTCTCATGTCTGTGAGGCATATACTGAGTTTCGGTTAGTTTGTGATGAGATGCGCTCCAGTTCACGTGCAATGCAAGGGACCGCGCCTCCATGTCATGACTCATGATTATATTGTCTGCTATTTGCTTATTATTTATTATTTTATTGGTTGATGAAAAAAATATTAAAATTAAGATACAATTTATACAAAACGAAATTCACTTTAAAGAAAGCCTTTCTACAAAACAAAACTTAATTGAGTGGCCAAAATCATGTCTGAGCATGTCTCCCGATATATTGCGCATCCTATCTTAGCCTATGTTCACTTTTCATAATAAACATAGATGGGGAAAAAATAACATTATTATTTTTTTAACAAATATGAAACTAAATGCACTTAGTTAATGGCTACAAGCCTAATAGTAGGCCTGAATATTGTTATTACTTTACTATTAGCCTAAATGTGTTACTAAATGATGTGAATGTATTTTTAACATCGTTGTATTTAAGGACTGTATTTGTGTGTTATTTTTAAATTATTTGTTTTATGTGGTGGACAATATTGGAACCTGACATTGGAAATATTTATTTTATTTTTACTATTTAATCTATTTTACTATTTATTTTGTTTGGCTTTTATTTATTTCATGCAGTTGCACTTATTTAATTTGTATTAATTTATAGTATGAGTCCCTGATTATATGTTGCATGTTCTCTTGTTGTTTTGGTTGTTGTTTTTTTAGACAAAAAATGGATGGATTTATCGCGTTTTGAAAAAAAAAATACAATTAACTTTGAATTTATCATCAACAATATTGTTGTTTGATTTAATAATAATTTTTCATGATGGTGATGGTCTCGATCTCCAGAGAAGTGTCTCCTCTTTGCCGTCTTCCGTGTGGCCATGGCGTAAAATGAGGGTGTGGGGGAAGCGGATACTTGAATATATAGGGGCGTGTTATTCTAATGACGATCGTTTTCAGCCGCGGCATTTATCAAGGGCAGGTATTGCGTACACCTGGATTTCAAAGGTACGCACAGCTTCATAAATCAGGCGGTGAGAGGAGTGTAAGCATAATCTTACGCCAACATATACGCCCGTTTCTACGCAAGAATGATAAATGAGGGCCATTCTGAACTCTATTGTTGTTAGACAACACATATCAGGACCTACTCATTGTCGTAATCATACTCTAGATCTAATATTATCGCATGGAATCAATGTTGATACCGTTGAAATTCTACAGCAGTGTGATGACATCTCAGAATATTATCTAGTCTTGTTTATACTTAATTTAGCCAAGGCTGCAAAGTCGACTCCGTGTTACAAATATGTTAGACCTATCACTTCTGCCACGAAAGATCGCTTTGTTAATAATATTCCTGACCAGTTTCATCTCCTCAGCATCCCAGATAGTTTAGAAGAACTCGATATTGCGACAGAAACTTTCGACTCTCTCTTTTCCAGTACTTTAGACACAGTTGCTCCTTTGCGCTTAAAGAAGATTAAAGAAAATAGTCCAACACCGTGGTACAACAAGCACATTCAGGCCAGAAAAATGGAGCGCAACTGTAACAAAACAAAACTAGAGTTTTTTCGCATTTCATGGAAAGAGAACACAGTTGCATACAGAGAGGACTTAAAAGCTGCTAGATCTGCTTACTTGTCATCCCTATCAGAAGAAAATTAACAATTTATTTGAAACAGTGGCTAAATTAACAAAAAATAAAGCTTCAACCCCAGAGGTTTCCAAGCAGCACAGCAGTAATGACTTTATGAACTTCTTTACTTACAAGATTGATAATATCAGGGAGAAAATTATAACTATGCAACTGTCTACTACAGTACACATCAGGCAGTGCATTGTAGTCTGCCTTAGAAAAAAATTGATTCATTCATTGCTATAGGAGAGGAAGAATTTTCTAAACTCATTAAAATCATCTGAATCGACAAGATTTATGTTAGACCCCATACCGACTAAGCGAATTGAAAAATTGAAGACATGCTTCCAGAGGTCATAAAGATCCTCTTCTTTATATCATTAATTCATCTTTGTCATTGGGATATATACCAAAAACCTTTAAGCTGGCTATGATTTAACCGCTTGTTAAAAAAAACGCAACTTGATCCTACAGAATTAGTCAACTACAGGCTGATCTCGAATCTACCTTTTCTGTCAAAGATACTAGAAAAAGCAATATCCTCACAACTATGTTCCTTTTTAGAAAGAAATGGTATCTGCAAGGATTTCCAGTCAGGACTTAGGCCCTGTCCACAGAGATGCGTTTAGCTGTATACGTAAAAAAAAAAATATCGTATTGGCGTTTACAGCAAAGAACGTTTATTGACAAGAAGTGAAAGTCTATATTTTTTTTATAAATAAACTATAATATTAAAATAATATTGTAATATATTTTATATATAAATAATATTATAATATTATACTTTTTATAGTTCTTCTATACTCTTTGCTTACAGCTCAAAATTCTTTATTTTATTTCTTTTAACTTTTTTTTCCGCAAAACACAGATTCAATTTTTTATGACATACAATTTGTATACAATATACAAAATGTATTGACAAAATGTTCAATGTCATCAGAATACAAATGAGAAAAGAGCAATGAGCTGAAAACTAAAATAAATAAATAAAAAAGATAAAGAAGAACATGAAGGCAAGATATTAATCTATACATCAGTTACACTATACAAATTGTTTCATGTTATGTTTAAATTTTCATAAAGAAACATTTCATAAGGGATGCTCACGAGCAATAAGCACGTCCCAGCCGAGTTCGTCACTTATTTGGTTCCCCGGAAACATTTCCGTTGTGGTCTGTGTTACTCGCAGTGCGTTTCTGTATTTGGTTGTGTTGTGAACTTTTGCAGCGCGTTTCTGTATTTGGTTGTGTTGTGAGTATTTGGAGACCGTGTGTTGTGAAACTGATGAAGATGTTTTTTTTTTATTTGGTGGTGTTTTTTTCTATTTGCATGCGTTTTTTTCTATTTGCATGCATCTTCTTTAGGTTGCAGCACGTTGTTTGTTTGTTTGTTTTAAAAAAAAAAAGCTTGTTGAAGACTCATTTTGGGGTGAACAAGTCCTTTCGAAATTTACTTAGTCATAATTAAATTTTCATTTCATACAATATTAAATATAAAAAAAATTATGATTCCTATGAAGATCTGAATTTGTTAATAGGCCATTTTTACCTATTGATACAATCCTGAATATATGTTATGAAAAAAGTGTACTGACACAATAGTGTAATTTGATGAACATGTTCAAATGAGACTTTGATTTACAAGCTTTATGAGTCATGGGAGGGTTCTTGAAGAAACTGTTTTTATTTTCAAAGAAGCCATTGTGATCCTCCAAATATGAGAGGCATCTGGAGGAATTGGGGTAGATGTTATATAACCCCTGTGGCAACTTACACATCTAAATCTAGAGCTGACATTTAAGAGCTGAATGTTTATTCTGTTGCATTCACTGATAAAACTGCTGCAGAATGTCTTTCTTGATGGCATTGTTCTTAACAGTGTTGGGGGTAAGGCATTACGAGCAATGCGAGTTACATAATCAGATTACTTTAAACAAGTAATTAGTAAATCAACTAATTAATTTTGAATTTACAATAAAATATCTGAGTTACTTTTACAAAAATGTAACGCAAGTTACTGTTTTCTCATTTATTGACTCCATGTGTAAACAAGATGGTTATTGCAGTTCTAAGTGTGAGCATGCATTTACTCATCTCACGAAAACTGACTCAGTATTCCTCAAAATTTATAAAAACAGTTAAATGCAAACTCTAAATAATTTACTAAATTAAATGTTAAAACATTATCTTATTAAATGCATTGTTTCATCTTTCTGCTAGAAAATAGTCCATGACATGTTAATTAATGCTTATAGCTGACCCTTAATGAGTGCTGTACAGTGATGAACAGGTGTTTCACATCACTGTGGTATACGGTGTATTTTAGGATGACAGGGCCTGAGGGCAACTTCACTGACCAATCAGCACCAACGAATAGAAAAAAAAATTGTGTTCATGTTTTAGATCTGAGTACATTGAAAAGTTGGGTTTCATAGTGGGTGTATCACTGACACAACTTTATTTTGATGTTTTGGGAAAAAATATGAGATCAGCACATTTGATAAATAGCCAGTGGTGTTGGTGGTTGCAAAAAAAAATAACATTTCTTATTCATGATCAATGACGAGGCAAACAAAGAAATGTGAATAAGAAAAAAAACACACATTTCTTAATTATTCACTAAAATGTCATCTATTTGGCCTTCACATATGATTAATCATATAATAAATCAAATATTTACCAAACTCCCTCTGAATACAGCAAAGCAGACTACATTGTCAATTTGAAAATATGATTAATGAAAAGAGCTATTCCAGAAGACTGGGATATCAGTGGGCAGACATTTCCGCAACAAATTATTCTAGATTAAATCAATTGCAAGTCCTAAATGCTTAAAATAGAGCAGCAGACAGACAACATTTCCGTAGGCTTGGATGTTCCATCCTACGTCTACTGGGACAGAGCTTTTTGACTGGAGCTGAGCACATTATAACTGCAAAACCATAGGCGTAATTTGCGGGTGGGACATGTCCCCACCACTTTTTGCCAGGGTGGATTGTGTCCCCACCACTTTTGAAACATCAGGCGGCACGGATATACCAATACGAATAAATAAAACATCTCCAGTTAACTCTAGTAGAATATTCATTTCGTTTGTTTGTTAAATTAGAGGCGATCTGAAATGTGTTGTTTTTGAAATCAAGTGACCAAAGTGCTCGTTGCTTCTGCTATCAGTGGCGCGGATACAGTGTTCTGTTGTGACTCGCGCACAGTCTTCACGAATCATACGGACGCGCGCTTCAATCCGTTGCAGTGCATAAAGATAATAGTCGGATCAGATCTCATTAAACGACAAATTCAACACAATGTACTTGTATATTCTATACTATATAACATCCCCCTCCCACACACACTCACACACACACACACCTGTCCCACCCACTTTTTAAAACAAAGTTACGCCACTGTGCAAAACCATGAATATGAATGTACAGTTGTGCCAAAAAGTGCTATAACTGTGTTGACGCATCTTGTTCCAACTAAGCCATGTCTGCTTAAGACACAATTTTGAGGTGATTTAAATAACGTGATACCAAGTAAACCATGCTAGTTTAATTTTGAATTTAAATATTTGTGTAATTCTGCTAATGACGTTGCTAAAACTCATTAGATGCATCTAAATGAGACAAAATACATAAAGGGCTGACTCAATTAAATGAACATCCTCCAAAATCCAATTCCTCAATGTGTCTCCTTTGAATTTGCTGGAAGGGTACAGGCAGGACATATCCTACAGGTATATTGTACTCCCAAATCAAGATTTGGTCGAAAACACCTGTCAAAAGAATTTGCAGCTATAGCTTGTTTGTTTGTTTGTTTTTATTTGACATGGACATTACAATTACATTGGACGACCATATGCATTTGCTTGGGTGTTTTAGCACAAGGCTAATTTGCAACACCTGTCCACGGGAGGCTTTTAAAAAGAAAATACAATAACAATACTGATATCAAAAGTAAGAATAACAATACTAACAAAAAAGGATAAAGAAAATATACCATATGATTACAGATGCAAAAAAAACAAGCAAACATATATTCAAAATTATTTACATACATAAGTTATAAAGCAAAAGTATCATAATCAGAAAATATCTCAGTAGTAGGTTATTCAAGCTGTGAGCGCTAGTTCAGTCTCCAGACTAAGGGGCTGTTTACACAACACCGATTTCAAATAAAAACATGCAACTTTTTATGTGTTTTGGCCATTCGTTTACACGACAATGGCGTTTTGGGTGCCTGAAAACACGAACTTTTGAAACGGGTTTCAAAGTGCAAGTTTTTGAAACCGGTCTCCATGTAAACAACAAAAAACGCAAATCTCTGAAGATGATGACGTCGTGCATGCGCATATTACGTGTTCAGTCTATAGGGTTTCATCGCCATCTAATGGCCTGAGAGCAGAATACAGCATTTTTAGTCATTTTCGCGAATCCGTGTGCATGGTTATTGTTTTGACAATGGTGTCGTCTGTACGCGAACATACCCTAAGTCTGCCCAAGCTGATGCGTTTGATTACACACAGGCGAGCACCCAGTTAAAGTCCATTTTATATTAATAAAGTCATAACACTTATAACTATAAAACTAAGTTTCCAGTTCATTTGGTTTTATACAGTGGCTGTCATAAAAACTTGACAGATTCATTCAAACATATATAAAATATTAAAGAACAGTAAAAAATATGATTATGTAATATGCATATATTTAGAAAAATTCTCCTCTCTAGAGTTATTTTTCTTGCTGACTATCAAGTTTAAGGTCAAAGAGTGGGTTTTTGAGGTATAGTGTTACGAGACATTGTTGGCAAAACAATTAAGCGATTACATGAGACATGATACAGATTTCGGTAAGTTGTACTGTCTCTTTTAACATTTTCTGATGTTTATTCATGCTTATTTAATTATGTAACGTAGTAAAGAGGAAGGGATACTGAGTTCACGCACGATCCGCAACTGTTCAAGATGAAAACGCAAAAGTGACGCACAGTCTTTGTACAACTTTCTTTTCATAATTTAAATAAATGAATAACCTATATGCTTGTCCTGTACGTTCATGAATATAAACCTTCATTTATATTGTGCTTTTAACTAAATAGATTGTTTCAAAGCAGCTTTACAGTGATAATAGGGAATTAAAGAAACAGAGATTGTTTTGGCTTTACAGAAGCTCTAGAATAAAGTTATTGTCTAGCTAAATTTAATTTTGATTGATTCACTTCCATTGCAATGTTCATTAGTTATTAACTTAGGGGCCGCTAGCACGACACCGTTCTAACTGAAAACCCTTAATGCGATCCGGCTGCTCATTTTCACAAAACAGTGCCTGGTGGCTCGAGAATGCAAACCATGAAATAGGTTCCAAGGTACAAGCCTTGAAAAATGTATAATACAGAACTTTTTATCGCGTCCAGGCGCAGGTCCTTCATCAAATCCTGATGCGGCCTTGATCTGCCGTACTACGGTAAACCTCGGGATAAACAGTGAGACTAATATTAGCGTAGACACCATCGTTCTTATGATGTAACAAGTACATCAGGATTTATGGTAAGTGTTCCCGGTTCCGGCTGACCAATTCTATGCAGCCTAACATTGAATAACAGAAGTCTATAATGTGTTATGTGTATGCTAGGTCAAAGAGATTTGTTTTTAGTCTAGATTTCAACTGACAGAGTGTGTCTGCTTCCCAGACAAAGTTTGAAAGACTGTTCCAAAGTTTTGGTGCTAAAAAGGAAAAGGATCTACCGCCAGCAGTCGATTTTGATATTGTAGGTTTTATCAACTGCCCGGAATTTTGAGGTCGGAATAATGCGGTTTTAAAGATACTAGACACGTGACTTTCAAATGAAAGATTGGTATCACAGAGCACACACAGGTTCCTAACCGACAACGAGGACTTGACAGAGTAGCCATCAAGTGTTAGACAGTATTCGAGGTTAGTATGTGAGGACATTTTTTGTCCAATAATTAGAATCTCAGAATTAAGAGGTAGGAAATTATTAGTCGTCCAGTTTTTTTTATATCAGCTATGTATTCCGTTAATTTTGTGAAATGGTAGGTTTTCGTCAGAGTGTGAAGAAATATAGAGCTGAGTATCATCAGCATAACAGTGAAAACTAATGCCATGCTTCTTGATATCTCCAAAGGGTAGCATTATACAGAGGTAACAGCAAAAGTCCTAGTACTGAGCCTTGTGGTACGCCATACTGAACTTTTAATCAATAAGACATCTCTTCATTTACTGCTACAAACTGATAACGATCAGATAAGTTTGATTTAAAAGTTCAACTTAAAAAAAAATAATAATTCTACTGCTCTGCATCTCATGTTTTCAATAAATGCAAAAATGCATTCTGTGTGAACAACAACTAATACTCTAATAAAAAGAGCACACACACACATATTGAGTAAATAGTAAATTTATAATTTGAGAATTTTTAATTTAATCTGAAAGTATTTTATTTTTATAATCAACATTTTTTGTACATCTTGAATGCTTTTTTTCTTGAATGGTATTTTTTTATGAATCCCTTTCTATTATTCCTCAAACACCCAGTGAGGTCCAAGAGCATCAGTGGTGCTCTTAGAAGCTCTGTGAATGACAGTTCCGCCACTGATTAGTGTCTCATAAGATCAACACCTAATTGAGCTCTTCCTGTGACATTGAGAGAGATCAATAGAGTAGTTAAGGGCTGACACTCTGGGCCTAAAACCCATTTCCGATTTCCTTCATCGGAACTGAAGCGATGGATGAGAAAATTTTAAACATCCTGATAGGAGAGGGACACGGATCAGGAGGTGCAGAGAATCGGCTCAGAGGGGAGGTGTTTGGGCTGTAAAAGTGCAAAGATGCAGAGAAGAAAAATCTAATTGCCCCTAACATTTGGCTGCCATCTTGAGGGACCACAGACAGAGAGGGAGCGACAGCAACAGAGAGATAAAAGTATTTTGCATTGGAAACACACCACAACAGGGCTCAAACCCACAGCGTGAGTAGCTGCACTTCAGAAACACAACACCATTCATTGAATATAACAGTCAGTCTTTGAGATTGAGTGAGAATATTAACAGCACATTAGAAATCATTGATTGCACAACAAATAATCAATATCTGTCCTTGGAATGAGTTGTAAAATTACTGTCATTATCTATTTAATCTGTCATGGTTCCTTTCATTTCATGTGGTTGAATGCATGATTCTGATAAATTGACAGATGTTCAAAGATGTTGTCTAATTTCTATGTACATGACTATGAAGTAGTTTCAGATCTGTTGATGACAAAAGTTTAATATCAATTTGCAAGTTGTTTCTGAAGTCTTACATAATCATTTTCCAGAGCTGATGAATGGTATAGTCCTGGGAAAACTACATAGGACTAACCCCTAATAGTCGACCAAATGTAAGTCAAATTTGTATTGGTCGGTTGGTCGCAGAAAAGGAAAAAAAAAATCGTAATAAGTCTGTGACGGACATATGTTATCATGGCTGGTCCATGTGGTAATTATGTCAGGCAGGTAATCCAAATGTTTGCCTATCATTCATCGACCTCAACATGGCATATAATTTAAAACATGTCAGTAGAAGCTTAGCATTAGCCACCTTACATGGCTGCTCACTAACGTTAACCTAAATAAATTACAAACCCAAATCAGAAAAAGTTGGGACATTTTGTAAAATGCAATAAAATCAAGAATCTGTGATTTGTTCATTCTATGTAACCTTTTATTAACTGACAAAAGTACAAAGAAAAATTTTCCAATGTTTTCACTGACCAACATAATTGTATTTTGTAAATTTTGATTTTTGATGGCTGCAACACACCCCAAAAAAGTTGGGACAGAGATGTTTACCACTTTGCCACATCACCTTTCCATTTAATTAAGCTTTTTAATCATTTGGGAGTTGAGGATACTAATTGTTGGAGTTTTGCTAGTGGAATATTTGCCCAATCTTGTCTGATACAAGACAGCCGCTCAACAGTCTGTGGTCATCATTGCCTGATTCTCCTTTTCATGATGGGTCATACATTTTCCATAAGAGACATATCTGGACTGCAGTAAACAGGCAGGCACATCCCTTCCATGGTGCAGAGTGTCTAGAAACCACTCAGTTGTAGCACGTGCAGACTGAGGCCTGGCATTGTCTTGCTTCCCAGGAAAGATGTCATCTTGATGGCAGTTTATGTCTCTGTACAATCCAAATATATGCCTCCATGTCAATGGTACCTTCATAATAATGCAAGTTACCCATGCCGTTTGCAATGATGCACCTTAATACCAGCACAGATGTTTGCTTTTGCACCTGTCGCTGGTGAAAGTCTGGTTGGTGCCTTTCGTCTTTGGGACTAAGAACTCGGTGTCTATTTTTTTCCAAAAACAAGCTGAAACATGGACTCATCTGACCACAACACACATTTCAACTGTCTTCTGTCTGCAACTGTCTGCAATGCCATCTGAGGGCTCAAAGGTCACGCACATTCAACAGAGGTCTACTGCCTTGCCCTACACAGACTGAGATTTCTCTGGATTCCCTGAATCTTGTGTGACAATATTATGTATTGAAGATGATAATAGGCATAAATGCTTTGCAATCTTGCAAAAATTGCATTTTTTAGTTGTTTGACAATTCTCTCATGATATTTGGCACAAAGTGATGAGCCATGACCCATCTTTGCTTAAAAAGAATGAGAAGCACTTTTACACCCAAACACGATACCCTCAACTATTACCAATTCACCTGCTCATTGTGGACTGTTTCAAAATAGTTGGATTATCTATTTTTGGGGTGTGTTGCAGCCATCAAAATCAATATTTGTTCATATTTACAAAATACAATTAAGTTGGTCGGTGAAAACATTGCAAAACGTTTCTTTGTACTTTTGTCAGTTAATAAAAGGTTAAATAGAATGAACAAATCACAGATTCTTGATTTGATTGCATTTTACAAAATGTCCCAACTTTTTCTGATTTGGGGTTGTAGTACTGCACTTACTGTATGATGTTTAACTTAACAATGCATTGCTCTCTATAGGAGCATTAACTATACTGCTAAAATGATGAGTGATCAACTTCATCTTTGCAGCCCACACTGACTGAGAAAACACTCTTATTAATAAATGATTACATATTCAGACAGCTCTTTGCTGTTTTTTTCCCACACATTCATAATCATTAGTTTTGCCGGTGCTCTGCGGCAAGCTTTATGCGTGCACTTAGGTGCTTAATTAATGTTTTAAAGGCACATTATTATGCTTTAGTATTTTAATGTTTAGGCATGGTTTGTAAGGAATTACAAACCTGCGCACATATATTCAAACGCACATAACTATAGAATCAATTCTTAATGCGCATGTGAACGCCATCAGCGTCTATCACAGGTTCACGTTTAAAGTCTGTTTAGAGAGAACGGTGTCGCCTTAGCGACCCCTAATTTAATAACAAATGATCATTTAGACAGAAGTGAATCAATCAAAACTAACTTTAGCTGGAAAAAACATTTTTCAAGAACCACTATAAAACCAAACCAATCTCTGTTACCTTAAATTATATGTTTATCTCTGTAAAGCTGCTTTGAAACAATCTACATTATTAAAAGCGCTATATAAATGAGGATGACTTGACTTGACTATTTCTCTGTAATGTAGAATATTGGCATTGTATAAGTAATTAACACAGTTTGTAGAGTGCCTCCAATCCAACAATCGAAAAGCTGTAACTTTGTAAATGTAACTTTGCAAGTACGTCCACTTATTATATCCCCTTACCCGACCAATCTACTACTCTACTAAAACTCTTTTGAGAGTTATTAGACATGTAGGTGCAATGTTACTTATACTCAACAGAATGTTAAAGGGACCATCAAAATAAAGTGAAAAATAAAGAGAACAAAATCACTTATTCATATATATACAGGTGCTGGTCAACGAATTAGAATTATTTTAAATAGTGCAATCATGAAATTCTTTGAATGCATTTTTTGTGCAGAAAGCAAATCAGGTGTTCACCGCACCTGTCCTACTCGTTAGACTAATCACAGAACTCGTTATCTGGAAAAAAATTTGCTCAGCTGAGCTTTCCAAAAGGCCCATTTAGGCCATTTAACTGTGACACTGTTGTTTTATTGAATTAGAATAATGGTGAAAGCGTTTCATTGAATTGCAATAATTTTTATTATAATTACAATCATCACTTTCTCAGTATTTTGTGGCTGCCCCTTTGGCTTGTATGACTGCCTGAAGTCTCCGCGGCATCGATTTGACCAGCTTGTCGCAAGTTTCCGCACTCACAGCTTCCCAGGCAGTGGCGATGTTCTGCTTCAGTTGGTCCAGCGTAGTACGCTTTCTGTCGCGAATTTTCCGCTTGACGATGGCCCAAAGGCTTTCAATGACATTGAGGTCAGGCGAGTTGGCCGGCCATGCCAAAACTTCAAGCTGTTTTTTAGTGAACCAATCTTTGGTCGACTTTGCCGCATGAGCCGGTGCAAGATCCTGTTGAAATATGAAGTCTTCTTCGCCGAACTGTTCCTCAACAGTCGGAATCAGGAACGTTTCCAGAACATCTTGATATACGGCAGCATTGACAGTCTTCTTGAGGAAGCAGAGTTTCCCTACACCTCGAGCGGACATGCATCCCCAGACCATAACGCTCTGGGGAAACTTGACGGATCTTTTCACGCACTCGTGGTTGTAGGTTTCGCCACCACGACGCCAGACACGAGGACCTTGGTCACCGAAGGAGATGCAGAAGCGTGATTCGTCACTGAAGACCACTTTCTGCCAGTCTTCAGCAGTCCACTCGCCGTGTTCTTTGGCCCACTTCAGCCGTTTCACCATTTGTTTCTTGTTCAGCATCGGTTTTACTGCTGGAACGCGAGATTTGAAGCCGAGTTCGCGCAGACGACGGTAAGTGGTTGATCTGGAGACGTCAGCGCCGGTCTGCTTGTTCCACAAGTCGGTGAGCTCGGAAGTGGACTTGAACCGGTTGCTGACTGCGATCTTTCTCAGCTGCTTGTTGTCGCGAGCAGAAGTTTTTCGGACGCCGGAACAGTTGGTGCGCTTGCTGCAGTTTTTCTTGAGAGCTTTGCAGACGGAAGACTGGCTGATGCCGAGCTGCTCAGCAATTTTAGTTTGGGTCAAGCCTTGTTGGCGAAGGGCTTGAATTTGAGCCACTATTCCGGTTGAGAGGTCGCGCTGCTTACCCATGATTGATTTTACAACTTAGAAATTCTACTCAACCCTGACTTTATACTGCACAGTGAACACTCTTCACAGAAAACAAAAATTTGAGCATTTATTCTAATTCAATGAAATGCTTTCACCATTATTCTAATTCAATAAAACAACAGTGTCACAGTTAAATGGCCTAAATGGGCCTTTTGGAAAGCTCAGCTGAGCAAATTTTTTTCCAGATAACGAGTTCTGTGATTAGTCTAACGAGTAGGACAGGTGCGGTGAACACCTGATTTGCTTTCTGCACAAAAAATGCATTCAAAGAATTTCATGATTGCACTATTTAAAATAATTCTAATTCGTTGACCAGCACCTGTATATGAAGTAGTGTAAAAAAGAAAAACAGCTGTGGTTACGAAACACGGTTGGTAAAGAGAAAGCTAAATCAGAGTTTGTCACAAGTAGCTCTTACACAAGCTGAAGTCAATATTAGTCCATGGTGTCATAAACACAGAGGCTACACACAAACATAAAACACCATCATGGTAACAAACATGACACTAAAATAATGCGCTAAACATTAATTTAACATCGTAAGATGTAACAAAACCCTAATGTACTTAAGAAAAAACGAAGAAAAAGCATAGTAGTGTTTCTGGTGTGAAGCTATAGCAATATGTAATTTGGATTCCCAATTTAAAAAAAAAAATGTCCAGAGTAATGAGCATGCCACATTTTTACGATTGCTTAGGGACTTGACCAAGCAATTGTTTACTTGCCAGGTCATAACATGTCAACTCTATTGAGAATGATATTTCACCAGAAGGAACCTAAATGCAAAAATCAATATAGGCTATTCTGTCTGAATTAATGGTCAGTGTCTCTGCTCTGTCATATCTTGGGACCATTTATTTCATTGTCAATTGTATAAAGAGCAGTGTTAAGCACACTCAAAAGCAACTGTCATTGCATGCTTAAATAATGTAAAACATTGTCACCAAATTGTGAACAGCTAAATAATGTACAACATTGTCACCAAATTGTGAACAGCTAGACAACACACTGCCCTATACTGCAGTTCAAAGGAAAACACAGATCATTTTGATAGAATGTGTTACTGTCTTGTGACATAAAATCTGCCATTTTTATGTTACATTGTTGTCATAGTTACTGTAATTTGCCTCTGTATGCCAGTATTGTGACTGAATCACCTTTTTACATGTTGATTTTATCAAATGATTTATATCTTCTTCCCTAACACGGTGGAATGGTTTAGAGTGACAAACCAGTAAACATGACACAATTTCACAGACAAACCCAGTTCTAATGTGGTCATGTGCTGTTGCCCAAAAACAATGGGAATGTCAACTCCTGAAGTATGATGCCATTTATTATTTAAAAATTCACGTTTATTCACTTTTGACAGCTCCAGGGCTTTCGTGAAAACTACGCAGATTAACTTAACGTGAACTATAACATAATTTTGCATTCTTGTATCCCGACCACAGACAAGATCGACTAAGGTTATTAACAGGCAGTAAATGTAAGGGTAGGTTTATCACTGAAAACTTTATCATACTATGTCTACTCTTTAAACAGTATTATGATAAAAATGAAACACTATGGCAACAGCTGTCTTACCTGTACGAGATCCCGATTTGCTGCTGGGTGTTCGGCAGAACTGACAAGACAGCAGTTTCGTTCAGTTTTTCCACTCCGTTTAGCTAAAAACACTGAGTCTGTGGTCATCCAGTTTGAAATGTTGACTACAAACACAGATCGGGTTTTTTTCAGATTTTCCATCACTGTGTTCTCTCCGTATCAGCCTTTAGACACTGCCTACAACGAGCTGGATCCTTCACTTGAAACCAAAATTAACTCACTCCCGCTAAATGTTTAATCTTTAAATTCTTGCAACCAAAAAATTTCTTTGAGTGTTTGTACCAAAAACAAGTCGACACCATTATGACTAAAAGTTTTCTAAAAAGTTTTTCCTGCTAAAACAAGGCGGTATTTGAGCGTATCCGTTGCAGACTGGTGGAAGTGGACTTAGACAGCAACATGTAACGGCAACCTAGTGTATTATGGGTGTCACATTTTTCCAATCTATTTGGCAATAGGGAAGAGAACAGCCTTTTTCTTTCTAGATTTTTCTAGTCCGGTAGCACCAATTTTTTTCACATTTGTACTTCATAGTCAAGTTTTATTGAAAGCCCGATTTTTCAGCGGTAAGCCAGTTTTTTCAAGTTAGATGTTTTACAAATTGTAAGTAATATTTCATATATAATTACTATCTCATACTACTGTACACTGTACAATAATATATCATCACATAAATATTCACAAGAAAAGAAAGCCTGCAATAAAACAATAAACCGACTAATCCAGGCAGAAGATCTGGACAAAAGGAGCACAGGACACCGCCTTGCCCAAACTTCTCTCCTCACCCATCTATGAGCACACCTCTTCCTACTCCCACTCCTTTTCCCCTCACTCAAGTCACTAAAGGTTCACTATCAATGTCTACAATATATAGCACATATTGTATCTTGTTTTTTTCTCTTTCATACTTAATACACATTTAAATGTCTCAGTGTAATTTATAAAATAGTCTCAATTGCATGGCAGGAGAATAGATTATAACAACGATTAAAAAAAATTGATAATTCTGAATTCTATGACAAGAAAATCCCAACAGTATTGTGTGAGACCCCTAACACTGTGTCCTAACCAGCCGCAACAGCGACACGTGTTGATTCTATTTTACACCATGTCCTAACCAGAAGTAATGCGATAAGATTCCAGCGACAAATAATTTGTCTGTCGACACCAGACGCGACTATGGGATGTGATAAAAATCAGAGCCAATCAGTAGAGCACGTGGGCGGGCTCTCTCGGTAAGCTCCCGGCACTCGCAACGAAATGGACAAGTACATAATCAAATTCATGAATATTACACAATTCAAAATACATAGTGAGTTACTGAAACAATCATTGTCACAGAACAGTCACTTCAAATGGTTTCTATCTCTGTGACGCAGTGGCTGGAACAATAACAGAAAGTATGATAATCTCTGATACTGTTTATGTGCTTTATGTAATGTTAAAAGCGTCTGTGTGAGTTTGAATATCATTTTGTGTGTTTTTCATAGCAGTACTGAAAGCAACTCACCTTAGATCTTCAAAATAAATAAAAGTGAACAAGAACGTTCAAACTGTCCGCTCATTGTTAAAGGGTAAGTTCAGCGTTTTACAAGTAAAGCCCTGTTTTAATATATTTTTATCGCGTCCCATAGACACGTCATGTCTGGTGTGGACGAACAAATTTTTTGTCGCTGGAATCTTATTTGCAATCTGCATCTGCTGCATGTCAGGTATGCATCACTCTTAGATCCATCCACCTGATCTATTGATGTTATGGATTTATCATTTCTAAGATTGGCTTCTTATTGTTTAATTATGTAATTGGCATGATGTATTCTTACCTGGCAAATAAAATCTTAAATTTGATTTATTCTGTATTCCTCTGAAATCATTATTTCCATTAGATTGGAGTCAGGTGTTACTGCAAATCTGTGTCCAGTTCAAACTGAAGGCCATGAATGAATGGACCATGTGACACCTCATCTGCACCTTTTGCTTTCTGTCTTTCACTGACTGAACATGACTATGAAAACCACACTTTTTGTTATGAGCAAGCACGTGGCAGTCAACTTAAAGGTGTTAGATACTGCATACTCTTACTAAGATCAGAACTAGCGAGTGATATCTGCAACCCGGCCAGCATGAAACTCTGGCCACGTAAACACTACAGATAAATTGGGTTTGTCCATTCACCTTTTAGTGCCTGATCTTGGTCTGTACAAACACAGTTTACAGGAGTGACAACCGCATTTTAAAACCGAATTAACGCCCAAAATGTAGAGAGTGACAAACGCATTTACAATTCTATGCAGTGTGTATATGGAACCGAACATAGTTTATGACATTTGTGATGTGACGGTATCAAATTTTCATGTCGCGATAATTGCTGAAGCTCTTATCATGGTATTTTCACAATATTGAAGTAAGCTGCAAAAAAGTGTTCTCTTACTATAACGGGTTTAATAACTTTTTTCTTATAACAAAAATAACTAAATACAATAAACCAATACTCAAAAATGCATAAAGTAAACAAGTGTTTTAAACAGATTAAAGTGCAAAATAATTATAAAGAACAATAAGGTCTCATTAGTCCTTATTTAAATATTTAGTCCAGATTAAAATATAATTTTTTAATCTGGAAAATTATGATTTATTTGTCAATCACGTAATATCCGCGTTATCCCTGGTTTCTG
This sequence comes from Siphateles boraxobius, assembly GCF_051911475.1. Classification (NCBI taxonomy): domain Eukaryota; kingdom Metazoa; phylum Chordata; class Actinopteri; order Cypriniformes; family Leuciscidae; genus Siphateles; species Siphateles boraxobius. Next base: position 30,695,342 of record NW_027508722.1, read on the forward strand.
CTCATACTGCCATAGTAACCATGGGGACAGACGTTCAAACTTTATGGACCATGGCAAGCAGACTTTGGGACAAAAGGAGAACTAAAACGAGGATCAATATCAGCGTGGTTTTTTCGAGATGCCGAGAGCTCCACATCCGTAACAAACTTCGACTTGACAGAGATGCCACTCTTGCATGTACTTTATTAGACAGGTGAGCAAATGTACATAAACATAATCAATGTTATATAGCTCAACATGATGAAATGTTAGAATATGATCAGTATATTATTCTAATGTTGATCTAGCTTACTGCTAGTCTCATACAGACAAACTAACACATAGAATAACATTATAACTTTCAACACACTCAACTGCAGTTTAGTGTGATAGTGTAGAACAAGTGAAACAGCGCTGCGTTACCTCACAAGCTTCATTTGTCTAATAAACTGACTTGTGTGAGTACTAATTCAGCACTTGCGGGTAGTTCGGTAGAATGAAATGTCCTTATTCCTTTATATCCGCAGTTATAGACAGAGGTGGAAAGTAACGAATTACATTTACTCGCGTTACGTAATTGAGTAGTTTTTTTGTGTACTTCTACTTTTTAAAGTAGTTTTTAAAATCTGTACTTTTACTTTTACTTAAGTACGTTTTCTTTGAAGTATTGTACTTCGCTACATTTGAAATCATATCCGTTACTGAGTAAAAAAGAATAATACAAGGGGGCGAGAAAAAAAATCACACACTCTGGAAACTACTGAATTGATTGAAGGGCGGGAGAACAAACGCGCAAAAAAGGTGACGCCCAGCTGAAGCTGAAAGCTAAGCGCCAAGCGAATTATGGCCCGTATGAAAAGTAGAAAAAAAGCGTGGTTGTCCTCGAGGATACATATCTAATTTGCAAAAAATGTGCTCGCAAAGTGGCTGCAAAAAGAGGATATAGGACACCATCCCTCCTGCAGATAAAGGTATGTCCCGATTTACGTGATGCAATCCCGGAATCCAGTCATGAAAATGGAATTCTTAATGCAGATGTCACGTAAAACATGCAAAATAATGGATGAATGAATACATGGAAAGTAGAATAAATCCAATCGCGACATGGTCTGTGAATATTTAAGCTAAGCACAAAAATACTGCATGTAAATATATAACCCTATTTGTTCTGCTGAGCTACGTTTGTCTACTACATACTGAAGTACTCGTGACGTTCATGGTGTTTTCAGCGTCTCACAAACAATTTGAGGATATGAATACATGAACATTTCCAGAGCTGCTCTGAGAGAACGCCTGATGAGCATTTTCATAATTTTATTTGAGAAAATCCATTGTCAAATACACTTTTAACAGGTCTTCACAACCCGTCAAAATAAAAGTTCGGTTTTACTAGGAGAAATTATGACAAATATATTACTATTGTATGCATACAGTAGAACATAGCCTACTTCTCAAAATAATAATAATAACAACAATAATAATACATTTTATTTGAACATTATTTAAAGGATTTTTTTTTTTTTGTCCATGGTTTAATTTAGTAAATCTGTTTTTGCAGCGCTTCCCCAAAAAATAAAAGGACACTTGTTTTGATTACATTTGATTACATTTGATTACCACCGTTTTTGATAATATATTTGGATTAAATCATAAAAAGTAGGGGTGTAACGATACACAAAACTGACGGTTCGGTTTTCCCACGGTTTTGACGTCTCGGTTCGGTTCGGCTTAGAAAGCTAAAAAAAAAAATTAAACAGTGGTTTAATGAAAAAATGGTGTCTTTGTTTTTAAAATTAATTCAATTACAATTAAACGTTTTGCAAGGATTAAAATCTTCTAATGCTGTATAGGGAGCCGCACATTACTATAACATTAAAGGTTAACAACAGAGCCTAAATTTAGATGCTATTTATTTTTTAGATATAATAATCAACACCCAACACATTGTATGAAAACATGTAAACTGAACATAAGCCAGTTTTTGCATTAACTTTACTCTAATTTGTTATTGAAATATAATAATTTACACAGTTGCTGTCATTTTCATTAAAGATATTTTAAACGTACTTTAAATAATCAAGATATAATTAACAGGTTAAGTAAAATATAATATATAGGATAATATTGTGCATTTAATTAGTGCAAGAGTTAATTTCTCTAGGAACCAACAAGTTGTGGACACTTAATCACTTGCCTGCTGAGGTAAATATAATGCTAGTGACAAGCTATGCAGTTTTATTGACGTCTTTGCGCTGATGAAACACTGATTGAGCGATTACACGAGTTATGATGCCTTTCAGTAAGTATACTGTATTTTTCAACATACCTTCAGGTGTCCATTCATGTTTATTCTGTAACTGAGGAAGAGATGATCGCGTTTACTCGGGTTTACTCCGCGCTGCCGCTACTGTTACAAATCCGTGGTGACAGATAGTTTTAAACTGTGGGTACAGATTGTCAATTTACATCCATGTGGACAGATTGGTAAACTGTGCCTAGTTTTGTAAAACTGTGCACACGGTAGTTTATTTTTCTTCTGTAATGAAGCTTGGCTGTCCATCTAGTTAAAAATGTTGGTACTGCGGCCAAATAAAATCTTACTGAAAGCTCATTTTTTGAGATATCAACCTAAAATTTGGAACACAACTTCTTCAGATTTATGGCTTACATTTTCTGGCAGTTTTAGAGTAAAATATATTTTGTAATGTATATATTTTTTATATAAAATATAAATAATTATATTTTTACATTGTTCATTTTCATAAACTCAAACTTGTATAACTTTTTTTCTGTTTCACTTTCATAACTTCATAATACTTCACTTCAACATTAATCTGGCAAATGTCTTCTTCAAAACAAGACCAACCATAAGTCTATATTCCAAAGCATTCTTGAATTACAACAATTTAAGTTTGAATAGTGATTTTCATGTCTATGCGAAAAAAGGGGGAGTGACAGTTAAAGAGTTAAACAATATTAAACTATAATATCTATATCTATAATATCTAAAATATAATTTATATATAAAAACTCTCCTACAGTCCAGTCACCATCAGTTGCGACGGTCACGACTCGCACGTATTTTCATTTAAACGTCACTCACTGACGTTTTCCTAACCAGAAAAAAAACGATTGCCCTGCTCTGCCTCTGATTGGCTAGTACTCATTGCCATCTGGGTCAGAGCCAATTAGAAGCAGGATGTGGGTGGGAAAAAACTCTGTATAGGGAAAGGGGAGAGACAGAGGGAACAGGCAAGACAAACTCCTACGTTTAAATAACATATAGAAAATATCTGCTTGACAACAAGCTGAGAACAAGCCCAAATAAGCAACTACACTTTAGAAACAAGCCCAAAAAAAAAAACGCGACCCGCGACTACCAATATTTGTAAGCGACTTTACAGAAAAACAAGCCCAAAGTCGCTTATAATAAGCGGACTTGGCAACACTGATTCCAGGTCCAATCAATGAGCCGGGCTGGGCGGGGCCGGGGTAGCTTGCAGGGCGGGGCTTGTTCGGTACGCCATGAGAGTATCGCGATTCGAAACGTGGGTTCTGTATCGCGGTTCTTCGGTTGGTTCGAATATCGTTACACCCCTAATAAAAAGAAACATTAATTTTCTGAATAAAATACATTTCATACGACAATATTATTCTTAAACATTTTAATAAATTATTAATGTTAAAAATAAGTTGTTAATCTAATGCATTATTAATTATCAAATTTAATTGATTAGACATGTTTTATTGAAATTTTAATAAACAAACAAATTATTTCAAGTTTGTTATAATAAAAGCATTTGTTCAACCAAAAAAAAATCCTGTTTTCATTAATTTAACTGTCATTTTAACTGATGATGATGATAATAATAATAATACCCATAATTTAATAATACAGTTTATTTATTTAACAATTGATTAATACTGTAAACTGTGATATTTTCTGCGACGTTACCATACTGTGAAAATCTTATACCATTACAACCCTACACTGGAGGGTCCCCCACCCCACCCCCGCTGTTAAAAAAGTGACTCAGTAACTTTTACTCTGAGTCAATTTTAAATGAGCTACTTTTTACTTTTACTTGAGTAGATTTTTAGACCGGTACTTTTACTTGTACTTAAGTAAAATTTAATTGAAGTAGTAGTACTTTTACTTGAGTAGAATATTTTATTACTCTTTCCACCTCTGGTTATAGACTTGCATGTGGCGCTGATATCTGTCTCTCATTAGCAATCGTGTCCTGCTTCATACCACAGTCATGTTAAAAACATCAATGTATTCACTCATCCATAAACATTATTAGATCCATCACCATGAAAACAAGTTCCATAATTCTGCTTATGCGTCATCAACCTACGCCTTTCTTATTGTAAGAGGTTAGCGACCCCTAGCGGCGAAAAAAATGACATATTGTAGGTTTAATTGCGGTTTAAAACACTTAGGCCCGTTTTCACAGGCAAGGCTTAGATTAAGCCAAGATAAGGCCATAGTTCAATTAGGACATTTAAGAAGCTTTTATAAATGTTCCTTAGAAAAAAAAATATTACTGGTGTAGTCTTGAGACAGAACAATGGCACTGACAAATTTTAAGATACGTCAGAGCAAATTTCTTTCAGTTTAAACAGCTTAAACATACATTTTAGTCTGGGACTAGACTTAAGCCTTGTCTGTGAAACCTACCATTAAAAACTTATGTACGAACAGCACAAACTCTCTTTCTACAGCTCTCTCTCTCTCCACTCAAACGCGCACACAGAAACGTGTTGTCAGCACTGCTCTGACGATTTTAACAGTAAATGAAAACAACTTAAAATCTACAAGACATTTCTCACAATGAACAGCCGTGTTCTTGGAGCAGATAAACCTACAGTTTCGCTATTAGTGGAGACGCTGCTGTCCAACACAGTTGAGAGACGCACAGACTGAGGCAATTCATAAACGATCTCTCTCTCTCTCTCTCTCTCTCTCTCTCTCTCTCTCTCTCTCTCTCTCTCTCTCTCTCTCTCTCTCTCTCTCTCTCTCTCTCTCTCTCTCTCTCTCGCCTGCAATCAGTGGCTGAAGTCTTCGTTACTAGCTCTATAATGACGTTTTGGAATTACTAGCAACGGAGGATTCAGATTAGATGCGTAAGAAATTAGTCATACGCACAAGAGCGTTTTAATGACAAAAACCTGGCAAATGTCTTGAAATACATCATCTGATCAATGTTTTGAGGTGTGGTAACTGTAATATAAGCGGAATAATTGACTCTGCTTCACTTTGTGGCTGCATTACCACCTCTGGCCCGTCGTCAATTATTCCTTACATATTTCTCATATCTGTGTGAAGTAGGCAGTTTTTTGTTGTTTTTATTGCAAGAAAAGAAACAACACTGCATTGCATACAAACTGAAGTCGGCAGTATTTATATGCAGCTAGAAATGTGTCTTTATTACATGCGAGAAAATAAATGATCTGAGAGAAAAAAAAAAGTTTGAGAGAAAAAGTGATCACACTGATAGCAAAAAAGCATTTCATGAGAGTAAAAAGAATATTTGAGAGAAAAAAGTTTTCATACCAGTAGCAAAAAATAATATTTGAGACTAAAAAAAGTTTTGAGAGAAAGTATTTTCTCATAGAACATAAACAAATATGAATTTGAAATTTTTAAAATTATTTCTGAGAAAGAAAAAAAAACTCTCTCAAAATACTTAGCAAAAAATATATATTTGAAACTTTTTTTCAATCAGTGTGAAAACATTTTCTCTAAAAAAAAAAGTGTTTCTCTCAAACCGGTTTTCTTTGCTCTCGATGCAATTTTTTGCTCTCGTGTAAGGATTTTGCTTTAACTGTGAAAATTGTGTCCTGGCGGGGCCACGTTCTTTTTTTCTTATTGGAACGTTCCTATTGGCCAGTCGGGTGAGCATTGTCTTGTCTTGGGAGTCGAACTGAATCATTACACCATTGTTCGCGTTCGGTTCACCTAGATAGATGCCTCCTCTGCATTAGAGTTTAGATTCTCTGCCCCAGCCTGAGCCCGAGGTCGGGCCGATATTTCATGTCACTATCCTCGGGCCGGGCATTTGATCTAGAGACGTGCACTCCCAACGCAAAAGAGTGCGGCGCGGAACTAGATTTGATGGCCGAGTGCGAGCGTGGACTGTAATGCACTCACTCTGTGTGTGTGGGTTCCGGGAGAATAAAACTATTTGTGGGACTCCCGCAAACTATAAATATCTATGAATAAAACATACAAACGAATACATTTTTATTCATCTGTTGCAGAAAAGCAACAAGAACAACTAAAACAAAATACAAATGATTTTGATGTGCACAATGCCTCCTGCCTTTAAAGGCCTTTTAGTAAAGTGATGCTCTTCTTATGCTTTCGATTGGTCCTCGTTTGAATTTGCAGCTCACCATGCCTGACAATTACATTAATCCATTCCACATTGCCAATGAAAGCTTTAGGCTACAACCTGAGAGTTGCCACCATGGCGAGTGATAAAAATGCATTCCAGTGCTCGAAACTTAAAAATCCTTTCATACAGAAATCAGAAAAGGGCGCAAATATAACAGATCAGTGCAAAATATGATTGCCAACTAATAAATGTCTATCCTGAGGAAGCATCTCCTATGATGAATGTGGACTGAACCTGAAGTGGACAAATCTCTCTATTAGTTTGTCCCTTTTTGACTTGCAAAATAATGTTTAACTACTAACACACAACGAGTCATTGGTCATTGAGTCTAAACAATATTTTAGGTCACATATAACTTTATTAAAAAACAAATCAAAACAATACACCATGCATGTTATGACAGCTACACTGGGGGAGTCTGTTTGGGTTGCCAGTGAGTATGAAAGTAGATTATATTCTTGCTTCTGAGAGAAATCAATATTAGGCCTTATATGGTCTGATGTAATAAATGCTTACAATTTTGCATTTGAGACAATTGAGATTCTAAAATTGATCTAGAATTGTGTGATTTCTCTTAAATATAACTATCTTTGTTATTAGAGGTTAACCCTGCCTGGTATAAAAATGTTTAAAAATAAATAATAGTTGAAAACATTCATTAGAAATTTAGAAAATGAATCCAAAAATAATCAAATGTAATCAGTTACATTAATGAAGTCATTGAAATAGTCACATTACTTATTACATTTTAAGGGTAACTTGTAATCTGTCACCTATTACATTTCAAAAGTAACCTTCCCAACACAGCATACACCACAGACATGATCTCATCCTCTACTTTTTGTAACATTGGGCAGACATGCACTGTACAGAGAGCATAAACATATTTGACATCTTTCAAAGCAAGAGAACAAAAAAAAGCACTATCGCCTAAGGCTGTGCAATTAATCGCAATCGCAAAACAATCGCGATTTGAGCACATGCGATTTCTAAACCGCATAAGGCTGCGATTTTATTAATTAATTTATATTTACATTCTTGTGCGCAAGATATTAACCAATCAGAGCCCACTCAGCGCACCGCTCAAATTACGACTGAGCTGAGCGGGAGAACAGAATAGGCGAGCGGGAGAAAAGAATGTAAAATATGGATGTGGGTCAGAATAAAAATGATTTGGTGCCAAAGAGAAATTCAACATCAATCGTTTGGGAGTATTTTGGATTCAGGAGAGAGGATGTGTCACAGAGCAAGGTAATTTGCAAGACCTTTGAAACGATTATTGCGACGAAACGGGGCAATACTACAAACCTGTTTCAACACTTAAAACAGCCCCATAAAAAGCTCTATGATCAATGCATGTCGACAAAGTCCAGCGAAACTGACAAAAGGCACACCTCAAAGCCAGCCAACTGAACAGGTATCCATCGTTCAAGCATTGGCAAGCGTCACGCCTTATGATAAAGGATCAAAACGGCACAAAGAAATCACAGACGCAATCACAAATCATATATGCAAAGACATGGTGCCTGCGTACATCGTCAGTAAAGACGGCTTTCGAAGACTAATTCAAACACTGGACAAAAGATACCAGCTGCCGTCTCGCACTCATTTCACACGGGTTGCTATTCCCGAAATGTATGAGAAATGTAAGGCGGGCGTTGAATACGAGCTTAAAAAGGTGAACTTCTACGCCACGACCACAGATATGTGGTCCAGCAGAACGATGGAGCCGTATATGAGTTTAACGGTCCATTATATCAATGACAACTATGAAATAAAAAAGTCGATGCTTGCAAACAGCATACTTTCCAGAAAATCACACTGGAGAAAATATCTCTCACGGTTTAAAAGAAGCTTTAGCATCATTGGGACTTTGTGAAGATCAACAAGTGTCTATCACCACAGACAATGGATCTAATATAGTGAAGGCTGTCACTTTGAACAACTGGACACGATTGCAGTGCTTCGGACACAGACTACATTTGGCAATTGGTAAGTTAGAGTTTATTGTACATAATATATTTATACTTTACATATTAAGAATATTAAGACACTTTGTAGGGCATATTTTTTATTAAGAAACAAATTGTGCAAAGATGTTTAATATAAAAATGTATTATAATGTTATGTACTTTAGTATTTTTAACTTGACAATAGTTGGGAAAACTTTACAATAAGGTGATATTTGTTAACAGTAGTAATTAAATACATTAGCTAACAATGAACAATTTAGTTTTTCAGCATTTATTAATTATTGTTAATGTTAGTTCGTGTCAATAGTATGTAGCAACTAATACAGCATTTATTAATGTTAGTTCATGTTCATTTTAGCATACTAATACATTAAATACAAAATCACACTAGTTATTCATGTTAGTTCATGGTGCATTAACTAATGTTAACAGTGACAACGTTTGATTTTAATAATGTATTAGTAAATACTAAAATTAACATGAATTAACATTAATAAATGCTGTATTAGTATTGTTCATTGTTAGTTCATTTTAGCTAATGCATTAAAGGTGCAGTGTGTGATTTTTAGCGGCATCTATCTAGTGGTGAGATTTGCGAATTGCAAACAGAAAGCCACTTACGGCCTATCCCTCCCTTCTCAAAATCTAAGGAGAAGCTACGGTGGCCGACGTAACCAGCAGCACATATCTCCCCACATAGCAAACTCTGTAGCGCTGTGTGTTCGCTGTTGGCTACGGTAGAAACATGATGTCACAATATGTCGACCTTCATTTAAGGGGGTGCCCGCGCTTATGTAGATATAAATGACTCATTCTAAGGTAATAAAAACATAACGGTTCATTAAGTAAGGTCTTTATACACCACTGAAAACATAGTTATGGATCTTATATTGCATTTCTGTCAATAGATCCACAGAAATAATACACATTTCACCTTTAACTAATTGTTGACAAATAGCACCTTATTGTAAAGTATTACCCAATAGTTATATTTAAATGCATGCAATACTTACAATATTACACATTTTCATCATGTTTTGCAATTATTTCTTTTTAGAAAATGCAATCAAGGATGAACCTCGCATTTCCCGAGCCAACGGCTTGTGCAAAAAGATTGTGGGACATTTTTCCCACAGTTGGAAAAAAAAGTTGATGTTAGCCGAAGCCCAGGAAGAACTTCAGCTTCCCCAACATGCCCTAATAACATCATGCCCGACAAGATAGGGCTCAATGCAACAAATGATAGACAGGGTTTTGGAGCAACAGAAGGCATTGTCTCAGGTCCTTTCAGCTGACCGTAAAACAAGACACCTAGTACCACAATGGCAAGACACAGATGTTCTAGAATCTGTAAGTAAGGCACTGGGTCCACTTCAGGAGTTCACGGATGCCCTTTCCAGTGAAAACTACATCAGTGTATCCTACGTTAAACCAGTTCTTCATCTGTTGAACACCAAGATACTTGCAGTGAAGGATGAAGATACTGACCTGACAAAGACTATAAAATCAAAAATTCTTAACTACATCAACAAACATTATGAGGATGAAACTACCCAAGAGCTTCTGGACATAGCAACATTTTTGGATCCAAGATTCAAAACCAGCTACACTGATGAGGATAAACTTCCAAACATTAAGGCCAGGGTCATGTCTGATATGGATATGAGTTCCCACAAGGTGAGTTAATTTATGTAAACTGGATGAAACTGTCATCTCTTAAGATAAACACTCTTTTTATGACTTTTTAATATTTACCTGTAATATTATTTCTACTCTGTATGTCAAAGGATACATCTGAATCTGGGAGTAGCACAAGCACAGAGAATCCTGACATCGATCTACCTCCACCAGGCAAAAAAGCAAGGAAGTCCTTAGGAAGCTTCTTTAAAACGACATCAGCCATGCCAGCAGCTCTGCAACTTGAAGAAGCCATAGCCTCTGAGCTAAATAGCTACCTGCTTTCTCCATCCATTGACAGTGAGGAAGATCCTCTGAAATGGTGGAGACTCCATCAGATAAATTTCCCAAGAATGAGCAGGGTTGCACAAAAGTATCTTTGTATTCCTGCCACCAGCTCACCTTCAGAGAGAGTGTTTAGTACTGGGGGAAATGTGGTGACATGTCACCGTTCATGCTTAAAACCAGAAATGGTGGACATGCTGGTTTTCCTTGCAAAAAACCTTTAAGAGGTTTTGGTTTTGAATTCTGTTAGTTTTTATTTATTGTTATGACAGGAGTTTAGGTTACTTAATCTTAATTGTCTGTTGTCTTACACAATTTATGACAATTCTGTTTATCAAGCAGTTAATACTACTGTACACAGTATGTTTTTTCATTGTGAAATGTGTGCACTGAAAAATATTTTATTTATTTAACTTTATTTTTATGACTGGAATTTAGGTTAGTTAACATTAATTTATTTTGTTGTCTGTTTTAAATATTACAGTTTTGTTTATCAAACTGTTAATACTGATGTTATTTCATTGTGAAATGTTTTGTTATGCACTTCTTGTGCACTGAATACATTTAGAATGTAGCATGTTTGAAAAAGCAAAAACAATTGCCAAAATCGCAAATAAAATCGCAATTGCAATATTCATAAAAAAATCGCAATGTGATTATTTTGTTCATATTGCACAGCCCTACTATCGCCACAATTTTCTTTCGAAATCACTGGCTTGGACAATACCTGTGAGACAAGTTTGGTCAAAAACTAAAAAGTGAATGTTCTCTTACTATAACGGGTTTAATAACTTTTTTCTTATAACAAAAATAACTAAATACAATAAACCAATACTCAAAAATGCATAAAGTAAACAAGTGTTTTAAACAGATTAAAGTGCAAAATAATTATAAAGAACAATAAGGTCTCATTAGTCCTTATTTAAATATTTAGTCCAGATTAAAATATAATTTTTTAATCTGGAAAATTATGATTTATTTGTCAATCACATAATATCCGCGTTATCCCTGGTTTCCGCTCATACTGCCATGGCGACAGACGTTCAAACATTATGGACCATGGCAAGCAGACTTTGAGACAAAAGGTGAACTAAAACGAGGATCAATATCAGTGTGGTTTTTTCGAGATGCCGAGAGCTCCACATCCGTAACAAACTTCGAATTGACAGAGATTTGAGACAATTGAGATTCTAAAATTGATCTAGAATTGTGTGATTTCTCTTAAATATAACTATCTTTGTTATTAGAGGTTAACCCTGCCTGGTATAAAAAAAAGCACTATCGCCACAATTTTCTTTCGAAATCACTGGCTTGGACAATACCTGTGAGACAAGTTTGGTCAAAAACTATCCTTTGAATGGTACTTAAAAGTGAATGTTCTCTTACAAACAAAGAGTAGTTTGTATGGGTGCAAGGCTGTGATGACTCATGCATTTCCATGCATCAGCTGTCACGGATTCACCCAACGACACACCCCAGCCAGCTTCAACCCAACACACCTGGTCCCGATCGCAATCACCGGAATTCTGATTTACCTCACCTGCACCTTCATCACTTCACTCACCACGCCAGCTCTGCATATAAACCCCAGTCAGTCTACAGCTCACTGTCAGGTCTCGTCTTTTGACGCCAGTGACTCTCCGGTTCCTAACTCTTCGGTCTGGTTCCAGAATACTGCCCTACAAAGCAAAAAGGCAGTAACTACGCAGAGTGCAGAACTGAGAAAAATGACTTTAAAGTTATCCTGTCATAGATTATTGGACATGTGGCTGTTTTGTTACTTTATATTAGCTTATTCTTTGTACATATCAATCAGTAACAACAGGATAACAGGATGACAGGATAACTTTAAAGTAATTTTTCTCAGTTCCACACTCTGCGTAGTTACTGCCTTTTTGCTTTGTAGGGCAGAATACTCAGTATATCTACGCAAGTATTGTCCTTCAACACTAACCTCTCAGTGTGTGTGTATTCCAAGTAGCCTCAGTGTGCGGTGGTTCCTCAGGATTCTCCAAACCGCCTCTCTGTGTTCTTGAGTGTAATTCTCGGATCTCTATCAGGACTCCAGTGGTCAGCTATTTCCAGTATCTACGAGACGGCATCAAGTTCAAGTCTTCTCCCTGTGTTCCCCGGTGTGGATCTCGAAGCTCATTCCCGTATTCAGGAGTTGCATACCGTGTCTAAAATAAAACCTGTTAACGCCATTCTCTGTGTCTTCATCCTTGCAGTAGTGTGACAGAAGACCTGACCACACACCATGCAAGCTTCCTCAGCTTCTGAGATCCCCGCTGCATCCACCGAAGCCCCTCGGGGCGCCGCCGCACACGCTGACGCCACACCCCAGCTGCTGATGGATGCCACTGCTAATGCAGCTGTCACCCCGCAACAATCACTTCAAGAAACCCTCACTGAATTCCGTCACGCTCTTCAGAACTACCGACCTGCCTCAGTAAGTACAATTGCCAAACCAGCTTCATATTCAGGCGAGGAGGAGTGCAATAGATTTCTTCTTCAATGCAAACTCTACATGGAGGTAAACGCTGTTCAGTTTATTTCTGAAAGAGCCAAAATTGCTTTTATAATTTCTCTGCTCTCGGGTCGTGCATTAAACTGGGCTCAAGCTCTCTGGGAATCCAATGCACCCGCATTACAGTCTTTAAATGGATTCTTTGAACATTTTCACACTGTATTCGCTCAAACTTCTAGTGCCATCTCCGTTCATGATCAGCTGTATCGCCTACGACAAGGCACCTCCTCTGTTTCAGATTACGTACAGTTAACAACTCGCCACCACTCTACCACCTCACCGGCCATGGGACTGTGCTATTGACCTGCTGCCTGGGGCCACTCTACCGCATGGGAAGATCTACCCGTTGTCCATCCCGGAGCAGAAGGCCATGTAGGAGTATGTGGAAGAAGCGTTACACCAAGGACACATTCGACCTTCTACGTCCCCTGCCGCCTCAAGCTTCTTCTTCGTCTGTAAAAAGGACGGAGGACTTCGCCCATGCATTGATTACCGCATCCTTAATGCTTCTACCGTCAAGTACAGATATCCATTGCCCTTGGTACCTTCGGCTCTTGAACAGCTACGTTCAGCTCGGGTCTTCACCACACTCGATTTGAGAAGTGCTTACAACCTGGTTCGTGTACGTGAAGGCGATGAGTGGAAGACTGCCTTTATCACTCCTGCTGGGCACTATGAATATCGGGTCATGCCGTTCGGGCTGTCGAATAGTCCAGCAGTCTTCCAGGGCTTCATGAACGAGATATTCCGAGATATGCTCCATCGGTTTGTGTTCTTTCACAGCGGCAGGGGGCCCCTCCACGACTCCATCCATGCGCCTTCTTTTCACGCAAGATGTCCCCGGCGGAGCAGAAGAGAGCGTGCTTCACACGCTTTAATTTCACAGTTACCTACCGCCCGGGTTCCAAGAATCTCAAAGCAGACGCTCTATCACTCCTCTATCAATCCGAAACCTCCACTGAAATCAACGAACCAATACTCCCTCCAGCCATGTTTGTCAGTCCCATCCAGTGGAACATCGACGAACTCATTGCTGACGCCACCCTTGCCGAACCTGCTCCGCCGGGGGGTCCTGAGGGGAAGATTTTCGTACCTACCAAATTCCGCCTTCACCTCATGGACTCTGTACACACTTCTCGGGGCTCTGGACACCCAGGCAGCCAACAAACCCTCTCACTTCTCCAACAGCGCTACTGGTGGCCCGGCATGGCCCAGGATACCTCCCGATACGTGCAGGGGTGCACCGCTTGCGCTATGGCCAAGGTACCTCGACGTCTCCCAGAAGGGAAGCTTAATGCCTCAACTAATTCCGAACAGACCCTGGTCCCATCTCGCTGTCGATTTTGTTACCGATCTACCATCATCCAACTCCAAGACCTGCAACTAGTGGTCGTTGACAGATTTTCCAAGTCCTGTAAATTGAAATCCCTCTCTGGACTTCCCACAGCCTTCAAGACAGCAGAGATGTTATTCACCGAGATTTTCCGCCACTTCGGAATCGCAGAGGATATAGTATCGGATCGGGGACCACAGTTCATATCAAGAGTCTGGAAATCGTTCTTCAAGCTTCTAGGAGTATCGGTCAGCTTAACGTCGGGGTACCACCCTCAATCCAATGGCCAAGCAGAGCGTAAGATCCAGGAGATCGGGAGATACCTGAGAACCTATTGGCATGACGCACAGGACCGCTGGGACCAGTACCTTCCATGGGCAGAGTATGCCCAGAACTCTCTACGGCAAACATCTACAGGCTTGACGCCGTTCCAGTGCGTTCTGGGATACCAACCACCTCTGTTCCCATGGACAGGCGAACCATCGGACGTTCCAGCGGTCCAACACTGGTTCACCAAGAGTGAGAGGGTCTGGGACTCAGCCCATGTCCATCTACAAGGGGCAGTACGGAGGTTCCAACAACAGGCCGATATACGTCGAAGACCCACTCCCCACTACACTCCTGGCCAGCTGGTGTGGCTCTCCACCAGGGATATCCGCCTCCGACTGCCCTCCCGTAAACTGAGTCCCAGGCTCATAGATCCATTCGCGGTGCTGAGGCAGGTAAATGAAGTCACGTATCGAATTGCACTACCCCATCACTACCGGATTGAACCCACCTTCCATGTTTCCTTGTTAAAACCTTACACTGCACCTCTCTTCCCCTTCCACAGAAGCTGAAGCTGGCGAAGTGCCCCCTCCTCTTCCAGTGGACCCCACAGACGAAGCCATATACCAGGTCCGCACCATCTTGGATTCCCGACACGGGGGGGGGGGGGCAGCTGCAGTACCTCGTGGACTGGGAGGGGTTTGGACCTGAGGAACACTGTTAGGTCCATCGGGACGACATCTTGGACCCCATGCTCCTCCAGGACTTCCACCGTGACTACCCGGATCGTCCAGCCCCCCGCCCATGAGGTCGCCCTGGTCGTCGGGTCTACGGCCCTCAGGAGCTGGCCGTGAAGGGGGGGGGGGGGGTACTGTCACGGATTCACCCAACGACACACCCCATCCAGCTTCAACCCAACACATGGTCCTGATCGCAATCACCGGAATTCTGATGTACCTCACCTGCACCTTCATCACTTCACTCGCCACGCCAGCTCTGCATAAAAACCCCAGTCAGTCTACAGCTCACTGTCAGGGCTTGTCTTTTGACGCCAGTGACTCTCCGGTTCCTAACTCTTCGGTCTGGTTCCAGAATACTCAGTATATCTACGCAAGAATTGTCCTTCAACACTAACCTCTCAGTGTGTGTGTATTCCAAACAGCCTCTGTGTGCTGTGGTTCCCCGGGATTCTCCAAACCGCCTCTCTGTGTTCTTCAGTGGAATTCTCCCAGCGCAATGCAGCGACAGACGCGATGCAAGTGTATTTTGCTAGTTTCAGCCCGTAGCAGTTAACATTTTCACGTCCTGCGCCAAAATGTTTAAATAGCAAATGCATTTGCGCCCATTTGTGCGCCCATGGGCGTGCTGGTCTGAAAACGAGGTGTGTTCAATGAGGTGGCACGTTGCTATTTTGAGGCAACTGAAATAGACTGTGCCACTGACCAACTGAAACCTGGTCTAAAGCAAATGGCGCAATATTTGTTTTGTTATTCAAAGAGTGCGTTATTAATGTGTAATGCACGTACACTCTACTTATTACACACACAGAGATCACAACAGCACACAAACATGCCAAATATTAAAAATAAAAGGATTACAATGTAAAAGATTATTATTTTGTACATAAAGATATGGTGGAATCCGGCTTGTGCCATAGATGGTCTGCTCACGCTTTAACCTTGCGCATGAGCAAATCCGTTTCTTCTCTGGATAAGCGTTCAGTTTTTCCGCTTGCAAATTCCGCCATGTAAATAGCGAATCCACCATGGCGCGAGCACAACTGACATTTAAAGGGAATGGGAGATGAGACTCTGATTTTTATTTTTTTGCATTTTACGCCCAAAACAGACCCATTACTCATTAAGAGAATAGGGACAATCATTTTAAACCATGCACCGGGTGCACCGAACATTTTTCCCGTCTTTAAACAAGCAGAAGTGGATTTAGATTCTAAGTGCACTTACGCCGTGCGCTTTAGACCATGCGCTTAGATCATTAAAATAGGGCCCCATAACTTAGTAGCGTACCCGCTTCGGATTTAAAGGGATAGTTCACCCAAAAATGAAAATTCTGTCAGTATTTACTCACCCTCATGTTGTTCCAACCCCGTAAGACCTTCGTTCATCTTCGGAACACGAATTAAGATATTTTTGATTAAATCTGAGAGCTGGATCACTCCTCCATAGGCTTCTAAGGGATTGACACTTGCCAGCCCCGAAAAGTTATTAAAGGCATCGTTAAAATAGTCCAAGTGACTACAGTGGCTCAATCTTAAGTTTAACAAGCGACAAGAATACTTTTTGTGCGCAAAAACAAACAAAAATAATGACTTTATTTCAACTATTCTTTTCCTTCGATGTGGGCCTCTAGTCAGTAAACGTAGTGTGATTGCGTAGAGCTACGTCACACGTAGGCTCACTATTGGCCGACGCTGGTCATATGTGTGATGCGTGTGATGTACAACACAGAAGCACTTACGCTATTACACTAGTGAACTGACTCTGATGGACTGCATTTATATAGCGCTTTAACAGACCCATGGCCACCAAAGCGCTTTACATATTGCCTCACATTCACCCATTCACTCACTCATTCATACACTGACGCCGGTGTCAGCCATGCAAGGCGCCGTCGGGAGCATCTGGAGTTAGGTGTTTTGCTCATGGACACCTCGACACTTGGTCATGTGGAACCCCCAACCTTCCGGTTTGTAGACAACCTACATGAACCACTAACCCACTGCCGCCACCAAAGTGCACAGGTACTATAGATCCAAGTCAGTGTAATCACTGTTCTATGTTAATGCAATGTTTTCATTGAAGCACACACACATACGTCACTCGCAAAACAGAGAGTGGAGATTGCACTACACACACACAGAAGCACTGTGACTTTGAGTAATAAAATAGCTTCCTTCACTACTGAATCGCTACATTATATTTTTCAGCAACGAGGGGGTCACATCGCTATTTTGAAGTAATTAAACTCACATCTTCATTGTTAATAGAGAGAGACACTGAACAGACGCAGTTTGGCATCTCTCATCTCTCTCTCTCGCTCTGTAATTAATTTAAATAAATGCTATATTTCATTCATTAAAATAAATGTAATCTTACGCACTACTTTATCTGTGTGTTTGATTCAAAGCGGTCACAATGCTAGATCTAACTGACGAAAATAAACCGTCAATTTTACCCTTCTGGTAAAATATTGCGCTGCAGACATCAATAACAGCTTTAAGTTATCAGAACTGGCAAATGACTATGGTAAAAGCAGAATTATCCATGGCTAGCTGTGCATTAATCGATTTTAATGCACTTTGCGGAAGCAATCACACGTTTGCCTCCAGGTCGTGCATTAAAATAATTTAATGCACAGCTAGCCGTGGATTATCCCTTACTTATAAGAATTCTGTAATGTTTGTTTTTTATTCAAATGTTCTACTTACATGTTTCAAATGATCAGCCATGTTTGATGTTGATGGATGATAGGTGAACATTTGGATTTTCTGACTGACATACGGTAATTACAAAGACCAACTGTGTTAACCATAGATATTAGGGGGCAGCCCTAGTATATTTAATGGTAAACACGTCGTAGATTAGCAGACAGGCTGTCAGTTTATATGCAAATTAAACGTAAATCCCAGGCTCAGAGACAAGCTAATCAAGGTTTACAATTACTGGAAAAGGTGAGTTTTTTTAAGGTTTGAGGTCAAATCTGCCGGGAAGTGGCCCTCCAGGGCCAAATTTGAGGAACCCTATCATTGGGTGTAAAATAGTTCCTCCTGTGAAAGAAGATATAGTTAAACAATAAATATGGATCAGCTGCAGGTCTCTGAGGAAGTGCTATATATTTATGGATGGTTAGCTAAGAACTGCAAATATTATGTTTCACCATTACGGTTCTTCCTCTAGCAAAGCCTAATCTTTTTTACACATCCTTTAAAGCTCAACAAATGATATCAGTTCGGACCTGGAGAAAATCAAATCAATACAATAACACATCTGTCTATGTATCCAGGTTTTGAATGATTCTTATGAATGGCTAGCCTCAGGACTAAGACCTGGAAATCGAATAAAGAGCGAAGTCAGATTAGGCCTTAAAACCACCTGAAATGCACAGGATATGAGGGGCTTTCACTGACAAATTATGATGCTTATACGGCGTAAACAAATGTTTTATGTCTGTGAACCATGTCCCTGAATGATTATCAAAGATTTAAAGCATTTTTGACATTTTCCACTCGTTGATTCTGTTTTTGTTTGTCTTCCCCACTATTTACCCTTTTTCTTATTATGACACAATGACAGTTTCAGCACCTGATGATTTAAGTGTTGCTGTGAACAATGTAGACTGAGAAGGAGACCTGGTGAAATAATGAAAACAAATTTTTCAAGAACATGCATGCTAGGTCTGTTGTTAGACTTGTGGATAGTTTCCATAATCACCCCTGTATCTACATTTAACGCACTCCCCAGCTATTCCAGACAATATTTTTTGTCTGTCTAAATGAAAATAATTTTACAATTATCATATTTATATGTGCTGGAAACCCTATTGTTTTTGGTTTTCTTTTTCTTTTTCTTTTTTTTTTCTTTTTTGGTTCAGAGACCGTAGGTTGTAAATACACCAGACTTGGTGGGATGATCAACCAATACTCACACATCCACTTGACACTAGGTGAATCATTTTGAGTCAAGCCCAAAAAATTTATCTCTTTTATTTAATTACTGTCTATAAAAAAAAGAAAAAAGTCGGCACACCATGGCTCCAAAAATGTGAAAAATGTAATGGTAGACTAGCACACAGGTGGTAACGTTTGGAGCACGTAGGCTCTTCGTCAGACTAAACGTTACCACCTGTGTGTGAGTCTAGCATTAAATTTTTCGCATTTTTGGAGCCATGGTGTGCTGACCTTTTTTATTAATTTCCTTGTTGAGCACCCAATTTGAGCCACATATTGCTTTGCTTTGGATGTGCGTGCTTTGGATCTGATTTTACTTAATTACTGTCTATAAAATTTTTAATTTTCAACAAAAAAAACCTGTGCTGTTACATACAGCGTTAATAACCTCATACAGCATGACATGATTAAAAGGCTCAGCGAAAGAGGCACATACAAATATCTGTTGTTCATATCATTTATAACATTTTCTTCAAGATCGATTCTTTGAAGCATCAGATTTCCCTTTGAAGCATCTATATGAAGATATAAGCGCAAAAAAATCTGTATCACAGTGACCTTGCCTTTTTATTATGATGATATTATGATATTCCTTCCACTGAGAATAAAAGTCAGTCCTAGAAGTTTTTTTTACAAGGAACAGTTAAAATAAAGCACCTGAGCTACTATGAAGTAGAGTTTGATATTAGGAAGTTGCTAATATAACAACATGATAATTTAATAAGCATAAATGTAGCAGAACACACATTTTGGGCAGAGTGTAATTCTATTTAGATTTATTTTAGTAATTGTAAGTACTTTGGAATTTAGAATTAAATGTTTATTTATATTCAAAATTCTCTCACAAATAATTTGTAATGGATGGCATCTTCCACCAATGGGTAACATTATTCAGACTTTTTACAAAGTTCTGTATTTTTTCTTGCCATTCCTATGAAGGTCTATGTGGTTTTTAAGACTGGTAATACTGAATGCTGTCAATGCCTTTTTTAATCTATAAAGTTGAGTAAAGGTGCTAAGGCCACAGCTTGAATGGTTCCTGAAAGTCATTTTAATTTTTTTCAAGTTGGGTCTATATCTTAAATCTAAACTACTGAGGAAGTAAAATCCCATTATGCCTCTAAACTTTTAATTTAGGTTTAGACATATTTACAGACACTATACTTTAAAAAAGAAAAAAAAAAGAAAAAAAAGAGTTTGAATAATTTATTGGAACTGGGATTTATTCATTTTGAAGTGGTCATGCCACTGACTGTGCAAATTTCAAGCGTGTTTTACAGTAAGTCACTATATTAATTTTTTCCATATTTATTTTGAAGTCGTATGCCTGATCGGTCGCTACAGCATTCTCTTTGCTTATTCACATACAGTATACAATAACTTAACCTACACTTACATTAAAAAAAAATATATTATTAAACTGAAATGACTTGAGGACATTCAATATTGAGTTGTCAGTCTTTAGAGTAACTGTTGGAACTCAGAGTAGAACTATTCATTTTGAAAGAGAGCCAAGAGGTTCTAAGGGTTTTCACCCAGTGGGACAATCTGTCTAACCCCAAAGTTTGCCTGAAGAATATTTTGTTGATTTCTCTACAGTCTCCTCATTTGTTCACGTACTTCATGAGATGCATCTCATGATATGCCTCAATTCATCCATTAAAAAAAGCAAATAATACCAATAATAATTTTATTTTTGTATAGAAATTCATACATAAGCATATTTATTTTTAGGGAGAAAACGTATGGTAAAAGCATCAAAATCTATATCAGTCAACATTTAGCTATTTATACAGCCATTTATGGAACTATTAAACATTTCAGAATTATATATATACTATAATATTATTATTGTTATTCATTGACTTATTCAAATGGATAAAACATGCATTTAAGCTTTCACATAAACATAAACAAACATGACCAAGAGAGTCCTTGCATTTGTAAAACACAACAAATCCATTTCACTGCTACATTATGCATTTTCCATTTTCAGAGACAGAGAAAAATATGCTCTGCAAATTGCTGTTGCCTGCACAGCATTATGGGACTAAACACACGTCTTAGGGGATTGCTTTCATCTTACTGACATCTTGGGTCACACTTTATTTTACAGTGTCATTTACACATGTTTTACGTACTTATAATACTAATGACAGTTAAGTATGCACTACTACATGCAACTAATCCTAAGCCAAACCCTAATTCTAACCCTAACCTTATAGTAAGTACATATTGTTAATTAATATTACTCAGTACTTAACTGTATGGTTACACAATAACAAGGACACTTTCAAAAAAAGTGTAACCACATTTTGCAATTCATTACAATTCATAGAATGAGTTAAACCACTGTTCAATGAGTTGTAGGGATGTCATCAGTTACTGTCATGGCAGCTGTCACACTTGAGTAAACTGCCTCAAAGGCACTGCAAGTAAAGAATGGGCTCTGAGGTCATCGATGTAAAGTTACCCATGTCGGTCCTCCAACTCTCTGAAATTCCATTACCGTGGGTAAGCTCAGAAATACATCAATGATCACTTTTCCTGGAGGGACTCAGTCCAATCACAGGCCAGCAGTATATTACTCAATGTTATCAAACAAAAGCCTGTGTGCCATTTCATGTGTGTAGTCAGGAATCATTAGACTAGGGAGTAATGAAACGAATAGTTCACTTTCTAAATTCTGATTGGACAAACCTTTGTAAAGTTACTATGAAAACAAAAAGCAGAAAGTTTATTTATAGTACAACACTTTTACTATGCAATTGCCCAACACTACTTGTTACATCAGAACAATCTCACTGTGCTTATACCTGAGCCTTGTCACATGCATGTCCAGTATACGCAGTGCCACCTGTGGTATTTAAACAATATGTTTTTATTCATTATTAACAAACGTCACAATGCTTTATGCCTACAACAGATGTAAGGGTGGTTGTTAATAATGCAGTATAATCTGATTTTGATATTGTAAATCCTTTTTTCTTCTTTTTGATGTAAAATGTATTTGTATTTATTTATATTTTCTTTGTATGTGCTGATTATTTTATTTGTTACTTTCTCCTCTGCAATGTCTTTCAATTCCTCAGAATAAGCCTACATGGGGAGAAGGGTGGGGGTACAGTATATATTGTATTGTAATGTATGTAGTATCATTTTGATATTTAACAGACAATTCATTAAAAACGATTGTTCACAAAAATACTGCAGTGTTATCCGAGCATTCCAAAATCAGTTACTTAAGTTGTGCTATGACAGTTAGAATGATGCCTTAGCTACCTATGTAGGCAGTAGACAAAGTTTTGGAACAGAGCTATTGTGTTCATTGTACTCCACCGCCCTTCAGTTGGCGGATCCCAGTCCATTAGAGCACCTAAAGAATGTGGAACAGTCGATTTGAAGCTTGTACGTGCAACCAACAAATCTTCAGAAACTGTGAGATGCTGTCATGTCAACATGGACCAGAATCTTTAAGGAATGACTCTAAGTCCTTGCTGAATCCACACTACAAAAAATGCAGGCTGCTCTGGGGGCAAAAAGACATCCTGCACAGTATTGGAAAGGTGCCCGACAATTACACATATACAGTAATGTCTTCAAATGGGAACGATACAGATCAATGTAACATTTTGTGTAGTCGATACAACCTGCACTTTCCTACCTTCCGCAGGTAGCTTGTCAACGCTGGGGCATAAATAGTGTTTAGGGTGCATTGAACTATCTCACAGTTCACACGCTGCTATTTTTCTCAGCTTGTGCAGGGATTTATCGACAAGACAATTCATGCATAACACTGGGAATGAGCACAATAGGCATTCATTTTCAAGCTGAGCAAGAAACTCCATTCCTTATCAATGTTTTGTGCCTGGCCACAAAGCAGCAGAGGCAAATACACAACAGACATCAAACGGCTCATAGAGATATTTACGATTGTGCCATCGCTCCATTAATAGAAAGTCTTTTTGGGTGGGGGATTCCGATTGGAGCTGAGTGAGAAGTGAACTAGAATGTAAATCTCTGGAGTGGACAAAACCACAGCCATTGGCAGAGGAACAGATGCCATATTTCATTCTTGCTAATGTCACTGTTTAGTAATGTGGCCCAGGTGTTATAAACGACTGGCTGAGATTTATGCAACTGATTCTAGATCTCCCCATTGACCTGTTTTACCTCTTCTCTCAGCGTGTTCCCCTGTGGTTCACACTTGTTGATGCAACATAGGGGTCCTAAGCAGTGTTATGTGCAATTTGGTTTTGCTTTGTCTCAAAAGAAATGACAGAAGATCTAATACGCATGCTAAAAAGTTATGACCAGTGCAACTCAATGAGAACAATGCATAGTTGCCGTGCTATACCTTGGTTACAGATGTTGCAGAAGGGGGATGTTATGGATATAATCGGTTTTGCGCTCTCTGAGGCTTGACAGTAGTCAACAAGCCACAAATATTTTGCACAATTCACCTGTCACATGAAATCAAAAAGATAAAAAAAAATAGATGAACAAGCCAAGTATTTGAGTCCACTGGTGTATTCATTTAGAGTTGTCTAAATCAAGCTGGATAACCAGGAACTGAGTCTCAGTAACATTAAATAAATGGCAGTGGATATTTGAACTAAGTGCAAATAGAGATAGATGTTATTTGCACTAAGTGTAAATAGCAACACAAATATTTTCTTTTAAACTAAGTGCAAAAGGCGTTAAATGCTATTTTACAGTAGGGGCGTAATGGATCATAGTTGATCCGTGATCTGTACGGACCAGGCCCCACGGTTCGGAAAACGTGATACGCGGATCAGTTGCAAAGCTTAAGTAAATTTTACCATCATAGAGTAAAAATCTATGTTTTTAAGTCCTGTCAATTTAAACATTCAAGCCATTTTAAACCATTCAAGCGCAAGAAAACATGAAGGAGAACTAAATTAGGGACTCACACACTGTTTTCTGAGCGCGTATATCCAAAGCATGCACACAGAGAGCTGTATTTCACACACAGACTCTAATCCTTGTGTCCCGGCTTGAGTCCTTGTTACGTGCACCCATTTCAATTGGCTGCAGGCTCCATCAGAGACTGCGCAGGTCCTGATGGTCGGGAGGTTGGAGTCTTGGCTGCTGGCAAGGCTTGCTGTCCGATGCTGTGAGCTGAAGGCTCCCGTTGGATGCCGTGTGACGCTTCCCAGTCGGGCAGTTAAAACACTTGCGCCGCCCTGTATCAAAACGCCCACAGGGTTCGCCCATCTGATGCTATGAGCAGCAGGCTCCGGTCAGACACTGCGCGGTCAGGAGATTGAAGTTTAATACTACGGCCCGGCCATTGACAGAGCTTTCCTGTCCGATGCTGTGAGCTACAGGCTCCCATTGGATAGCGCGTGAACCTTCCTGGTCGGGTGGTTAATTCACTTGCACACTGTTTCGACTGACTGTTAGGGCTCGCCCATCTGATGCTGTGAGCTGCAGGCTCCAGTCGAATGCCATGCGATCCTTCATGGTCAGGCAGTTTAATCACTTGCGACCCGTTTTCGTCTGGCCAATGACTCGCCTGTCTGATGACATGAGCTGCTGGCTCCAGTCAGATGAAGCGCGGGCCCTGTCTGTCAGGATGACATGTAACAAGTCACGTAACCGGCTACTGACGGACTTCGCCAGTCTGATACTGTCAGCATCAGGCTCCCGTCGGATGCTGTGCAGGTCCTCCCCGTCAGGTGATTAAATTGTTTATGCTCCTGCTCGTCCGGCAGGAAATATCCCTCTTATGCTGTGAGCTGCAGGCTCCCGTCGGATGCTGTGTTGGCCCTCCCGGTTGGGCGGTTGGCATCACTCGCAACAATGTTTTGTCTGTCCGACAAGCTCGTCCGTCCGATGCCGTGAGCTGCTGACTCCTGTCGTATACAGCTTTGGCCCTCCCGGTTTGTTGGCTCAAATCACGCTGCTCCTCCTTCGTTGGCCGCTAGGGCTCACCGGTATGATTCCGTGACCTGCTCCCATCGGAGGTTGCATGGACCTTCCCGATCAAGCAGCTAGACTTCTTCCCGAAAGGCCAGCCAGCCTTTTTTTAGGGTATTTTAGTCTGGCAGCTGTCCCAAATTCATTGGCTTTTTTGGGGAGTACTCTGGGTTCGGGCCACATTCCGAGCTCGGAGCCCTCCCCCGGACAGCACGCCAAATATGCAAACTCTTTTACTCTAACCCTAACCCTAACCCATCTAATCATCTGTAAGTGTGAACTCATAAAATTGTTTTATTAACAAAGTTCAGGAGGAGCACATTCAAATTATCTACCCAATCAGCATGAGAGGAGGTCTATAAATACATAGCCAACTCACTTATGTTCCCCGACAGTTTTTTTTTTTGCATCCCTCCACCAACCCGTATCCTCACACACGCCTGGTTACCATCCTACCGAGAGATATGGGGGAGTACTCTGGGTTTGGGCCACATTCTGAGCTCAGAGCCCTCCCCTGGACAGCACACCAAATACGCACACTCTTTTACTCTAATCTAATAACATGTATTAGGGCTGCACGAATAATCACAATTAACCTGAAATGGGGCTTAAACCGATTTGACTTAGTGCAATTTAGAAATCGCAAAGGCTGCAATAATTTTTTTATGCGCAGCTTGTGAGTAAAGCAGGGCTCTGTGATCAGTAGTAAATTCTGCTCCATCTGAAATCATTGCGAGTTTGAGTCGCTTATAATGTGCTTTTGAAAAAAAACACAAGTCAAACATCTTTCCAAACATGAAAATCATTAATGAACCTCTTGCCAAACAATTTAAAAACATGTTTTTAATACTCCAAACTCACTTCATAACGTCAGTTGAGTGTTTGAAAACATCCTTCTGTGAGATGATGTAGCTTCAATCAATAAATCAATAAATCTGACATCGCTAGCTTTTAACTAAATCATTATCGCTAACACAACACGCTAGTAATTTGCTACCATGTTAACCTGCCTTTCGTACTTGCCGTCGTTTTTCTCTCACGCACTCGCACCATTTACGAGTCTATCAAACAACTGGTAAGTAGGATCAGTCAACAAACACGGTGAGTAATGTCTTCTCCTGTTATTGTCACTTGCACTTTGTGTCACATGTATAGCATTCTCTCTCAGCACTGAGGGCTTTACATGTGATAAATGCAGGGAGACAGTCAGGCTGACGGAGAATATTTTAGAACTAGAGACACGCATCCAAACTTTAATTGAGGATAGTAAGAATTCTAGGGCTTTAGATACTGCTTTTGATGCAACTAGCTTAGTAAACTCTATACATTGTTCGGTTCCGGCTGAAGAGCCCGTGCAGCAGGAAAGTTGGGTGACTGAGACGCAATAGTCGCGGGACAAATCACTGCTCTTCCATTCCGATTACAACATTAAACAGATTCTCCCCCCTCAGTGAAACACCAACTGAGAATCCTGTTGAATGTGCCCTAGTTATTGGGGATTCTATTACACTGAACGTGAAAATAGAGACACCAGCCACCATAGTCACATGTTTGCCGGGAGCCAGAGCGCCTGACATCAAAGCAAATTTAAAAGTGCTGGCTAATGCTAATCGTAAATTCTCTAAGATTATTATTCACGTCTGCATTAATGATGTTCGACTTCGCCAGTCGGAGATCACTAAAATTAACGTTAAAGAGTATGATCACAAGTACGATGTCAGAGACTCATTTTGCTCAGGCCCCCTTCATGTTCGCTGGAGTGATGAGATACTTAGTAGACTGTTCTCACTCAATGGCTGGCTGTCTAAGTGGTGTCCGCAAAATAATATAGAATTCAAAGACAATTGGAAAAGTTTTAGGGCAGATCTGACCTGTTGAAAAGGGATGGTGCTGCTCTTCTCTCTAGTAATATGGCACATAGTCTTAGAACTCAAACGTGACGAATTGGGGCTCAGGTCAGGAAGCAGACAGATTGGATAAACCGACCGTCTGCTAGCTGTCTCACGTCACTGAGGTCAGATAAATCCCATCACATAGAAACTCTTTCACCTAGATATCATCATATAGAGACTGTGTCTGTTCCCCGAATTAGGAAATACAAAAAACTCCCAAAACCATTTAAGGGTAAAAGTGGTTTAGTTGTTTAACAAATAAAGAACAGATATAATACAGATGAACAAATGATAAAGCTCAGTTTGCTGAATATTCAATCCCTTAGCACAAAAGCACTTATTGTTAATGATATGATTACAGATTATAACCTAGATGTGCTGTGTTTGACAGAAACCTGGCTACATCTAGACGATTAAATCACTTTAAATGAGTTCACCCGCCAATATTACTGTTATAAACATGAGCCTCATCTGAAAGGCAAATGGGGAGATGTTGCTGTAATTTATAGTCATATCTGCAGAATTACTGAGAAGTCTTGTTTCAAATATAATTCTTTTGAAGTGTTGGTGCTTAATGTAACACTATCTAGTGTAAATGCTAAATCATGTTTTAGATTTGTGCTGGCTACTGTATACAGACCAGCAGGGCACCATACAAAGTATCAAAGAATTTGCTGATTTTCAATCCGAGTTAGTACTGGCTGCAGATAAAGTCCTAATTTTTGCTGATTTTAATATACATACAGATAACGAAAAAGATTAATTGGGATTGGCATTTAAAGACATTCTTAACTCTATTGGAATCAGACAACACTTATCAGGACCTACTCATTGTCGTAATCATACTCTAGATCAGAGGTCTTCAATCCTGCTCCTGGAGGGCCACTATCCTGCAGAGTTTAGTTCCGACCCTAATCAAACACACCTGAATCAGCTCATCAAGCTCTTCAAGATCACTTGAATATACAAAGGCAGGTGTGCTGAAGCTGGTTGGAACTAAACTCTGCAGGACAGTGGCCCTCCAGGACCAGGATTGAATACCTCTGCTCTAGATCTAATATTATCACATGGAATCAATGTTGATGTCGTTGAAATTCTGCAGCAGAGTGATGACATCTCTGATCATTATCTAGTCTTGTGTATACTTCATTTAGCCAATGCTGCAAAGCCAACTCTGTGTCACGGTTCTTGAATTCACTGTCTCCTCCTCGTCTTGTGTGATTGTTATTGTGCGTGTGGGCGTGGTCACTGATCACTACCGCTGATCAGCGGCGCCAGCTGCATCTGCTCAGTGGCGCCAGCTGCATCTGATCAGCGGTGCCTATTTATGTTCACAGTTTTCGTCCTGTCTTTGTCAGATCGTTTGTGGAGTTACCGGGGTTGTTCCCGCTTCCTGTTCTGTCTGGCATCTTGGTCATCGTTGTGTTCCGCTCTGGATTTGTCTCCGTGTTCTTCGCTCCTTCACGGATTGCCCATCGATGTCCCTGCGCCACTCTGCAGCTGCCATGTTGTGTCTTTGATCTGACCCATCTGTTTATTCTAATAAACATATTTTACTTGCATTTGCATCTGACTCTTGAGTCGTCACACTGTGTAACAAATATGTTAGACCTATCCCTTCTGCCACTAAAGATTGCTTTATTAATACTATTCCTGACCAGATTCATCTCCTTAGCATCCCAGACAGCTTGCTTAGAAGAACTCGATATTGCGACTTTTATTATATAAAAGTAATTTCCTACTACTTAATTCTGAAAAAAGAGAGTTTCTAATTATTGGACCAAAAACTTCCTCACGTAATAACCTAGAATACTGTCTTAAAACTTAATGGCTGCTCTTCCAAGTCCTCGTCATCGGTTAGGAACCTGGGTGTGCTCTTTGATAACAATCTTTATTTGAAAGTCACATTTCTAGTATCTGTAACACAAGATTTTTACATCTTAAAATATATATCTAAATTACGTCATATGCTTTCAATGACAAATGAGGAACAATTAGTTAATGTGTTCATGACATTGAGGCTAGATTATTGCAAAGCTATTATGGGTGGTTGCCCTGCACACTTAATAAACAAACTACAGCTGCTCCAAAACGCAGCAGCTAGAGTTCTTACCAGAACCAGGAAGTATGACCATATTAGCCCGGTTCTGTCAACACTGTATTAGCTGCCTATTAAACATTGTATACATTTTAAAATACAGCTGATTACTTACAAAACACTAAATGGTTTAGCTCCCCAGTACATACGCGAGCTCAATACCTAGAATATCAAAATTGACTGCTAGCGATAGATCCTTTTCCTATTTAGCACCAAAGCTTTGTCTTCCTAACAGTCTTCCTAACATTGTCTGGGAAGCAGACACACTCTGTCAGTTTAAATCTAGACTAAAAACACATCTCTTTGACCTAGAATACACATAACACAACCTCTATAATTCAATGTTAGGCTGCATAGATTAGGTCTGCCGGCACCGGGAACACTTCCCATAAATCCTGATGTACTCGTTACATCATAAGAAGAATGGCGTTTACGTTAATATTAGTCTCTCTGTTTAGCCCGAGGGTTACCGCCGGATCCAAACTGTATCCCGGCTTCTGAAGAAGGACCTGCGCCTGGACACGACAACAACGCAGTCCTGAAGTATCAACTAGTCTCTCCCCTGTGAATGACTCCTTCCCTTCCCTTTACCTCTGTACAGATAAAACGTTGTCAACATAATTCCAGTTCACATGGCTACACGGAAGCAATACATTTTTTTTTTATAAATTTAAGGCCAGACAAGTAATTTGTTGAGGTCAATTTGTAAAGAAAGACTATACGCATGCGCACATATACATTCAAACGCACATACCTATAGACTAAACATGTACTACGCATGTGCATATTCGATTTCACTGGTTTGCGTTTTAAGATAAAAACCTCGCGTCAGCGTTTTCACAGGTTTTGAGTTTTTGAAGTTTGCGCAGAGATAAAACCTTTTCAAAAATATTCAAGGCTTGCACCTTGGAACCTATTTCAATATTTGCATTCTCGAGCCACCAGGCACTGTTTTTGTGTGAATGAGCGGGCCGGAGGGCGTAGAAGGTTTTCTTTAAGAACGGTGTCGTGTTACCGGCCCTAAAGTTGATAACTAATGATCTTTGCAACGGAAGTGAATCAATCAAAACTAACTTTAGCTAGACAATAACTTTATTCTATTGAAATTTCTTCCAGCTCAAACTGACAATTGGTGGATTGAGTTAGTGTAAATAGCATATGCCAACAAGGAGGGCTATTTGCAGTCTTGTTAAATAGCATTGTGGAAAAAACGATGAATATTCACTTAAATTTCTGTTTAATAAAGCAAATGCTTACAGAGGACTTCAAAAATAGCACGAGTTGTATGGAATTTTTCTTTTGGGACATCTGCATGCATATTAGGCGTGCATATGTCAGCCAATCAGAATTTACCCCCTCATCTCATTTTAATTTTCGGTTGAACTAACCCTTTAATGCAGCAAGTTGCTACCCTCAGGGCTCTAGACTGTGACAAAAAAAATGTTTCCTGGTGGTGTTGGTTTGTTAGAGGTCACACTGGTGCTAATATCAATTTGCCTAACTGATAAGCGCTGCCATTTCTGTTGCATATGAAAACATTTCACAGCAAACTTGCCAAAAGCGGAATGAAACACTGCTACTCGTGTGAACCGCGCCACATGGACCACTTATCAGCTCGGCTCAAAAAACAGCGCAAGCTTAAAGCAGGGAGCTCTCTGAAAATTCCCAGCTTACAAGTGGTAACGAGCTCAACAGAATGTGAACGCTGTTTAAACGTTTACATCTCATACGATAAGTACAACATGGCGTGAATTCACCGATTTACTCACTGACCGGTCTCGATTACGTAATCATTAAACAACACTGTGAGAGTTACGAGTTTGGCACAGTTTTTCGACACAAACCACAAATGTTTCCGTGATTTCAGCTAGGAAAACAGGAGAAACATTGTGCCACAACAATCCAGTTAGAAGGCATTTCAATCCACAAATCACCAACATTTACCATGGATTTACTGAAACCATGGTATTGTGGCAGAAATGTGGGGATATTCATATAGATGTTTTATTATATTATTAATGTAGACATGTATTTAATGTATTGATGGAGAAATTGAATAAAATTACTGTACTTTTTGTCATAAAGCAGTTTTTGTGAATTTGTATTTATACTGAATGTCTTTAGGCAACTGTTTTATCATAAAAAATATCATACTTTTTATCAAGGTAATGGGGTGTCATGCATGATTTTACCTGTGGTTATCTGGACCTACAAAGGTATGATACAATGTAAGAACAATTTTAATAAGAGTAGAGTCCTAACTCATTCTACATATTTACAATTTACCCTATTAAATTACAAATTGTTAGAATTTTAGTTAATGAAAAAAAATTACATCCACATCACAGCTCAAGCTAATGCGACTGCCAACTCAAGTTACAGTCAAAAATGCCTTTCCAAGAGACAAAACATGTAATATTATTAATACCCTCCACTACCCCGGTGTTACCAAATCAGATGCTGGTGACGGCATTTTTAGAATTCGGCGACAAAGGTGTCTCTGATCTCAAATGTTAGTTTGGAGCCCTGTACGTTGCTTGGAAAACATGTACCAGCCTATAGTTCGTCTAATGAACTATATTATTTAGCGATTAAATTGTTTATTCAGATTTTATGATAGTTAAATCACTGTCATGTCATGTCAAGAGGTCATGCTTAAGATAAATTACTTTAAAATGATTAAAGTATAAATGTGGCTTATTGCTTTAATCTTATAGAATCCCTAAATTGACAGGACATGGACCGCAGCTAACCTTTTACATTTCAATGAATTTTCTCCAAACAGTAAAACAGGGACTTGATTTATGCAAAAGTTCATAAGATTAAATACTGCAACTAAGGACTGCAGAAAGGCTGCCCCAGCTGGGGATGAACCCTGGACACTCAGGTCAGCGGGACAGAGCAACTGTGTTTCTCATTTCCTCTGTGTGAAACAATGCGGCATAATCAGGCTGCTGAGTCACTCAGCACAGCAGAGGTGAGACACTACTCTTTTGAGTTAGACTGTGTGTGCAGCTCTCAGAAAGATAAGATATTCATGGTCTGTAAAACAACTTTAGCAAAGTTCAATTAGATTGTAATTAAACAGTCAATTAAGTTTTTTGAAATGACAATGAAAGAACTGGAATATGTCCATTTATGGATTTGCTGAATTAACAGACCATAGACCAGGAATAAAACCCTTGTTAGAGATGATGTCTTTCATTTGCCATCAGGAGCATTTTAAGGTGTTTAGCAAACGTTTCTGTTTAGAGGTGTAAGGATGGTTTTGATGCAACCTAGTCTTGCATACCCATACATTTTGCCTAACAACATAAGGTCTGGGCTCTATTGCCACTGCAATTGGCTAAGGACCCCCCACTAAGTCAGGAAGAGGCCTCTGACTGACATGTGAAGTGACCAATCACAATTTTGTTTTGTTCAACATCATGTTTCGGGGTGGGTACATGACACTACAGTACAACAACAGACCAGCACGCTACAATATAACAGACTATCAGCATGTTTACCTGCATATCGTCGCTGCTGGGCAGAAAACTTGTATGTACAAAGCTTTTCAGGAAAATTAAAGAAACAAACACTATTTTTTATATACGGTCAGAGACTTGAATGTATCAAAATCAAGCTCAAATGGATTTTACCAGCAAATGCCGGACATATGTTTAGTCCATTATTAGAATGGCCACATCTGAGGAAGTAAGTGTAACACATTAAGTTTTCATCAACTTGCATGCTAACATGTAAAATAATCACTGGATACAATGTACTAATTGCATATATCCATGTTTTTACATGTTTTTTGTTTGTTTGTTTGTTTTGCTCAAGATTAATATAGTGGGAGATTTGTTTGTCACATCTTTTTTTGGTTTTGTTCATGTTTTATTGTCTTTTATTTTAAATTTATTTTAGTCATGTTTCCTGTTCCTGTCATGCGTTTCCCTTGCTCCTCATGTGATTGTGCTCCCTTGCTTAAAAGTTATGTTTTCATTGGTTGTTATAGTCTTGTGGTTCTCTGTTCTGTTGTTTCATTGGTTCATTGGTCATTGCTTTCAGGTGTGTCTTTTTAAGTCATTAGTATTTGCATATATAGCCCTCATGTTCCCATTAATTGTTTCCCAATATCAAGTACGCAAAGTTCGGACTTACGTCCTTAGTAGTTTGGTAGTTATTAACTGCTAAAGTGTCAAAAGTTACGGACTGCAGCTTAAACATGATTATCAGACGATCTCTTCTCGGTGAACTGTACAGCTGCAAGATGCGTGATTTAACAATAAATGGTGGTGACGCATGATTTTAGCTACATTTTGTTGTAGCCCAATAGTGTCAGTGCAATAAAATCAATATTATTGTTAAATATTAAGTTACCTGCGATGAGCTGACTGATAAGCCAGGTGGTTTGCAACATAAGAATTAAAAATTCTTTAAATGGGATTTTTTCTTTATTATGAAGGGTCAGTTATATAATCCTGACAGTTTTGAATGTATGTCTGAATCCAACTTAATTTAAATACATACATGTTATGCATTGCCATCACAATAAATGTGTCATTTTATTAATTAATGCCATTAATTAAAATAATATATGAAAAAAATGAGTGTAAAGTCACTTCCTGAAACATTTAATTTACTGGATTATCCATAAATAGGCTTTACCCCAAGTGTATATATATATATATATATATATATATATATATATATATATATATATATATATATATATATATATATATATATATATATATGGAGGGTCCCCACTTCTGAATAAGAAACAATATCAAGTCTATACAACTCAGAACAACCAATATGTAAAAACACCCGTTTAAACAGCATACACAAACCCGAACTTGACTGCACATCACATTTTTTATATTATTGATACTGCTTTCAATTGTAATGCAGGGGATTGGTCTACAGGACATATAAGCCTTTAAATAAAAAAGGTTATTGGGCTGTTTGCACTGACATATACAATAAAAGAGCATGCACAGCGACAGGAAATAGAAATTAACACAAACCTCCCTAGTGGCTAACGTTACCTTACACAACACTGACGGTGGACTTGCACTCAGGAGTAGAGCGGCTGCGGATTAATTCTTTTTTTTATTTTGAGTAGCTGCAGACAAATTCTTTCTAAACACACACACACACAATATATAACATCACACTCTGCGCATATGTTTTAAAAAACTTTTAAACATAACATTTTATTTTTAACATATAAATAGCCCTAACATTTCTTAAATTAAGTCCTCTTCTTAAAAGCCCACTTAAAGCGTTTATTACAAATAAATTACTAAATGCTTAACATGAAGAAATGTAAATGAACTAAAATTTGCGTTACATTTACAATCCTGTGAAAACAGGGGGTGCTGCGGAACCCCCACTTCCCGTGCCCCTGCAGGCTTGACATGTTCACAGTCAGGCCTGCTAATGTCGCTGTTTGGAGGAAGCTCATTTATCTGCATGTTCACCATTAGCCCACGTCTAGCTGATATGACAAAGCACCTTGCCAGCTAAAAACAGAGTTGCATTGTGTTGCTCTTATGAGCATGTTGTCAAGGTGCTTCAGTGCCTTTTCTCCCGGTACTGACAGCAGCATCAGACCTCTATCTCCAGCCTGTGTGATGCGCCTGGCATGCAAAGCCAAAGAATATGCAATTGAAAAGAAGATGAAAAGGCACACTGGCAAAGCAGGAAGCAGTCTGCCTGTGCCTGATTTTAAGAAATGTATTTGTCTTCCTTTTTCAAAAAACACTGTCAAGCGCATTATATTCCAAACACACATCAACATGAATTAGGAACTCCATTACCTGTACGTATGCATAATATTGTCTAATGAGATGCATGTCCGGGCCAATGAAATGTTTCTGCTGCAATATTACATAGTGTTCTGAATCAGTGAGCAAATATGAATCATGTAATTGGCATTAAATGTCCATAAACAAGCTGCAGCACTGATAAATGGCAGATAACATTGATAACGTTTTTTTTTTTTTTGGTCTATAATATATATCCTTAAAACAAGATGAATTTACATGAGAACCAAAATGTAATGATCTTATTATCATACACTACAGCTATGTTTGTAATGATTCCGAGCTTCACAGACAATAAATGGACAAAACCATTTTAATGGGATGTCTTGTGTTTATTAACTTATCAAAAGGCGCTGCATTAATCAAGACTTTGATTGTTGCCACGATACATATCCTATCATAGTTTGGCATGAACACATGGAAAAGGCTAATTATATCCTTATCTCTAGTATAAAGCCAATAGTTCTGACTGGATTAGCAGCATTCGAGGTTGTTGTAAAATGCAGATAAACACAAACCTGTGATTGCATATTCTATATTAATGCATCACGTTGCTCTGCAATCGTAAACATCCTTCAGTGAGACTAATGAACTATATTAGTTGGTGGAAGATTTGCTTATTCTGATTACTATTAAAAATAAACATGGTTGGCTTTTAAATTATTGCTGTCGCCATTGTTTTATTAAAGCAATAAGCCACTCAAAATATTAAGCATTAAAATTATTTTAATTACAGGGCAGGGGTCTAAAACTCCCCTGGAGTTTTAGTGGAAGATGGGGGATATTACAGAAAGTAGGGTTGACTGATGTCAGCATAAATCCTGAACTAGGAATGCATCGATCTAATATTCAGTATTGGATACAAAGCTGCAATTTTTTTTGCTGGACTGAGTATCAGTCAGCCATGACTGATACAAATCCAGCACTGTGTGTAACTACTCATGATTGTTACTGTTAAGCTCCACAAAAGGCAAAAAAAAAACCAAAAACATCATACAGTTTTCGTGCACTATATTCAAAGTTTTCTGAAGCCATTCAATACCTCAAAAAAATGTTGCATAGATATAATACACTACACATCTATAATCTTCCTTTGTGTTCTGAACTATTCAATGCGAGGCGCATTGTGCGCAAATTGTGGCGCTCTCTATTGGAGCCTTTTGTATTATAATACTTTTGGGTAATGAAACATTATTAATAGCTTTTCTTGTTTTGTTCAGTTAGGAGAAAATCAGATGTGTATAAGTATATTGGATCTGTGTATTAGCTCTTAAAGTGACAGCAGCCTAATATACAGTATCTTCTGCAGTCTGTGTAAATACAAAGTTCTGTGATAAAACTCTAGATGGGACAGGTTAATAGGTCCTTAAATCAATCAGCTTGCAATCACATCATGCTCTATAGGGCACAGCTGATTGGTTCCTGCTGTATAAGTAACCAACGAGCTTGCGTGCTCCGCATTCAAATATTTGATTAGCATTTCTGTAGCAGTACAGCGTGCTTTTAGAAACCCTACATCTTTCTCAGCTCCACCTGCGTAGATCAGCCACGAGTAATTCATGTACGCTATATTTTACAGCATTTTACATTTATCTGCAGTATCAATTTTTCCACTATCAATTTTGAAAAACTACTGTTGTTACTGTATGTCACGTAGGCCTGTAAAGATAACAAATTTTGCTGGACGATAAATTGTCCAAGAAATTATTGCAATAAACGATAATACTGATAATGAACGATAATATTGTCGCTCTGAGACCATTTTAATCTAAAATAATGATAATGGCATGATAATGCAGGTACACCTTTTAAAAAATCAATAAACTTTTATTTCTAAAGACTATTTAACACTGAAAATGGAAAAAAATTTAAATATCCGCAATAAATGAACAAAAACAACCAAATGAACCAAAAACAATAAAAGCAATGGACTCTTATTCTCTGTAAACAAAAAATGCACTTACCAATGTGTGACGTTCACACTGAGAATCATATGCATCATGTACTGTGTGAGCATGCGTCTCATATGAGTAGTAGGCCTATGTGCGCTAGTTTGTCTGTGCTCGCGTCTCATATGAGTATGTGCGCGGAGAGTTTGTGTGTGCTCGCGTCTCATTGACTTTGTGCGCGAGTTTGTGTGTGTGTGCTCGCGTCTCATATGAGT
The DNA here is from genome assembly GCF_051911475.1 of Siphateles boraxobius. Classification (NCBI taxonomy): domain Eukaryota; kingdom Metazoa; phylum Chordata; class Actinopteri; order Cypriniformes; family Leuciscidae; genus Siphateles; species Siphateles boraxobius. The sequence continues at coordinate 30,732,387 of NW_027508722.1, forward strand.
ATGTGCGCGGAGAGTTTGTGTGCGTGCACGAGTCTCATATTAGTATGTGTGCGAATCTCGTGTGAGAGTTAACGTGAATGTGCGTTAGCGACTTTAGGTGTGTCTTTGTGCATTTCATTTGTATTTGTTTGAGCATTCAGCAGTATACATGCATGTTTGACTACTTAGTATAAGTGTATGCAAGTGTTTCATATATGTGTGCGTGAATGACGTTTGATTTAAGCCCTAGACGGCACCTCATATGAGGGACAGAGAGCGCGCGCGAGAGAGAGGGACGAGCGAGAGGTAGTGCTGCGCGAATGTGCTACGGCGCTCTGCAATCAAATACAATCAAAAACAATAATAATAATTAAAAAAACATTCGAAAATCAATGTGTGGCGGTCAGCGTTGATATTGTGGCGGGCCGCCACAAAAAATGAAGGCATGGGAAACCCTGCCATGTGACTGACAAGCGCCGCGGCACACAAAAGACCTTGCAACTGACAAGAGGGTTCACACAGAGAGTTGTCATCCAGTCTCTTTGGGAGAGAGAGAGACGAGGAAAACAAACAAGCATGCAAATGGAAATGATCGCGGCCGAAAAAATTACCGAGCTCATTTTTTTGTACCGTGCGATTAATTGATTTATTGAATATCGCGACAGTCCTAATGTCACGGAATGTAGTTTTAAGACTTTTTTATGCAAAAATGTAATTGTTTAAACCTCAAATCTGCTGGTTATTTATAAATATAGCACCTATTTTAACATTTGCTCAGAGATTTTTCGAGGTTAAGAGGTCCAGGTGGTCTCCGGGCAATCAGCGCTAATATATCCCGCCAAGAACAGCCTGATCTCTGCAAATCGCTCTGACATTTGACGCTGGCTCTGATGTCTCTGTAGTGGTTAAACATGAAACATAATTAAGTTTGGGTATATCTAAAAGATCTTTGGTCTTATAAATATTTTATTTGTTCCCAGGCAAATCGTTTTAACTGAGGGCAAAGTTACGTTTTATAATGTTATATTTTAACGCTGCATAAGAGTGCTGCCTTTGTACATTTGACTGAATTGTTTGCTTCTGTTTCCTATTGTACAAACTTTTTATACTTGTATAATGCTATTATTGTTCAATAAATAATATTTATAAACATCTAAAACAATATTGACGTACCTTGAGAAATGGTATGTGGTGTTAGTAGTGAGATATGCTTGTTACATTGTTACGTCAGTAGGTAGCAGCAAGCGGCTGTCTTTATTGGTGAGTTAGTAGACCATTCATTCAGCTAGTTCATTCAAAAAACGCTGATTCATTCAAGAACAAAACAAGTTTTTAAACAAGTTTGCACACTACCTCACAAGGCTCATCCGACAAGCAACGCAGCACTAGGTAAACTGAACACTGAATCTGAAGTATCAGTGGACACGGACATGGCAAACTGAATTATTTTCACAAATGTATAACTTGACCTAGAGAATGAAAGCTCTAACAGACACAAGTAATCACATACACTCTCTCCCCCTTTCTTTTTCTATCTCATAATACTCTACTCAATAATAGTGTAACACTTCACAGACACAGCACAGTCAAGGCTGCTAGTTTTAAAGTGGCATTTTAGAATCAGTAACGGGGCTTGTGCGCATCTGTTTCACAATCAACTGCAGCTTTAAATTTTTGTTTCTTATTTAATTACATGCTTGTAGTGTGGTGTTGAACTGTTGTATATAATCATAAAAGCCATTTATTGATTTATTGATTGATTGATTTATTCATTCATTCATTCATGAATATAGCAGCCATCTATTGGATTCTACTGTAGGTGGATTCTATTGTTCATGGCCAATTAAACCAGGACATCACACTGTTGAAGTTGTAGTAGCATATTACTGTTGGCGTTTTAGCAGTATATCATTAGTTGCAACTGCAAATCTTCAGGGAAAGAAGTCCAACTATGCGTCTTCATAGTGACCTGTCGGGGACTCTCCTCGCTTCACAAATTAGAGGAATGCATTTGTTAGAAAATAAATAAAATACTTGAATGAATTGGTTTAATGCTAGTTCTGTTATAGAACTGCCAAAATCTGTTTATATCGTTCTTTCAATTTTGGAGCTTTTTCTACATTCACATATACTGCCAGCAACATAAAATGATCCTACAGCTCTTCTTGTTGTTACATTAGAAAAGGATCAAGCCAACAGATGAGCTGCTGAACAAGCAGGGAGACTACACCCTGGCAGGGGAACAAGAAATGAAAAATAAAGCAAAACGTATTTGTATGGAAATACAGCTGTCCTACAACAAGCAAGGATCTGATTATGTCCATGCTTCTTGAGCTTTTTTGGGGATCTGCACAAATCCCTTTTGATGTGTTCTTTCCTTTTTTTTCTGCAGGCAACCTTCTCCCTCCCTCTGTTTGTGGCCCAGAGATGGTGCAGAGTGGTATCTCATGACATCCCTGTCCGACTCAAACACCCAACCTCTTCTTTGGGGCTCATTGATCCTTCCAGGAAGTCCATCCAACTTTTTACTCAAGATGTGCCATTTGCATGCGAATGAAGAGGCTTGATAAGTGTGAAAGCAGCCATTGATGAGAACGTTCGTAGAAGTGGATGCTGCCCACTCGCCCATTACTACTGGGTTCCCATTTGTGTGAAGCTTTTGCTGCTAAATCCCTTACATATCAATCTGAATAGTCTCAATAGTCCAATGTATTGTGTAATCTATATATTTCCTTCTAAGAACAAACACAACTCCTTCTAATAATACCACCTCTTGGAGTTATGCAAGTAATAAGCAAAATGTAGGCAAAAATAGGCAAATTTTTATCTCTGAAAAATGTTGGGGGAGACATAGATGACTTTTCAACTACAATTACTACCACAAATCTATTATTTCAAAAGGCTGAGAAAAAGATTTATAGCATCACCTTTCCTGCATTCGTGTATAAAAAAGGCCTGCATCCAGTTTCCTGAAACAAATCTATATATTTCCATAAGTACAAACGATGGCAGACGTTTGAGTTATGTGAGTAATAGGCAGGGCCTGAATTTCATTTCATAAGGTTCATTAGTTTACTACCTTAGTTAACATGAACTGAGAATGAACAATACTTCTACAGCATGTATAAGTCTTAGTTAATATTAATTTCAACATTTACTAATACATTATTGAAATCAAATGTGGTATTTGTTAACATTAGTTAATGTACTGTAAACTAACATGGAAAAACAATGAACAGCTGTATTTTAATTAACTAACATTAACAAAGATTAATAAATACTGTAACAAATGTATTGCTCATTGCTATTTTGTGTTAGTTAATACATTAATGAAACTTATTGTAAAGTGTTACCAATGAATCTTATGGAAGAGATTTTTTTTACTTGAAGAGGTTGTTAGGGTTTATTTATTTATTTAAACAAAATACAATTATCTCACCTAAATGTTAACTTAATATAGGCTATGTGTTTTTACAATGAGGCAATTTTGTTGTGCAATTGCTTACACAGCACAAGGAAGCTTGATTTCAAACTTGAATTTACAAAAAAAGACAAGTAAACAGTCAGTAATAAAACAAGAATAAATAAACAAATTATAAGCAGTAGCACACATAAGTACAACAGAATAAAGATACAAATGAAATAAACAGTGCCTTAAGTTTTTTCAGGTAGGTCTAACAGTAGTATTCAGGTAAGAAATACTACAGAAATTGAATAAAACAATCAAATGTAAAATAGCACGGTAGCAGGGTTTCCCTCAGCACTTTGAAACTAAGGTGGCCGCCTAAGCAACACACGCCTGCCGCTTTAACTACGTCATCAAAAAACATTATATGAGCGATATCCGCCGAGTTTCTCTGTCCTGTTTTCTCGCTTTCAATCTTTAAATGTGTGATAAGCCTTCGTGTTTGCTTCAGTCTTGTTATCAGTGCATTCTTCCACAGCGGCGCCAAACACGTCAGAACAAACAGAAGACAGGGAGTGTGTGTGTGTGTGTGTTCATCTGAGCCTCATTGGTCTGTCACTGCTCGTCAATGTCAGAATATTTGAGATGAAAAATTATGTTCGCAGCGCGAATTTTAGCAGAGCGACTCATAGACAGGAGCGACTCGATACGATTTAGTTTACGGTCGGTCAAGTGCGAGATAAGATGTAAGTTGCTACTTGCTAAACTAAACATTTCCTATTTGACAGTTTTTTAGGTCATATATGTTAAACAAATCACAAAAAATATATGTAATGTAACGTAAGCCTAATAATTAGTTTACTGTCATTGTGAGGGGACAAGACACATTAACCAAGGATACCCGCGGGATCTTAAAAGCATTGAAAAATAATCTGAAATTAAGGCCTTAAAAGCCTTGAATTTGGTATACAAAGTCTTGGATTTCGTTACAAAGATATTATATATTTCTTGCCTTTACTAGGATTTACTAGGATTAAGTTCATACCATAACAAAATTAACTGTTACTAAAAATTCATGCAACGTTGAGTGCACCTCGCACTCCACGTCATCGCAGAAAGCGCGAAAGCGTGCGCACCGTTACTATGGTTACTAGGCAAGTGAGTTACAGAACAAGATGGTAACGTTAGCCACACGTAGTTTGTCGTCTGAAATAGGAAAGTTTCAGTTTAATCCGCTGTGGCCACAAATGCCAGAATTCAATAATTTAAACCCCAAATCAGAGCTTTTCTGTTAAAAGAACTTGTTTTCTATTAAATTAATTTTCTTTTCAGACAGAAACACTTAGGCCTACCTGAAAAGTAATTTTAGACCTTCCTGAAATTAAAGCACTGTGTATATAATTTGTATCTTTGTTTAATTGTATTCTTTTTTTGAACATGTGTTTGTACTTGTTTTTGCTTATCGTATCCTATCTAGTGTATATAAAACAAAAAAGCCTGCACACTGCTGCATAACAAATAGCCTAGATATTGTATTCGTTTTGTTAAAGCATTGATTTTTCTTTTGCTATAGATATTTTACATTTCAAAATATAAAGCAAATGTTAATTATTACCCGATTGTAAAAAAAAAAAAAAAAAAAAAAACACCACAAAAGAACCGATAAGAATACCGTTCAAGTATCGGATCGATAAGCAGTATCGGTAAGAGTAGTAATACCATTAAAACCTTAACGATACCCATCCATAGTAATGATGCAGTAAATAAAATGTTTGCGGTCACCGTTCAAAGTCATATAGGTTTGGGCACCATAATAAATGCATTCTAAAAAATGCATTAAAACATCTCGACACCGCTTTAACTTGGCACGAAGTTCTGGAAAAACTGTGCCCAGATCTTTTCCCCTCCTTCTCCCCTATCTAACGGTGATCGTGTCGACTGACCTGAAGGAAACCACTAAAATGTTGGTGGAGGAAACTCAAACTATTGTGCTTTCTTAAGTGGTTATACAGGTCCTTCTCAAAAAATTAGCATATTGTGATAAAGTTCATTATTTTCCATAATGTAAGGATAAAAATTAAACTTTCATATATTTTAGATTCATTGCACACCAACTGAAATATTTCAGGTCTTTTATTGTTTTAATACTGATGATTTTGGCATACAGCTCATGAAAACCCAAAATTCCTATCTCAAAAAATTAGCATATTTCATCCGACTAATAAAAGAAGTGTTTTTAATACAAAAAAAGTCAACCTTCAAATAATTATGTTCAGTTATGCACTCAATACTTGGTCGGGAATCTTTTTGCAGAAATGACTGCTAAAATGCGGCGTGGCATGGAGGCAATCAGCCTGTGGCACTGCTGAGGTGTTATGGAGACCCAGGATGCTTCGATAGCGGCCTTAAACTCATCCAGAGTGTTGGGTCTTGCGTCTCTCAACTTTCTCTTCACAATATCCCACAGATTCTCTATGGGGTTTAGGTCAGGAGAGTTGGCAGGCCAATTGAGCACAGTAATACCATGGTCAGTAAACCATTTACCAGTGGTTTTGGCACTGTGAGCAGGTGCCAGGTCGTGCTGAAAATGAAATCTTCATCTCCATAAAGCTTTTCAGCAGATGGAAGCATGAAGTTCTCCAAAATCTCCTGATAGCTAGCTGCATTGACCCTGCCCTTGATAAAACACAGTGGACCAACACCAGCAGCTGACATGGCACCCCAGACCATCACTGACTGTGGGTACTTGACACTGGACTTCAGGCATTTTGGCATTTCCTTCTCCCCAGTCAGACTCTGGTACCTTGATTTCCAAATGACATGCAAAATTTACTTTCATCCGAAAGAAGTACTTTGGACCACTGAGCAACAGTCCAGTGCTGCTTCTCTGTAGTCCAGGTCAGGCGCTTCTGCCGCTGATTCTGGTTCAAAAGTGGCTTGACCTGGGGAATGCGGCACCTGTAGCCCATTTCCTGCACACGCCTGTGCACGGTGGCTCTGGATGTTTCTACTCCAGACTCAGTCCACTGCTTCCGCAGGTCCCCCAAGGTCTGGAATCGGTCCTTCTCCACAATCTTCCTCAGGGTCCGGTCACCTCTTCTCGTTGTGCAGCGTTTTTTGCCACACTTTTTCCTTCCCACAGACTTCCCACTGAGGTGCCTTGATACAGCACTCTGGGAACAGCCTATTTGTTCAGAAATTTCTTTCTGTGTCTTACCCTCTTGCTTGAGGGTGTCAATGATGGCCTTCTGGACAGCAGTCAGGTCGGCAGTCTTACCCATGATTGCGGTTTTGAGTAATGAAACAGGCTGGGAGTTTTTAAAAGCCTCAGGAATCTTTTGCAGGTGTTTAGAGTTAATGAGTTGATTCAGATGATTAGGTTAATAGCTCGTTTAGAGACCCTTTTCATGATATGCTAATTTTTGGAGATAGGAATTTGGGGTTTTCTTGAGCTGTATGCCAAAATCATCAGTATTAAAACAATAAAAGACCTGAAATATTTCAGTTGGTGTGCAATGAATCTAAAATATATGAAAGTTTAATTTTTATCCTTACATTTTGGAAAATAATGAACTTTATCACAATATGCTATTTTTTTGAGAAGGAGCTGTAAGTGGTTTCTTTTAAATTGAAATTTCAAAGTGAGCCACCACCACCGGCTTTTTTTTTAAACCGAAAATGTGTTTTAGGTGGACAGATCAATACAGTACACAGAACATGTAGGATGTTGGAAAATAACAATGTCTTTTCTGTTAACCAAATGCTTTTTAATATTCGCTATTACTTCAATGCAAGTGAACATGCTCGCCGTAATTTGTTGCTTAGTGACGTGTGTGTTCAAGTAAGCCAGAAATGCGCAGATTCTGCGCAATACGCTGTATTTAATATATCATGAGGACTCACTAGTTGCGTATCTGCGCTAAATCCCCGCAGATTTGGTTCCAAAGTTCATTTTTACCCTTATTTGGCGGGTTGGAGGGTGTTAATTTCAATCCCTGAATGTTGCACTCTTGTTTGTCATTGTGCACAAAACTTCATGCCAATAAATCATCAGAAATATTGCTGACTTGTGCTCATCTCAAGCGCCCTCTTTGCGTTAGTCCTAATGCCTGTTAGTTGTCTGTTTTTCCCATTAAATCTTGGAAACAAAAATATACCGACCCTTTTTTTTTTTTTGCTGTCACTGCAAACCAAAATATTTTTAAGGATGGCCTAACTGAAGCTTGGCTAAAAGTAATGACTAAAAGTTGACAAAAAATGCAAAGACTTTCCGTCAACTTAAACTGAAAGACAGAATGACTCAAATGTGACTAACACCAATAAGCATTTTCGAGCATGATGAATAAGACTAAATCAAAAATGGCTGCCAAAATTAACACTGGCCTGCACACACGTGAACGCTACAAACTATATATCATTAAAAAGATATAAGATTCAAGTGTCAGTATTTGTCCACCTCCTTAACCTTAACTAACACATTTTCTGCGGGAAACCCTGATGGTAGTCTGTTTTGCAAATTCTAAACTATATTGATGATAAAAAATTATAAACTTTTTTTCGCTCATGTTTCAGGACAGTTCACAGAAAGTCTCGTATCACAGCGTGCATTTCGTTTGTATGTACAGTTGCAGTACAGCGTGCATGTGCTGATGTGAAGCCATTTGCACATTTTGAGATTAATTTCAGGATTAATTTACTCATTCAACCTACAGTACATGCTATAGTGAATAAATGTTTGCGAGAATTCCCTAGTTTATAACATTGTCTGTCTGAATACTCGATTCTGTATATAAAGCAATAATAAAACAATGAGCCCCAAGAAGCTGTGGTTTACAGTGATTTTATAACAGCTAAGGGACGTTAAAGCCCCCTTGGCTGTTATAAATTCACTGTAAACCACAGTTTCATGGGGTTTATTGTTTTTTTGAGACTTAGGTGTTTATTTTTATAGATAAACGTTTGCCTATTTTTATAAATCAACATTTATATTGTGCAATTGTTTAAGAATGGGCCGAATATGTTTAAGACTTGGGTGTTTATTTTTATAGATCAATATTTGCATATTTTTATTAAAAAAATATATATATATATTGATCAAATATGTTAGGAAGCACGCTTAAAGATTTGAAAATTCATTAACATTTATCTGGATATTGCTATTCATTGTGCAATTGCTGAAGAATGGATTAAATATGTTTGCTGAGAGAGGAGTTTCCGATTCTGTAAAGGTGCGCTTTATTTGCGCCTGCCAGAGGCAAGGATGTTGCTCCTGTCGCTGTAGTTTGGGCACCAGTAAGATTGCAGGGACGATTCACATTTATGCCCCGTCACTTATATGATTTCCCTCGCCTCTAGGCCGGCATCAGAGAGTTTTTGTCGTGGTTCGCAAGCAGTGGTTGTTGTAGATCGTCTCAGTGCCAGCTGCTTTACAAATCCATGGCAACATTGAGCCAAGAAAGTTCACCCCCATGGGCTCTCTAGTATACCTTATGTAAGGAGATAGAAAAAAAGTGCCTTGTAACCTGTTGCATTGTAACTGTTGTCAAATGGCAATGTATTTTTTACAGCGATAAGCTACACTGTAACAAAAAATAAAAAAATATAGGCCTTGCAACTGACAGAAAGGTGAGCACAATATGCACCAAAATAAAATGTAAACTATCTAAAGTTAAATTGTTAAGTTACCCTTCATCCTTTGTGTAGTTTGTCCGCTTTGGATGGAGATAAAAGGCTGTTGAATTGGGTGGCAGCAATGACAGGTATTTCTCCAGTGAAGCGACAGGACACAGTGGATTCCCCAGCTGAGCAAACATAAATCCGCATAGACTATCTTTGTTTCTTTCGCCGGCATCTTTGTGTTTTTTGTGCATTTGTTGAAAGACAGTGTTGCACATCAAACCAGACTTTATTGAAGAGACCCTCAGGAGTATTTGGATATAGTGCTGGAAGAGAGTGCTTGATTTTCTGAAAGTCTGCCTCTGTTAACACAGGATGGTGGGATGTTTTGTCACCTCCGTCTTGGCAAAGTTTTTTCACTACTCTAACAAAAAAGTTGTTGCTATAAAAGTAAAAGACACCAGGACTGGCTGATTGGTGGATCACTGATGTACTGGTTAAGCCCTGCGCGTAGGCCAACATAGATGTTGAAACCGTAGGGTTCATTGTCCATTTCTTTCCACAACTCATCCACGCTTAGCAACCCCAATAAATCAAAATTCACAAGAAATTCTGAATCTTGAAACAGTTTATTTGGCTCAGTAATACTAATAGCGGAATTACTTATGTAATGCGGTCAGCTGTATGTTTTCGGGATTTTACAACGACTTTGAACACCGCTCAACCAATCAGAATCAAGGACCAGAACTAACCATTTTATAAAACCATTTAATGCACAGGTACTGTAGTTCCAAGTCAGTTTAATCACCATTCTTAATGCACTGTTTTCATTGAAGCACACACACACACACACACATACACGTCACATGCAAACAGAGTGCGAAATCACGCTGCACACACACAGAAACATTTAGGAGCACAAACACTTGTTATCAATGCTGCCCGGCGACTTTGAGTAATAAAATAGCTTAACTACTGAATCGCCACATTTTTCTCAGCAAGGAGGGGGATACATCCCATTTTTGAAAGTATTTAAAGTCACAGCTTCATTGTTAACAGTGAGAGACGCTGAAGAGATGCAGATGCACATCTCTGGCTGTGTTTACACTTGGCATTAACATGCGACCTGTATCCGGATGTTGTCCACATACACATTGAAAAAACAAGTGTAAACGCGCTTCTGATTGTAATGTTGCCACCACAGCTGGCAACGTTCTCAGACACGTTTCTCTGTACTGTTTCCATTACTGAATCTATCCACATTATTAGTACTTGCAGCCTCTTCATCCTCCTCATTTTGCGAGATTTGTAAAATGTCCCCCGACTGAAAACTGTTTTAAAAAGAAAACCTTCAAGAAATTTTTCTTTAAGAGAAAATCTCAATAATGAATTTAAATAAATGCTATAATTCATTCATTCAAATAAATTTAATCTTACACACTACTTTATCTCTGTCTGATTCAAAGCACTCAGAATGCCAGATCCAATGAGCCGTAACTGACGAAAATAAACGATCAATAACAGCTTTTAGTTTGCCAGTGCTGGCAAATGGCCATGGTATAAGAGGGATAATCCATGGCTAGTTGTGCTATAAACGATTTGAATGCACTTTGCGGAGGCTTCCGCTTCGCGTCGGGTGGTTCTTTGTTTCCATGTCGTGCATTAATTCTCATACTGCAGCAATGAGTTAGTCACGTTAGCAAAGGCAGGTACAAAGGAGGGCACTAATTACAAAGTAGTGTTGTACTGGCAATCTTTCTAAAATAATCAAACAAGGAAAAACTCAATATTGTCAGTGAAGGCTGATAAAATGTTAAACTAATACATATTTTACTACATTTATTAATTTAAGTATATTTTTAATAAATAATGTTGATTTAAGAACATTATGATAACATTCAATCAAAATTGACTTTCTACATAAATGTGTCTTTTTGTGCATTATTCATCAGTACGTTATTCCAAACTAGTTTTCCCCTTTCATAATATTGCATCAAAATGCAATAAATTTATCTTCCAATGATACAACTTTTATTTTCTGTTCACCCACTGTCTGGTTGAGGAAAAATAGACGAATATTAACCAATAATATCCCAGCCTAACATGTTTCATCACCTCACGATCAAAACAAATCCTCATGAATAAAACAATCCCACCCTACATTATTTGCCATATTTTTATGAAAGAAGGCATCACCAATTCCAAAACCGCCACTGATGTCTCTATGATTTTTTCCCTCAACTTTAGCCATTAATTATTAGTATTCATTATTACAGTATAATTGAAAGCTATTATTTTAAACATTTAATATACGTAAAATAATACAACAAATTTCAATTCGAGTGAACTTAAAACAATCTCCACATAAACCCATTATAATAAATCCCACAATTAGTTGTACCCTTCAATATATCAGGGCTCATGTTTTTCCACTGGCTCAGTCAGACCATTCCAGATTTTATTTGCCCTGTCAAAATTGACAAAAAGTTCTTGTTTTCATTGTTTTTGACCCATGTAACCTAAGTGCTTTAAGCTTTTCATGTTGGTCTAACAGGTAGGATATATACATAAATTGAATAAAGTTATCAAACACTACACAGTTGTCACGGGCTGGTTGCAGCAGAGATGATACTGGATCTTAATGCACCAGTCTTTATTGAAAACAAAATCATACTAACAGAAATACACAGGCGTCTCAGAAATACTTAAACCAAGGACAGGACAACCAGTTATTAGCAACAACAACAGACAGGACTAAACACAGGGCTTAAATACTCTAAAACCGAAGGGAGAAACTAACTAGACACACCTGAACTAAGGACTACAATCAAATCTGTAACCAAGGAGACAAACAGGTAGGGGATGGAGGAAGACTGAACCAATAAACAATATTGTGTGAAGCAAAATAAAATAAAATAAATATCTGAATGATCTGCACTGAAGTCACAATGCATTAGTTTTACATAAAAATACTGCAAATTGCCATTATAATAATAATAATTCCAAGTTTCAGATGAGAGCTAAAGTAGTACTCTGTAGCCTTTAGAATTTTATCTGAAGTTTGCATATTTGAGTTAATGACACAGCCTATTCTGGTGCCTACAAAAAACTGCCAATATTCTCCTTAAAGTTTTTATAAAGGTTAACTATACGGTTTTATAACCTATCCATTTAAGGAGTCCATTAACACCGCAACATCACCACATTACTGGCTGAAAATTATTAGATTCTTAATTAATTTGAGCTCTTCTATGGACATGTGTGAACCCTGTTTGGTTAAAAAGGAAAATTACTTTCCATGACTTTTTCATGAAACTTTCTCTCCATGATTATGTTGATAATAGGCAGACAGCATGCCAAAATAAGAAAATGAAAGAATATTTCAAGACCTCTATCTAAGAAGGTCAGTCATTTTAAAAAGAAGTGTGCAGGGGTTTCTTCATAATAATGTAAATTATGTAAAATAATTCTGTGAGATGAAAGGTTGTAATATCATGACTTATCAAGGTTTGAAATAAATGATAAGTGTTGCCGCAAAATGTACTTTAATTAGACCTTGCTAACAGTCGCTTCTGTAACAAAGTAGAGACCCGTATCATGTGACTGCCGCCTTTTTAATCAACAGTGCATATGCAGCAGCCACAGAAGAATCTGGAAGCTTGATGTGTCTTAATGTCAACTAGCCAACTAGTCTATTTTCTAACCTACCAACCTTCAATATTAAAGTCGACATGAAACGAAAGTTGCAATAGTATTTTCTTCCCAACTGAGATGTCCATCTGAGTACAGTGGCTTCTGGAATGAGAAAAAATGTATGGCGGGACTTGATTGGATATATATTGGATCAGAGGAAGTTGGGCGATGCTAACTAAATGGAGGCAGTTTGATCTGAAGGCCAGTTTGCAATCTATCGTGGAGAATATTTAGTCCCACCCTCAGAGACATACTGTAAGCCGCATTTCCACCGAAATTACCTGGAACAATTTGCCCCAGGAACTTTTTTCCCAGGAACTTATTTTCCCCCAGACTAATCCCCCAAATTAGTCTGGTGACGTAGGACTGCACACGACTTTCCAGTTCCCGATGGATTTCATCCTCCGTACATAAGCATAATAAAGCGTGAAATTCGTCGTCGGTCCATTGGTTTGTATTTTTTAAACTCCATTGTTGATTCGAATAGCAAACAACTCTTACTGCACAGACTGCAACAGACTTAAAAATGGTGGTTGAAATAAAAAGCTGCGTGGAGTCGACCATTCAAAATGTGGCATGAACTCAACCAATCAGCTTGTTCAGCACCGAAGTCCCAACCCCGAATGTTCCTGGAACTTCATTTAGACCTTAGTTCCTGCAGTCAAAACACACAGAGTACCACCCCGAAGTCCATAGTTCCTGGGGAAAGTTGCTGCAGTGGAAACACAGCTATACATCATGAAGAGAAAATAAGTTATTTGGAGGGGAAGGAGAGGTTTTCTTTTTTTCTTTTTTGTTCTTTTTTATTAGATTATGAGGGCACATTATTTTTAAAAACAAAACAAAACAAGGATTAACATGTATTAATGATTTACAATAAACACTGCAACATTTTGTAAAAAAAAAAAAAAAAAAAGGTTTGTCAATTTTGATTTTCATGGTGATTTTAATCTACCCATCAATTTATCAATCTACATACCAAACTATCAAACCCACCCATAAACCTATCAATCTATCTTCCAGCCTACTGATCTACCCATCACTTGCCAACCTATCAATCTATCATCTAACTTACCAAGCTTCAATCGACTTACCCACCTACAATATCAATCAATAAATCTACCAGCCATTAATCTACATATTTACCTATCAATATACCAATTAACCTACTAATTAGTGATGCACCGCAATGAAAATTCTGGGAAACAAAAACCCAAGATTTTTAATTAATGTATTGAATATTACCTAAACACAGAAATTAAACTTTTCGGAATATGAAAATAAAGTTTTTTTAATAATCAATTAGGGCTGCGTTTAACCAAAATTTTAGTTGCACATAAGGCAGTTTGGTAACCCTTTATTTTGATGGTCCCTTTTGAACATTCTGTTGACTATAAGTAACTTTGCAAATAAATGTCACTAGAATATGTCTGCTTAATAGACTAGAGTATTATGTCTGCTTAATAGACTAGAGTATTATGTCTGACTTCTGACCTATAATGCTGCCTGAATCATAATCATACACTGTTGGTTCGTTGGCCAGAGGAGAACTGGCCCCCCGACTGAGCCTGGGTTCTCCCAAAAACAAAATTCTCCATTCTGTCACCTGATGGAGTTTTGGTTCCTTGCCACTGTCGCCTTTTTTCACATTTGTTGCCATTGGCTTTTGGATTGCTTATTTGGGGACATTAAATTTAACATTTAATTAAATATTCAACAATAATATTGATCTGCCTGCATTGACACCATTATTTGAGCACTGAACTGAGCTGGACGATGACATCACGGTTTTCTCCAGACTAAATTAATAACTTTTTTTTACAACAGAAATAAAACATCACAGAACTTAACGTTGTACTGTACTAAAGTTTACAAACAGCTTCCCCAACACTGTGACCAACCTACCTAACTATCTATCTAGATATTCATCATAAAGAATTGATTACATAACCTCACTCTGGAGGTTTTATTATATGCATACTTATTTATGCCTCAACATTGAGTTTATGTTAACCATGCCCATTATTCCTTTCTTCCTTCACAACTTCAAGATATAGATGATTACCGTCTGACCCCCCTAAGCTCTGCAACTCATCATCAAGACAAGCTGAAGCTGTCACTTTTCTAAGATAATGCACAATGCTCCCTGCTGCTCTCCACCAGGCCTGCAGCTGTTTATATATTTCTGTCGATACAGCACAGCTCTTTAATATGTTCTGTGTCATGTATAAGCTTAACGGAGTGCTATCAGCAAAGTGCCAGGTCAGAGCACTGCTTCAGTAAATCTTCTATCTGTCTCTGTAAATGAACATGTCTAGAGAGGGCCGAGCAAGCACCAGTGACCAGCTACCCTAGAAAAAAAAACACCCTGTTGAAAGTGACCACGGTTTCCAATGAGACAAAAGTGTCAGTTAACAGAACAGATTTCTATTTGAGTGTTATTTTGAATCATTTTCATTGTACATCATGAAGGTATAATTTGTATTTTATTTTTTTAATTTTATATAAATGTGTGTTTTTGGGACATACATTTATTTCAAAATATTTAAAATGTAATTTTCAGCACTGTATGTGATCAAATAAGATACATAACTTGGTGAAAATGGCATTTGGTCAAGGCATTTCAGAAAAATGCCAAAAATGAAAGATACATGTACTGTACAATATGACTAATATGAAGAGTGCCTTAAGAGTTTGTCTAAAACTGCTCATAATTGAGGAAACATCACGTATACACATGTGCGCACACACACACACACACACACACACACACACACACACACACACACACACACACACACACACACACAGTTGAATAACAGACGGATTGTGGAACTCCATTACTGGCCAACTCTCCTCATCCAATAAGCACTGGAGAGGCACAATCTTTGTCGTTTTAAGTGGAAAACATCAGTCTTTGATGCTTTAATCACCAAGTAACCAGCAGCAAAATGCCTCCCCACTGTTTAGCTCAGAGATGCACAACATCTGCTTTTGAACTGGACTCATCATGACATGACACCAAGTTAATGGCATTAATATTGAAACAGCTATCACTCAGCATGCATACAGTACAGGGACCAGACAGGCCTTTACAGGAGTTTTGGTGACTAGCTTGGTATAATATTAGATATTCAAATATTTCTGATTACCTTAATTATCTTTGTTAGTTTTATATAGTAATTTGACATTGGGACTCATTCGTGAAACTTTCGTAAATGTATGAATAAAATTCAG
The DNA here is from genome assembly GCF_051911475.1 of Siphateles boraxobius. Classification (NCBI taxonomy): domain Eukaryota; kingdom Metazoa; phylum Chordata; class Actinopteri; order Cypriniformes; family Leuciscidae; genus Siphateles; species Siphateles boraxobius. The sequence continues at coordinate 30,748,318 of NW_027508722.1, forward strand.
AGTAATTTGCACTTAAAACAGATCATACCGAAATTTCACCTCCAGATTTGCATAATCCCCGCCTATCAATTATAACTACGTAAATTACAGCTATGTCCGAAATCGCCCAAACCTTTAATCAGGGCACCTTTTGAGGGGACAGCCATTTGTAGTGGTGTCCGAAACCATAGTGGATGTTATCGAATGCACTCATTCAATCCCACAATGCACCGCAATAACAAGTGTATAACTGATGTATGCTCAACTGCCAGAGAATACCCATAATACCCAAACGACACCATGAGAGTTGTGTCGAATGAATTCCAACATCTTGCCAGAAGATGGCGCCCGCAGCTGACCATCCATCCATTTTCATCAAGTGATTAGGCTAGTAAACAGCAAGCACAAACTGAGCAATAGCGGCAGCCCTTCCAACGCACAACAGTGTCCAAATTCACTCACTCAATTGTTTTCATTCACTCCTTCAAGTGGACTATTAGTGGAGTAATTTAGGGAATAGTGAATGAGGACACAGAGGGCGATTTCGAACACAGCCTACATGTCCTACATGTCTACACTGTGGAATCTTCTGGACTCCCTTCTCTGGTGTGGCTCCAGTATAATGCATAAATACTAAAGAGACTAATTGGCCTTACATGTATGCCTAACAAAAAATATATTTAATTAAAAGTGTGTTAATAAAAAAAAAAATACCAGGCACTCTTCTGAAAACAGCCAGCTGGTGGCGCTTGAGGGCGCCATGGAGGCGCCGCTTCTTTCCAGCTGAGATGCTTTGGTTTCTTTGATGATACAGAATATGCCAGGCAGTAATGTGTAACTAGTATCTGATTTTGCAGATAGTTAATCAACAATTACTGAATATAAAAATGCAATAATGCCAGCAATATACTTCTCCATTGTTGGTCAGTACAAGTATGGTTGGTGTAGTATTTGTCCACCTCTCCTCCACAGTGATTGGATGATTGGGTAAAAAGTGACAGCGACGAGTGCCGTGTTTTACTCAAAATTCAACAGTTTTCAATTCTCATGGACAAAAATAAAATAAATAAAAATCGACAAGCACCCATCCAGTCTTATCTTCCAAGCACTAGTAGTCCCTGGGGTATATATCAGAGCTTGAGTTGAAACCGCTTCCTTGAGCCCATGCACTGTGACAGCAAGCCAAATACATTAGCCCCAATAATTTAAGATTACCTATGGGCAAACAAACGTGTTAGATACATAGCATAATCAAAATTCAGTGTCACAAGTTTGCCTAAAAGAACACAAATCTTGCAGATGTTTTACGTTCCATTTAAACGTGGTAGGAAGCAGGTGCAAATTTCTTTCGTAGCTACCAACTAACAATTTGAAAATACAAGCACTTTCATGAATCCTAAAATTTACGTCAGAACGGCTTTAAGAACGATTTACACAAAAAATTGTTTTGCTTGTTTTCAAGAATGAGGCCTAATTTATTCTGAACATGTTTGTGAATGGTGGATGAAGTTATATGACATTAAGGCTTTCAGTTGAATCAAGTTACTTTTTTGTCCTATCTTAAGACACGTTATCTTGAAATACACAATTACATTGAATATTGAGATACAAAGTTTACTTCTTACAGTCTGAATGCTTGTTTTATTAACTACACATTCACCACACACAATCCATGAAATTTTTCTGCTCTCTAAATTCAAACAACCTTGCGGACAAAATTATTTTAGAAGAAGACTTGGTTACCTAGAAGTTAGCAAGCCTAATGTGATTTCAAGTCTAGGGTTTAATGTTTAAAGATTAAGTGGTGTCTACCCTTAACTCAGTTTAAAAGCCCTGCAAGAAAACAGTTCTTGCACTTACTAAGCAAATGCCACCACAAATGTCATGCTTAAATGTACTTTGTAATTAGCACTTTGACAAAATGAACATATATCAAAGATAGCATGTCTCAAAACTTAAATATAGGTTATATAGGTTAAACATACTTTTTTCCTAAAAAATCTTGTCAATATTGATGCAAAGAACAGTTATATTCACTGTAATTGCTATAACTTTAGCTCTTGGTGTTTTCTTTTTGCACACCTGGTCTCCACTTATGCTTCACTGCAGGAATTCTGACTTCTACTAATGTAAGCAGTCTTACGACCTGAGGCCCATTTCCTCTTACCATCTGTTTTTTGTTTTGTTTTTCGCAGATAAACTGGATCAAAATGTCATCTGACATGTTTATCATCTTTGATTTGGCCACAATCCATGTGCCACTTACAACTTCTTACAAATATTATATTGTTATTTGATTGGGTTATAAATGACAAGACAATGTAGGAAACAGACACCTAAGCCCAGCACTCATTCATACATTGGAAGTTTTAACAACCTTTTCCAAACTCAAAAACAGAAGTCTTTGAAAGGGTTATGAACTGCATTTTTTTATAATATTTCTTGGGGTGCACTTATAATGTTAGCATGATTTTTACATCAACAATTTATCATAATTTAGAAATAAAAGGCATTTTCCTACTCTGATTTTAGCTGATATTAATGCTCTGTTTGAAGGGGAGTGACTGCTGTGAGACTTCAGTGTGAACACCCACTGCTGGGATTGGCTAACATCATAACATTAACAAATAGCTAGTATTACATGTGGAACCGGAAACTTTTAGGACATGTTTACTATTACAGCTCTGAAGGTTAACTAATCGTTAAAAGCGTTGATTATAGCATTATATTTAGATCGTGGCATGAAAGGTTGCAGTGATGAGCATTGAAGCTGATTAAAGACATTTTGAGCGCATCATGAATGAGGTGATGTTGTCATTGCAACTTGATTTCTGCACACTAAAAAAATGCTTTCATCATAACTAACAGTGCAAACACAATGTAAATAAGAGATTCGTTGATTATAATGGGAGGTGTGGCGAGTGTCCTGAACTCAGTCACTGATAAACTCGCGCTGTTTGACTGACAGCTCCAGTGATTGTAAAGAGAGCGTACTTTGATCACTTTTAATATATAATTTAATCGAAGTTTAAATAACAGATTATTTTCATCTTACTAAGAGAAACAAAGTCCAGTCAAGTCAAGTCACCTTCAATCATTTAGCCCTTTTAAAGATTGTTTCATAGCAGATTTACAGTGATAATATTAATATTACAGTGATAAAATTTAAGTAACAGAGATTGTTTTGGCTTTACAGCAGTCTAGAATAAAGTTACTGTCCAGCTAAAGTTAGTTTTGATTGATTCACTTCCATCGCAATGATCATAAGTTATTAATCTGCTGGGTACACACCAAAATATTTTTTTTTTTATATCTTATAAGATTTTCAAAATGGGATAGACCACTAACATGAGGACAAAAAAAAATCCTAGATTTAACCGTTTTGCTCCTATAGTGTGTGGTGTGTCATGATGTGACTAAGACAGCACACCATACACTAACAGATGTTCAACCAGAGTCTCGACTGTGACAATCTCGCGAGACTGTAAAGACTACAAGCACTAGTTCCCACCCTTTCAAACCCCCCCCCATATGGGGTTGGACCTAATGCGCTAACAGACCTATCACAGATCAGAGTTGATTTCACAGGCAGTTTTTGAAAATATGAACGAAGGTAGTGAATACGCAGACGGATGCATTATGGAGGATCTGGATTTAGACGAAGTTATGGTAGAAACGGACGTTCGTGGCTACCTTTATGAGCCACAGTATAGCGATGAGCAGCTGAGGGCTATGGAGGAACCGGTGGCGGCTGAAGCTGCTGTCACCACAGCCGATGCAGACGATCTGCCTGCCGCGGACGATGAGCCCGCAATGGCTCGAGCTGGGACAGATTGGTGGTGCCTGTGCTCTCACTGTGCGCAAATGGACACAGAACAAGAGTCTGTAGCCTAGAGACCTACTTTAGAATAACTAAGGTCAACTGGCAATGTCAGCCAAAGCCTACAGAGTCAAATGGTCGTCTTTCTTTAAAGTAAGTTTTTTTTAATTTTGATAACACACTAACGTAGCAGGTCCATTGCACAAATATCTTGCAGTTATGCTAGCTACTGTGGCACTGAGTAGTGGGAGTGGCCTGCGGAGCTGAGCATTGCAATGCACTATGGGGATTGTTGTCTACAATCCAAAAGCACTAAAAAGTAATTTTCTGCCTTTTATCAGCCAAGATGGTCCTAAATTAGAAATTTATGATACTATTCTACTAAATATATGACCCACTTTCAATACATATTCATGTCTCCACCGGTGGAATGACCCTTTAATAGGGAGCCAATGCAGTGTTGACAGAACCGGGCTAATATGGTCATACTTCCTGGTTCTGGTAAGAACTCTAGCTGCTGCCCTTTGGACCAGCTGTAGTTTGTTTATTAAGTGTGCAGGGCAACCACCCATAATAGCATTACAATAATCTAGCCTTGATGTCATGAACGTATGAACTAACTGTTCCGCATTTTTCATTGAGACAATATGACGTAATTTAGATACATTTTTAAGATGTAAAAATGTGGTTTTACAGATACTAGACACGTGACTTTCAAATGAAAGATTGGTACCAAAGAGCACACCCAGGTTAATAACCGACGACGAAGACTTGACAGAGCAGCCATCAAGTGTTAAGGTCATTGCACACTGAGTCCGAAATTTTCGTATGCGTTTTTTCGTGTTCATCAGCCTAAAAATTCGTCATGCACAACATGAATGTCCGTGCGTATTTATTTAAACATTTGTGAAAAAACAAACGCAAAAGAAAACACATAATGGATTCGTCAAGCAGTGAGGATGATTTTGTTGCCCTCTCTCTTCTTAAAAAGAGAAAAAGAAAGAGGAAATGTTGGGTCCATCCAATCCTGAGATTGCACCGAGAGTAAGGAGAGTTTCAGCTATTACAGAGTTGCGGAATTATCCCGAGCGATTCAAAATTTACCTCAGAATGTCAGTGGAACAGTTTGATGCTTTGCTAGCGATACTGGAGCCACATATTAAAAAGAAGACCACCAATTTCCGTGAACCAATCAATCCTGAACAGAGACTGGCAGTATGTCTAATGTATGGCACACAGACACAAGCGGCCGGCGGAAGCGCTGTGCGGACAGAACAGCTGTATACAGGTTATATTTAGTACCCAAATAATACATTAGTAATCGAATTGGCTGCTCAATCACACCTTAATCGATCCGAAATTTCGATCTGATTGAAAGGGGAGGTTTATTCCTTTTCTAATCCGATCGAAAGATCAGCATTTTGTTTTTGTCAAATTGTCAAAAAACCTCTCAAAATGCTGGCTGTAGATGCGAAAAACACAGAAAATCGAAACCCATCCGAATTTTTTTCATTATGGACGAAAGTTTCGTAGACAGTGTGCAAGCGTGATTGACACAACGCGAGGTCGAATTTTTTTTTTTAATGTGCAAAAATTTCGGATGCGAATTTCGGACTCAGTGTGCATTGGCCTTTATACCGTATTCTAGGTTAGTCCGGGAGGAAGTTCTTTGTCCAATAATTAGAATCTCTGTTTTTTTTTTCAGAATTAAGTAGTAGGTAATTACTAGTCATCCAGTTTTTTATATATCAGCTATGCATTCCGTTAATTTTGTGAATTGGTTATTAATTGGTTAGTTTCGTTTGGGCTTGAAGAAATAGAGAGCTGAGTATCATTGGCTGGTACTGTGTATATTTCACTGTGAATAGACAAATGTTACAAGACTTGCACCACAACCTGATCTGACCTTTGATGGGATATGAGCGAAAAACACTGCTAAAACAAGCCTTGATGACAACTTATTCATCCAGCAAACTGTTGAAACAACATGAATAGGATAAATGTAAAATAATTAAGAGTTATCTCAGTATACCACCTGTCATGCAATTCAAAGAATAGGAGCTACTGTCGCACACACACACATATATGTATATATATATATATATATATATATATATATATATATATATATATATAAATATATAAATTGCACAGAGAATATCTGTACAAAAAGTTGTGAGCAACTTGTCAAAGTACAGAACCATGACAAACGTTTTCTTTGTAAGATGGTGTTATTGTGATATGAGGTCATTGGTCTCACAGGTATTTGTGCATCCAGGAAAGCAAACACAGTTAAGTCATGGAAAATTCTCGAAAAAGGCTGCAGACTGTCAGCAAGGCTGGTGGAACTGAGAGCGGGCTGCTCGGGCTTGTGCAATGTTAAGATTCAATGTACAGGTCACGGGTTAAAAAAGGCAGCATAGAACACCATTTTAGTTTATTTCGTTAACATCTCCTTCAAAACAATTTTCTATTGTGCTGTAAATTAAGTTGGACAGTTGAGGAAAAGCTACAACTAACCAAACATGTCACCTTACCTTAGTCGACGTGAAAGCAAGAGACATCATTTTGTGTTTTAAGGTCAGCGTGTCAGATTTGTGTCAGCTAAAAACATTTTAAAGAACAATTGTTCCAGAGATATAGAACTACAAAACTTTCAGTGACAGGAACTTTATATTGGTGCTGTCTAAGAAAATACACTATTATGCTCCATTTGGCCACTTTCATGTCTTGACAGAGGGGCGATTATGGTGGAGTTTTGTTCTTTCTGGTATTATTTTCCATTTTATAGTCTTTCAAGGAAACAGCACTGAAATGGTTAGAAATGGTTTATTTCCACCAACTGCTCAAATCTTGTTTTTGTGCATATTTAAACTTGCCAAATCATAGTTAGTTAATACAAGAACAATGGCACTGACCTCTTCTTGATGCACAATGGGATTTGAGAATTTCAGAGAACATTATTAGTAGCGTATAGTTCAAGCAGTTAATAATAATCTAGATTTTGTTCAGTTTCTCACACAAAGCTAATTGAAAGACTTGTAAAGACTAGCACGTGAATCATATGGATTACTTCTACTGTGCTGTTCTGAACTTATTGGAGCTTGACAGCCCCTGGTCACAATATGTTGGCAATTATGTGAGTATTCTTCAGATATTTTCCATTTGTGTTCATTGAAAGAAAGTCAGGTTTGGAACAACTTAAGGGTAAGGAAATGGCTGAAATTTCATTTTTGGGTGAAATCAGGTTTCCATATTTGTTATACAAAGTAATTTGTGTATTACTAAGACAGACAATTAACAGACCATTTAAAAATCTATAGTATACAGAATAAACATTTAATATTGTATTCCTATTGTCTACATTAGGCAGTTACCTTAAGCATCACTAATGAACACATCAATTATTTCAAATGACTCTGAGTTTCGAGTTAGCATACTCTTAAGAAAATATATTTTCAGTGTTGAATTAATTATATGTATAATCAACTATTTTTTTTCATCCACCAATATGGATGGAATGGTTACCAAACTTGACACAATTTTGAGACTGCCTTTTCTGTGAAGGATACGTGTGATGGTGTCTTAGAAGTTAGCCCACAGAAGGTTTCTTCGAAAGGAATAATTATGCTACCTAACTTTTGGAACAGCCTTTACACCAGGAGCATGGCTATATGACCGCCAAATAAAGCTGTTTATATGTGCAGTTCACTCGCTTTTGAATCAGAGTTAGAGAGACAGGAAGAAAGTGCTTGGTGGCTTCTCTGGTACCACAGACTGTGGACACATTATAAAATGCATTTTAACATTCACTTGAGGTTATAACTCTGAGGAAACGATTGCTGCTGTTTGTCCTTCTTAATTAAGCAAAAGCTTTAACTCACTGTGTTGACATGGGATATTAGTGAAAGACGATCTGCCGGCCTGTGCCGTGGTGTCTCCCTCGGCCCTGCTAGAGAACTGTCATGTTTCAGTAGCCTCTCTGATTGCTTATGAGGTTTAGAGAGTACCGTGAGAGAGTATGATTAGCATACGTGCTCTACAGAGATCCTGCAAAGCATTAGCATGCTAAATAACAGTGAAATGATCTGTGAACACAAAAGGCCGAAGGACACAAGAAGTGCAGACCCAGTGAGGGACACCTTACTAACATTGCTTATTGCAGTAATTGGTTATTGACTTTTGACCCAGGTCTGTTTTAAGAGGATCAGGCAATGCCTGACTGACTCTCCTAAGAGGTTTTGTTTTGTTAAGATTTTAGATCTGTCTGTCAGTGCGTTGTCAGTGTCCTCTCTGCTCCACGATGTATTTTTCACTGTGTGAGAACATGGTGGGGCGTGAAAGTGATGTGGCTTGTCGGACATAGCAACAGTAACTAAAGGGGGCGGGTCTTTGCGAATGGTCAATTCTCACTATTAACTAGTTGCTTATTAGCATGCAAATTAATAGGATAATGGCTGTTTATGTCAGGGTTCCGTCACTTCTGTCTATTCTAATTCTTGGTTTTGTGACAGAGCCCTGACACTTCTGTTTTTTCTTGTTTGTGTGCCTTGTCTCATGTGCTTTCATGTCATGTTTTGTCTTGTGCTGTGTTGCATGCAGCTTGTGTTTTTCACTGGCAGCATGCTTTCATGTTGTCATGTTTTGTGTAAACACGTGGCTTATGAGTGTTTTCATTTGCTGAGTGTTCATGTCTCTTTTTTTGTGAGCACATGGCTTGTGATTTGCTTTACTGGCCATGTGCTTGTGTTTTTTGTCATGTTTGGTGTGTGCACATGGATTGTCAAGTGTTTCCTTGTGCCGTGCTCTCCTGTCAATTGTCTAACCCTGTCCATCTTACCTCATTATTGATTAATTTGCCCCACCTGTCCTCCCTCAATACCCTCTTTTGTTTGCTTCCCTATTTATTCTCCTTGTGTTTGCAGTCCTGTGCTGGTCCGTCGTCGTATTCTACCTATCTATGTTCCTCCTGTGTGTGTTGTCAAGTCAAGTCAAGTCTGTCTTGTTTTCGCCCACGGGGTAGTTTTTGTTTGTATTTAGTTTTATTTTATTATCATTAAAAACTAGTGGTCGACCGATATATCGCCACGGCCGATATATCGGCCGATATTTGGCTTTTTTAAAATATCGCATCGGCCGATAAGTTTTTCTGATTGGCCCGTGTGTTGGAAGCGGGACTTTTATTTTGACGGCGCTGCAGACTTTTATTTTGACGGGCGGTGCTGAGAACACCAGCACCTGAGAAGAGAACAGCAGCGCCTGATCACAGAGTGCTGACTCACATTCTCTGTCTTCATTATGATCTCTGTCAGTCAGATCTAATACTTTGTTAGACAGAAACGGTGGCTACAGAACTGGTCAAAGAAAGTAAATGGTATGCGAAATAGTAATACGTTTGCTTTTATATTATTTGTAACCGAAAAGGCAAACAATCAGCCTAAAATACTTCCTCATTTACCGTCAACATTCAGCAAATGCGCATCTACATAATTTAAACAAATCTCTGAATATCTAATAAACATTTAATTTCACAAACCTTGCAGATTTAATTGGATCCAGCTGTGATATCTTGTGAAGTGTGCATTTGTAGCCTGCATAAACGTGTTCCTGCGAGTGACGGTTGGTCCGTGCGCAGTGAGTGAATGCGAACAGAAGATCAGCTTCACAGGAGACGCGATCGAAAAACTTTAAATCCTTCATTTTAAAATATGCTGTGCTATATTCAGTTGCCCACTGTGTCATATTCATGTCGTTTTCACTGTGTGCTGTATGTAAAATTAGCGTTACCTTGTCAAAAGTCAAAGTAAAAAAAAAGTCTTTATTTGAAAAAATATGATTATCAGTGATTACTGATTAATTACCAGATTACTGAGTGCCCTGTTACAGTATTTACTTCCTTTTTATTCACATAGTCATATATTTTTAAACAATTACTTTAATTGTGAAAAATTCTGTAATAGGATTGCAGATTCAAGAAGTTGCCATCTAAAGTACAGGGCATAAGCATGTTTATTTTAAAGATTTTTAAATATGTGTTAAATTTATCAAATTTATTAAATATTGATTAATGTAAATATAAAGTGTGTGTGTGTGTGTATACATATATATATATATATATATATATATATATATATATATATATATATATATATATATATATCGGCTTTATATCGGCCATCGGCCACCTTGCTCTCAAAGATATCGGCATCGGCCATCAAAAAACCCATATCGGTCGGCCCCTATTAAAAACCCATTGTCCTGCACTTGAGTCCTCGCCTCATCCCTCACCCACAGCCCCTGACAGAACGAACCAGCCATCAAAGGACTCAGCAGACAATGGGTCCCTTCCACTTCCCATCTCCCGCCAATGGGGCATCAGTGAAGGATCAGATGGTCCAGCTTGTCTGGTACATCTCGCTTCGTCAAGAGGGTCGTAACATCAAGGACTTTGCCTTTGACTTTCTGGCTGTGGTGGATGACTTGGACTACAGCGATAATGCGGACCTCAAAGAGGTTTTTAACATGTGCCTCACTATGCCCTCTCAGCCCTTGGGCGATGGGAAGGCTGGGGCACCTACCGTTCTGAAAATTTGTGTGTCAGTTACATCAGCGTAAGAGGCCGGAGTCCCTTTGTAGCACGAATATCCACCATACTGACTGTTTTCCCCTTCCACCTGCAGTCAGTGGAAGCCCCATCTCTCCAATGACCCATAAATGGAAGAGGAAGAACGGCTCCGCTTTTTATCCGCCACTTCTACTGAGGTAAATGCTGCAACGCCCCCAGTGGCAGCCGATGTGGCTGCAGCGCCCCCAGTGGCAGCCAAAATGGCTGCAGCGCCCCCAGTGGTGACCGAAGTGGCTGCAGCGCTTCCAGTGGTGGCTAAAGAAGCTGCAGCGCACCCAGAGGCGGTAATTCCCACACTGCGTCCTCACCCTTGCAAGCGCAGGTAGAGGAGGTCTCCTGTCGGGGGTCTCAAGTCCGGTGGTCCGGGAGGACCTGACTTCGGGGGTCTCAAGTCCTCTGGTCCGGGAGGACCCAACTGCGGTGATCCAAAGTCCGGTGGTCCCAGAGTCACCCACTCTCCGTCACGGCCACAGAGGCTTTCCCTGCCAGCCCTGCCTTGGCCGAGAGGGCTGTGTTTCTGTTTGCAGTACTGTGCTGGTTCGTCGTCGTAATTCTACCCATCTATGTTCCTCCTGTGTGTGTTGCCAAGTCTAGTTTAGTCAAGACAAGTATGTCTTGTTTTCCCCCTCGGGGTAGTTTGTTTGTATTTTATTTTGTTTTATTGTATTATCATTAAAAAAACATTTTCATGCACTTGAGTCCTCGCTTCATCCCTCACCCACAACCCTGACAGTTTATTAGTACTAATATAAACACAAATTAATGCCTTATTCTGCATGACAATATTCTAAATCCCTTAAACCTACCCAATACCTAAACGTAACAACTACCTTACTAACTATTAATAAGCGGTAATTAGGAGTTTATTGAGGCAAAAGTTGTAGTTAATAGTTAGTTATTAGTGAGAATTGGACCCTATTCTAAAGAGTGACCGAATGATCTGTATTTGGAAATCAAGATTCACTCTTTTTCAGATTGTCCAATCCCAATTATACCCATATATATACATATATATATATATATATACACACAGTTGCAATCAGTTATTCAATACCCCGGAGAAAGTAATAATTTACAAGTGTAGGCTTTTCTAAAAATTCTGAGTTTTTTTCATTTCTTTTTTTTTATCTATAACAGTTTAGTGGCAAATTAAAAGTGATAATGTCAATACATCATGTAATTCTAATAGATTTTTATTTTTTACGCTGCTGTTTTTAAGTCAAATATTTGTATGGTATAATAAACTTTTTTTTTTAACACAATTAAGCAAACTCTATAAAAAGCTGAATTGGCTTCTGCTGTTACACATAAACCAGTCCCTCCAGGATTTCGCGATGTTGCGATCGCAAAAATTAACGCAACTTCAACGAATCCCCGTGAATTCAGTGCGGCTTGCAATTTTGACCAATCACCGCAACTTTTCTGCAACTTTGACCAATCATTGCGGTGTCCACTTTCCTCACGCAGCGGCTCACTCCCCTCACACAACGGGCGACACACTCTTTTTTACAAAATAGGTAAAAGTAAAACGCATTTCAAAGTCACATGAAACATTATGTTTTGCAGCTAGGCGGGCATTATAACGTGTGTTACAAAGTGAGCACATTTGTCTCTGAAGTAAAGGCTAGACTACAATAGAGCAGATGGTGAACAGTGTTTTCTCTGGGACATGGTAAGTCCCTTTGGGGTGGACTTTGGTGTTTTTCACTTTGTAAACCTATAACATGCACAAAAAAGATATATAACAATAAAAGAACAGTCCCGCTCCTCCGTGAGAGATACGAGACCGGTGAGTCTCACAGGTGTCGCTCATCTGTAATCACTCGCGTCGTTCTCCCGCGGCCCTCAGTCTCGTCCTGCTCGCCACAGTAAACATAATGAATGGCGACTGTAGAAACGAAAAAGCCGAATCCCGGACATTTTTGGCGATCTCGAAATCCCGGACAGACTTGTCACGGAGACTCAATAGTAGATAGCCTTGTTGTTTAACTGCGCTCTCTTACCGGTAGGGTGTGGCTTGGGAATGGCAAATTCAAAAATAATTTCACATTTCTACTACATACAGTTTTTTACAATCGCTATGAATTTTTTTTCAATACTTTTAACAAATTTCCTAAACTCTTAACGCACCAGCACACCTACAACACACAATTGGCAAAACAGTTAATTCCATGCTCAAAATCACACATTGTAAACTAATCTCGAACACTAATTTTCAAAGTACAATAATACACTAGCAACAGGAAGATTTAGTCAATCATAGCCAAAGGTCATAAAAACACTAACATCAGATGGAATTACAGAAACTGCATTATTTTATATGTCAGGTATGCCCTTATACAACAGACAGTATATTGTATGGATGATAGATTGTGTTTTGCACTGCAGTTTCTTTTGAAGCCTCTCTACAGTTTTGTAGGGTTTAGGTCTTTTTCTGCAGAAATTCAATGAAAAAAGACCCATCTCAGAGTGCTTTATAGAATGTACGGTTACTGTAATGAAAAAACGAAGACAGAGACATAATTGCTGCAATGAATAAAATAAATAAAAATAAATGTATATATTTGCATAATTCAATCAGCTGTTTCTCAGTAACAATAGCATAAAATACAGGGGATATATTTGTGTAAACAGCTGTTCACCTTGAATTTAGCCTGTAAGGTTAGGTTTAGAACATGGTGTTTTCTGTTCTGACATACAGTGTTAAAGCATTGGTAAATTTGCCAGAAAAAATCCATTGTTTTGGTCTTGTTTGAGCTTGTGTGTAAAAGAAGTTAAAGCATTTTAAATTTGTGTTAATTGTATGCATTTTGTGTTAAAGCAACAAGAAATGTTTTACTAGTATAGCTTACACAGACGGATGCAGTGCTAACTGTGTTAAGAGTTTAGGAAATTGGTTAAAAGTATTGAAAAAATTGTCATAGCGATTGTAAAAAACTGTAAATGACCCATTTTTAATACATATTCATCTTTACAGAGGTGAAGAATCCCATTTATCTACCTTTGCTGTTTTAACCTATAAAAACAAATGCCAAAGAACATCACAACTTTCATCGCAACTTTTTAGAAAAGTGTCCGCAACATCAGGCATTTTAGGCCGCAACAATCACAAAAAAGGCCCGCGAAATCCTGGAGGGACTGATAAACACATTTAGCCCATATGTGTGCTAAAGATGCACACCAGAGCCCTCTCACTTCATGGACGCCACACCATAGCCATCTCAGATCATGGACGCCACACCAGAGCCATCTCAGATCATGGACGCAACACCATAGCCATCTCATATCATTGACGCCACACAAGAGCCCTCTCACATCATGGACGCCACACCAGAGCCCTGTCACATCATGGATGCCACACCAGAGCCCTCTCAGATCATGGACGCCAAACCAGAACCCTATCACATCATGGACACCACACCAGAGCCCTCATGGATACCACACCAGAGCCCTCTCTCATCATGGACACCATACCAGAGCCCTCTCACATCATGGACGCCACACCAGAGCCCTCTCTCATCATGGACACCACACCAGAGCCCTCTCAGATCATGGACGCTACACTACAGACAAATCACATTATTGACACCAAACCAGAGCCTTCTCACATCATGGACGCCACACCAGAGCCCTCTCACATCATGGACGCCACAACAGAGCCCTCTCAGATCATGGACGCCAAACCAGAGCCCTATCACATCATGGACACCACACCAGAGCCCTCATGGATACCACACCAGAGCCCTCTCTCATCATGGACACCATACCAGAGCCCTCTCTCATCATGGACGCCACACCAGAGCCCTCTCTCATCATGGACACCACACCAGAGCCCTCTCTCATCATGGACACCACACCAGAGCCCTCTCACATCATGGATGCCACACCAGAGCCCTCTCACATCATGGACACCACACCAAAGCCCTCTCTCTACATGGATGCCACACTAGAGCCCTCTTACATCATGGACACCACACCAGAGCCCTCTCTCATCATGGACGCCACACCAGAGCCCTGTCACATCATGGATGCCACACCAGAGCCATATCAGATCATGGACGCTACACTACAGCCAACTCACATTATTGACACCACACCAGAGCCCTCTCACATCATGGACGCCACACCAGAGCCCTCTCAGATCATGGACGCCAAACAAGAGCCCTATCACATCATGGACAACACACCAGAGCCCTCTCACATCATGGACGCCACACCAGAGCCCTATCACATCATGGACACCATACCAGAGTCCTGTCACATCATGGACGCCACACCAGAGCCCTCTCTCATCATGGACACCATACCAGAGCCCTCTCACATCATGGACGCCACACCAGAGCCCTCTCTCATCATGGACACCACACCAGAGCCCTCTCACATCATGGACACCACACCAAAGCCCTCTCTCTACATGGATGCCACACCAGAGCCCTCTTACATCATGGACACCACACCAGAGCCCTCTCTCATCATGGACGCCACACCAGAGCCCTCTCACATCATAGACGCCATACAAGAGTCCTCTCTCATCATGGACGCCACACCAGAGCCCTCTCTAATCATGGACACCACACCAGAGCCCTCTCACATCATAGATGCCATACCAGAGTCCTCTCTCATCATGGATGCCACACCAGAGCCCTCTCACATCATTGACACCACACCAGAGCCCTCTCACATCATGAACACGACACCAGAGCCCTCTCACATCATGGACACCACACCAGAGCCCTCTCTCATCATAGACGCCATACCAGAGTCCTGTCACGTCATGGACACCACACCAGAGCCCTCTCTCACCATGGACACCACACCCGAGCCCTCTCTCATCATAGACGCCATACCAGAGTCCTGTAACATCATGGACACCAAACCAGAGCCCTCTCACATCGTAGACGCCATACAAGAGTCCTCTCTCATCATGGACGCCACACCAGAGCCCTCTCTCATCATGGACGCCACACCAGAGCCCTCTCACATCATAGATGCCATACCAGAGTCCTCTTTCATCATGGATGCCACACCAGAGCCCGCTCACATCATGGACACCACACCAGAGCCCTCTCACATCATGAACACGACACCAGAGCCCTCTCACATCATGGACACCAAACCAGAGCCCTCTCTCATCATAGACACCATACCAGAGTCATGTCACATCATGGACACCACACCAGAGCCCTCTCTCATCATGGACACCGCACCAGAGCCCTCTCACATCATGGACGCCACATTAGAGCCCTCTCTCATCATGGACACCACACCAGAGCCCTCTCTCATCATGGACACCACACCAGAGACCTCTCTCATCATGGACACCACACCAGAGCCCTCTCACATCATGGACACCACACCAAAGCCCTCTCTCTACATGGATGCCACACCAGAGCCCTCTTACATCATGGACACCACACCAGAGTCCTCTCTCATCATGGATGCCACACCAGAGCCCTCTCTCATAATGGACGCCACACCAGAGCCCTCTCACATCACATATGCAGTGTTAAAGCATTGGTAAATTTGCCAGTAAAAATCCATTGTTTTGGTCTTGTTTGAGCTTGTGTGTAAAAGAAGTTCAAGCATTTAAAATTTGTGTTAATTGTATGCATTTTGTGTTAAAGCAACAAGAAATGTTTTACTAGTATAGCTTACACAGACGGAGGCAGTGCTAACTGTGTTAAGAGTTTAGGAAATTTGTTAAAAGTATTGAAAAAATTGTCATAGCGATTGTAAAAAAACTGTCAATTACCCATTTTAAATACACATTCATCTTTACAGAGGTGAAGAATCCCATCTATCTACCTTTGCTGTTTTAACCTATAAAAACAAATGCCAAAGAACATCGCAGCTTTCATCGCAACTTTTTAGAAAAGTGTCCGCAACATCAGGCATTTTGGGCCGCAACAATCACAAAAAAGGCCCGCAAAATCCTGGAGGGACTGATAAACACATTTAGCCCATATATGTGCTAAAGATGCACACCAGAGCCCTCTCACTTCATGGACGCCACACCATAGCCATCTCAGATCATGGACGCCACACCAGAGCCATCTCAGATCATGGGCGCAACACCATAGCCATCTCATATCATTGACACCACACAAGAGCCCTATCACATCATGGACGCCACACCAGAGCCCTGTCACAACATGGATGCCCCACCAGAGCCATATCAGATCATGGACGCTACACTACAGACAAATCACATTATTGACACCAAACCAGAGCCCTCTCACATCATGGACGTCACACCAGAGCCCTCTCACATCATGGACGCCACACCAGAGCCCTCTCAGATCATGGACGCCAAACCAGAGCCCTATCACATCATGGACACCACACCAGAGCCCTCATGGATACCACACCAGAGCCCTCTCTCATGATGGACACCATACCAGAGCCCTCTCATATCATGGACGCCACACCAGAGCCCTCTCTCATCATGGACACCACACCAGAGCCCTCTCTCATCATGGACACCACACCAGAGCCCTCTCAAATCATGGATGCCACACCAGAGCCCTCTCACATCATGGACACCACACCAAAGCCCTCTCTCTACATGGATGCCACACTAGAGCCCTCTTACATCATGGACACCACACCAGAGCCCTCTCTCATCATGGACGCCACACCAGAGCCCTGTCACATCATGGATGCCACACCAGAGCCATATCAGATAATGGACGCTACTCTACAGCCAACTCACATTATTGACACCACACCAGAGCCCTCTCACATCATGGACGCCACACCAGAGCCCTCTCAGATCATGGACGCCAAACAAGGGCCCTATCACATCATGGACACCACACCAGAGCCCTATCACATCATGGATACCACACCAGAGCCCTCTCTCATCATGGACACCATACCAGAGCCCTCTCACATCATGGACGCCACACCAGAGCCCTCTCTCATCATGGACACCACACCAGAGCCCTCTCTCATCATGGATGCCACACCAGAGCCCTCTCACATCATAGACACCACACCAAAGCCCTCTCTCTACATGGATGCCACACCAGAGCCTTCTTACATCATGGACACCACACCAGAGCCCTCTCTCATCATGGACGCCACACCAGAGCCCTCTCACATCATAGACGCCATACAAGAGTCCTCTCTCATCATGGACGCCACACCAGAGCCCTCTCTCATCATGGACGCCACACCAGAGCCCTCTCACATCATAGATGCCATACCAGAGTCCTCTCTCATCATGGATGCCACACCAGAGCCCTCTCACATCATTGACACCACACCAGAGCCCTCTCACATCATGAACACGACACCAGAGCCCTCTCACATCATGGACACCACACCAGAGCCCTCTCTCATCATAGACGCCATACCAGAGTCCTGTCACATCATGGACACCACACCAGAGCCCTCTCTCATCATGGACACCACACCCGAGCCCTCTCTCATCATAGACGCCATACCAGAGTCCTGTAACATCATGGACACCACACCAGAGCCCTCTCACATCATAGACGCCATACAAGAGTCCTCTCTCATCATGGACGCCACACCAGAGCCCTCTCTCATCATGGACGCCACACCAGAGCCCTCTCACATCATAGATGCCATACCAGAGTCCTCTCTCATCATGGATGCCACACCAGAGCCCTATCACATCATGGACACCACACCAGAGCCCACTCACATCATAGACACCACACCAGAGCCCTCTCTCATCATAGACGCCATACCAGAGTCCTGTCACATCATGGACACCACACCAGAGCCCTCTCTCATCATGGACACCGCACCAGAGCCCTCTCACATCATGGACGCCACACCAGAGCCCTCTCTCATCATGGACACCACACCAGAGCCCTCTCTCATCATGGACACCACACCAGAGACCTCTCTCATCATGGACACCACACCAGAGCCCTCTGACATCATGGACACCACACCAAAGCCCTCTCTCTACATGGATGCCACACCAGAGCCCTCTTACATCATGGACACCACACCAGAGTCCTCTCTCATCATGGACGCCACACCAGAGCCCTCTCTCATAATGGACGCCACACCAGAGCCCTCTCTCATAATGGACGCCACACCAGAGCCCTCTCACATCATAGATACCATACCAGAGTCCTCTCTCATCATGGATGCCACACCAGAGCCCTCTCACATCATGGACACCACACCAGAGCCCTCTCACATCATGAACACCACACCAGAGCCCTCTCACATCATGGACACCAAACCAGAGCCCTCTCTCATTGTGGACACCACACCATAGCCCTCTCACATCATAGACGCCATACCAGAGTCCTGTCACATCATGGACGTCACACCAGAGCCCTCTCACATCATGGACACCACACCAGAGACCTCTCTCATCATGGACGCCACACCAGAGCCCTCTCATATCATGGATGCCACACCAGAGCTCTCTCACATCATGGACGCCACACCAGAGCCCTCTCAGATCATGGACACGACACCAGAGCCCTCTCTCATCATAGTAGCAAATTAGCTCTATGAAATATTAATAACCAATCATAGCTCGTTATAATTGATTATGAATATTTGGGTCTGTTAATCGGATTAACTTGATGTAGCTACATTAACATTACAACCAATTACTCAGTTCATCCTGTGAACCCTCAATATTGGTTATTAATTAATTAATTCATAGAAATGTACATTTCCAGGGCATGGGAAATGTCTTTCTTACTAAGCACTACTAAGAGCAAGTCGTCAAGATCGATATGATTAGTGACTCCAGATATGAGCTTGAGACACGGACAATTTTACGTGTGACATGAACAAGATTGCATTAAACTACTCTAACATACACATACATACATTCATACAGTTATCCAAGGGAAAGAGAGCTGAAGAAGAATACAGGAAAGCAAGAAGTTATAGCACTGTTTGAAATTCAGCAGATCAACAGCCTTGAGCAAACCATCAGTTTAGTTCTAACACATCCTTCTTTAAAAGGTGTAAGGATACTTAATTTCATATGGCATTCTAAAGAAGAAGTTGCAAATATAATAAAAGCCATTGTATGTTTGGTCTAAAACTCAACTGCTCTCATGTTTTGCCGCAGGAAAGCACGTTTGAGTAAATTTTCTGTCATCTGTGCATGGCTGTATTTCCCAAAAGCATCCTAAGCCTAAGTTGATTGATGAAACCATTGGTCGCAAGTGTCCTATGATAAACTTAGGCTTACGATGCTTTTGGGAAATGCAATCTTGGACTGTGATATGAATAGTGTTCAAAGTAACTTATTTAGCAACTGTGTGTAAGTAGCACACTCAGTAACAGGCACAATACCAGTATAAACATGAATATCTGAGTTTTAAAATTGAGTTTTCAGTTTTTTCACTTTGGAGAGCGTTTTCAAAAGCTTTGTTTTTGTTAATAAAAATGCCATCTCATTGTGGATGGAAGGACAAAACGTGGACAAGGCCTCTGTTTAAGTCAGTTTTGAGCAGAGGTCTCATTAGACTTTGGCACTATCCGTCATTTTGACAAACAGGATCATAAAAATTCGGTCATAATATAGTATTACCCATCATTTTAATTTTCATATTTTAATGATAATAAGTCATTAAATAGCTTTTGTTTTTGTTCAAATTTTTATTTATATTTATTTATTAGGTCTTGGTGTGCTCCTGTCTTGATCGATTGCTCCTTGATCGATTGCTCCTGTCTGCCTTGCTACTGGTCTGCGTCTATAAGCTCCGTATAGTTTTCTGTTTGAATCTCTATTCATTTCTTGCTGTATCATTCCTTGCTGTTCTTATTTGCCAAATTTAAGTTATTCATCAACATATATTAGATATTGTCTAATATTGCCTATCACATTAATCTGACATCGCTAGCTTTTATCTAAATCATTATCGCTAGCACAACACGCTAGTATCTCGCTATCCTGTTAACCTGCCATCCGTGCTTGCCGTCTTTTTTTTTGCGTGCCCATTACGAGTCTATCAAGCAACTAGGGTAAGTAGAATCAGTCAGCAAACATGGTGAGTAATGTCCTCTCCTGTTATTGTCACTTGCACTTCGTGTCATATGTATAGTATAGCACTCTCTGTCAGCATTGAAGGATTTACATGTGATAAATGCAGGGAGACAATCAGGCTGACGGAGAAGATTTCAGAACTAGAGACTTGCATCCAAACTATAAACGTGGGGTATTTGATTCTCTTTTTTGTCCATTGTTTTCAAAATAACTTGAAATCCTATTCCTAACCCACTTGCAGCCACTGAGTTAGAAGCACTGGAATGAAAATTAAGCAATTTAATCATCTGTGGAACGGGCAGGAATCGAAAAACTCCAGCCAATCATTTCCAAGACCACCTGGAATCATTGGACAGAAAGTTCGTCAATCAAACGGTTCTACCATTCACCCTCCCCCCAGCGCGTGTGACCCCCTTCGTGTGCATACTCAAAGCTTGTGACCCATGCGCATCTCGTCAGTAAAGCTGGTTCCATGATTAGTAGTAAATCGTCATTACAATCTCTCGCCCATCCGAGTTTTCGCTTGTGCATGATTGCGCGTCCATGTTCTTCGAATGGGTGGAGTCAGAGCCAACGTTGAAGGAAAGATGGTAGGACCATTTGAATTGTGTATTTTCAAAATCTGCCGGTCGTTTTTTTCAAATCACATACCCCACCTTTCATCGAGGATAGTAAGAGTGCAAGGGCTTTAGACACTACTTTGGATGCAACGAGCTTAATGAACTTAATGTACATTGTTCGGTTACAGCTGTAGAGCCTGTGCAGCAGGGCAACTGGGTGACCGCGAGACGCTGTAGTTACGTGAGAAAACACCGCTCTTCCATTCCGATAACAACATTAAACAGGAATCCTGTTGAAAGTGCCCTAGTTATTGGCGATTCTATTACACGGAACGTGAAAATAGAGACACCAGACACCATAGTCACATGTTTGCCGGGAGCCAGAGTGCCTGACATCAAAGCAAATTTTAAAGTGCTGGCTAATGCTAATCGTAAATTCTCCAAGATTATTATTCAGGTCGGCCCTAACGATGTTCGACTTTGCCAGTCAAAGATCACCAAAATTAACGTTAAAAGTTGTGTGAACTTGTACGATGTCAGGCACTGTCATTTGCTCTGGCCCCCTTCCTGTTCGCAGGTGTGATGAGATACTTAGTAGTAGGGTTGGGTATTGGTTGGGTTTTTTTTCCGATACCAGTACTCGGTATTTCTAAAACGGTTCCGGTGCTTAAACGGTTCTTGAACCGGTACTTAAGAAAACAAAACCGCACACACTTTGTCAAAAAAGTAATACCCTTTTATTTACAGGGCCAAACTGGACACAATATTAACTTAAATATTTAAACAATACAAATACAAGTAACATATGGTAATAATAAATAAACCAATATAAAATAAAAATTCACATTTACATAATATCAAATAAAACAATATTGTATCAAACAATGTAATAATACTGGAGATTAATAGAGAAAACTACCAGGGTAATCTAATCTCGACATGGCTCCAGGTTCCCATGTTTTGTCTGCTTGAACCAGTCATGTAAGTTATCTGGTCGTTGTACTAGTTATGGCAGCGCTTAGCTTGGCGAGTTTGGTATTTTGTTCCCAATGTGTCTTATCTACGCTGCGTTGAGTGAACCTATGAGAGAGAACGTCTCTGGTTACTGGTGTAACCTATGTTCTCTGAATATGGAACAAGACGCTGCGTTCACTGCCAAGCTCCTTGCGCTGCCGACAAGCTTCCTTTTTCGGCAGAGAAATCTGAGTAGCAGATGGCGCACCCGCCAATATAATATGATGATGTAAGAGCGTTGAGGCGGCGCCCGCGCCATCAGCCAATGAATTGGCGTGATTCTATATGGGCTTCAGACAATCAGCACACCCAGAGGGCCTTCTGACGTGTAATTTTACACGTAAAATGCTGCCAAAACTTGGAGCGTTTTGCCTTCGGCATCTTCATTAATCCCCTTGCTATCAGTTCAACAAGCAGCACTGACATCACGCAAGTTGACGCTGGAACACCAGGCGGCGGTAAAAAAAAGTCAGTCACCGAAATTGTCTTTATATTCGGTCTCGTTACTACCTTTTACGTCAGAGCTGGTTCCCTATTGGCACCGCATTTCGGTACCCAACCCTACTTAGTAGACTGTGCTCGCTCAATGGCTACTAGTCTAAGTGGTGTCTGCAAAATAATATAGAATTCATAGACAATTGGAAAAGTTTTTGGGGCAGACCTGATCTGTTGAAAAGAGATTGTATTCATCCCTCCTGGGATGGTACTGCTCTTTTCTCTAGTGATATGGCACATAGTCTTAGAGCTCAAAAATGACAATCTGGGGCTCAGGTCAGGAAGCAGACAGACTGGCTAAACCGACCGTCTGCTAGCTGTCTCACGTCACTAAGGTCAGATAAATCCCATTACATAGAGACTCTTTCACCTAGATATCATCATATAGAGACTGTTTCTGTTCCCCGAATTAGGACATACAAAAAACTCCTAAAACCATTGAAGGGTAAAAATGTAATTGATGTTCAACAAATAAAAAGAAGATATAATACGGATGAACAAATGATAAAGCTCGGGTTGCTGAATATTCAATCCCTTACTTCAAAAGCACTTATTGTTAATGATATGATTACAGATTATAACCTAGATGTGCTGTGTTTGACAGAAACCTGGCTAAAACCAGATGATTACATTACTTTAAATGAGTCCACCCAACAAGATTACTGTTATAAACATGAGCATCGTCTGAAAGGCAAAGGGGGAGGTGTTGCTGTAATTTATAGTAATATCTTCAGAATTACTGAGAAGCCTAGTTTTAAATATAATTATTTGAAGTGTTGGTGCTTAATGTAACACTATCTAGTGTAAATGATAAATCACATTTGAGATTTTTGCTGGCTACTGTATACAGGCCACCAGGGTACTATACAGACTTTATAAAATAATTTACTGATTTTCTATCAGAGTTAGTACTGGCTGCAGATAAAGTCCTAACTGTTGGTGATTTTAATATACATGTAGATAACGAAAAATATGCATTGGGATTGGCATTTAAAGACATTCTGAACTGAGTCAGACAAAACGTGTCAGGACCTACTCATTGCCGTAATCATACTCTAGATCTAATATTATCGCATGGAATCAATGTTGATGCCATTGAATTTTTACAGCAGAGCGATGACATCTCAGATCATTATCTAGTCTCGTGTATACTTTATTTAGCCAAGGCTGCAAAGTCGAATCCGTGTTACAAATATGTTAGACCTATCACTTCTGCCACTAAAGATCACTTTATTAATAATATTCCTGACCAGTTTAATCTCCTCAGCATCCCAGATAGCTTAGAAGAACTCGATATTGCGACAAAAACTTGACTCTCTCTTTTCCAGCACTTTAGACACAGTTGCTCCTTTGCGCTTAAAGAAGATTGGTACAATGAGCACACTCAGGCCCTTAAGAGAGCAGCCAGAAAAATGGAGCGCAACTGTAACAAAACAGAACTAGTTTTATTAGTTTTTTTTTCCGCATTTCATAGAAAGAGAGCACAATTGCATACAGAGAGGCCTTAACAGCTGCTAGATCTGCTTATTTTTAACACTATTAGAAGAAAATAAAACAAAACTCTAGGTATTTATATGAAACAGTGGCTAAATTAACGAAAAATAAAGCTTCAACCCCAGACGTTTCAAAGCAGCACATCAGTAATGACTTAATGACATCTTTGCTAACAAGATTGATAATATCAGGGAGAAAATTATAACTACAAAACTGTCTACTACAGTATCGCATCAGGCAGTGCATTTTAGTCTCAAAAATTTTTGATTCATTTATTGCTATAGGAGAGGAAGAATTTTCTTTACTCGTTAAATTTATCTAAATCGACAACATGTATGTTAGACCCTATACCGAATAAGCTACTGAAAGAGATGCTTCCAGAGGTCTTAGATCCTCTTCTTAATATCATTAAATAATATTTGTCATCAGGATACATACCAAAAACTTTTAAGCTGGCTATGATTAAACTGCTTGTTAAAAAAACACAACTTGATCCTACAGAATTAGACAATTACAGGCTGATCTCGAAACTACCGTTTCTGTCAAAGATACTAGAAAAGGCAGTATCCTCACAACTATGTTCCTTTTCAGAAAGAAATGGTATCTGCGAGGATTTTCAGTCAGGATTTAGACCGTACCATAGTACTAAGACAGCTCTCATCAGAGTCACAAATGATTTGCTCTTATCATCCAATTGTGGTTGAATCTCTCTATTAGTGTTACTCAATCTTAGTGCTGCATTTGATAACATTGACCACAGCATTCTTTTAAATAGATTCAAAAATTATGTTGGCATTAGTGGAATTGCATTAGCATGGTCTAACCCTCTGAGGTCTAAGGGGGTTTTGGGGTCCTTGAGGTGTTCTGACATGCTCTGACACTTGTGTTTTTTTCAGTTATTTATAAACATGTTAATGGCATAGGTGTAAATTCACTCTATATAGCACAAACGGGGGTACCGTAATATGTGAGCAACATGTATACATGTTTGTATTTTTTAGAGAATAATGTTAATGCGTGGTTATTGAAAAAGCTAAAACTTAAAGTGTCTGAAATAAGGCCACAAAACACATACTAAATATGTGTCCACAAGACTTTTGACTAATGAGTGTTGTTGCCTAGAATTTTTGCTTCAAAATTATCTGAAAATCATCCTGTCTAATCATTTACACAAAACAATACATTGATTTAAATTTTATAAGACACCTTTTGATTGGAAAGGCAATATGCGTGGAGGCGTGTTCACACCTGAGAAGACAAAGTATAACTGTAGTAAACAAAGCGCGCACGCGCCTGTGCCGTTCATTCAACATTTAGCCTACACACAGACACGCAATTCATATTTAAACAGTCTTTTTGCGGTTTACAGTCAGACACTATTCAATATCGCGATTAGTACAAAGCACTTAAGAATAAATGACTTACTACATCAGCTGGATCCGTTGCTCCTCGAAATGAAACTACCAGCACTTTTGATACATTTTCCAGGGTTATTAGATAGTATTATTCCTCACAGTGAAAGGATACACTGTGTACACAGCTGTAGTAAGATACTTACTAAACACGATGTGTTTTATAATCCAGCTGGTGGGCGTTGGCATGTTTGAATGGCTTGCCTTAGATCATTTGCGTTTGAATACCGCCCGCTCTCCGTGGGCGTGGCACATTAACGCGTAATCAGGTATAATGAGCTGGAAAGAAAAAGACTGACATCTCTCTCTTTTCATACAGATTACATAAACTGAGAATATTTGTTTTTTTATATAAATTAATTCATTTAAAAGAAGAGAGTTCAAGCTTCATTATGGAAACACACTCGTGCCTGTATGACAAGTATTCGCGGAATTACAGTTAATTTTCGGACGCGTTTCAGAATGGACTTAATTGACAGAGAGAAGGCAGAACGCGCATCATGTTTGTTTTTCTTTATTTGGCGAAAAGCACAACACTTTGTTTTTATTGTATCCACAAAAAAAATAGACACTTATCAGGATCTAATTACAACACTTAATATGTAAGATCAAAATCAACAGAGTATTTTGAGTTTCTTTTGCACTGATAAGAAAAAAAGCAGGACTATCGCGCCCGCACGACTAAGTTTCATTACTTGCATGTCTCGCCCATTTGAATTAAACTGTCCTGATGCAATTCGTTGAGGCTCCAGTTGATCTTTGCTGGTGTTGTTTTGATGAGAGAGAACCAGAGGATCTTTGGTGAATGGAAAGACAAAGCCGCAGCCTGACACAAGCTTGGGGGTCCTTAGAATACTTCTATTTTATCATCATCTTCACATCAGGATTTCAGAATGGACTAATAGAGAGAGAGGCTGATCTGGTGATCAGTGATTTTTAAAGCATGAAGATGTCACACCCTCTGGAGGTGTGTGAGCCAATAAGAAGTTGTCCCTTTGGAGGGAGATTTTACGACCCTTTGTGTTCAAGCAGGACATTTGAATCTGTAATTTCATTGGGTGTTTAAGTAAAAGAATCATTAAGATTCTTATAATACCCATGCGTCACAAAGTTAGCTAAATGTAATGTAAATTAATAAATGGGGAAAGAAGATTGGAGTTTATAGAGACCAAACATGCTACACATATGATTTTGGTTAACCATAGTATGCAAAGTCTGAAACATTAACCCATTAGAGTTTACAAGAAAACATAGGACACACAACATAAAAGAGAAATCATGAGATGGGAAAATTAGATACACGTTTATACATTTCTCAAGTGGTTATATATAGAATATATGGATTTATTTCTCCTCCTCAGCAAGATTTAAGTAAGAGTCACAGCTCTCAGGAATGAGAGGTCATACACAGTTCACAGTGCTCACTGCTATTGTGTGTGTTTGGGCTCCATTAACTTCTCCAGAGGTGGCAGCATCTGGCACAACTGTATAACCCTAATGTAGAGTTCACACCTCACGATTTTCAAACTCGTCAGATTACTGTTCTTTTCATACTCCACGACTATCTGGGATAGCATTAAGTTGCTGATGTGTTCACACTGCACAATGGATCGGCGACCGGGGGTTTCATATTGGATGACTTTACGATGTTATGATCATAAGGAAGTAATGGAAGGTCACGGGTGCGTGAGACCGGAGTTCTCGCTCGAGACTGAAATTGTTATTAAAAATGATAGCCCACAAGAAGCTTGCGATCTAAATTGTCTGTGCGCTGAAAAGGAGAAAAAAAACATGGTAAATAAATAAGTTTGCAATGTGCTGTTGTTCTGGCTAGCTAAGAAAAAGTTTGTGCTTTTGTTTCTGTTTGATATAATTGTAAATATATCTATTAAAATACTGATATCCTGGTCTATAACTCCTCCCAGAACTTCCCGCTGCCCTGTATCTTGCTCTCTCATTGGCTGTACATCATCGCCGATGTAGTTTTCTGTCTGAACACATTGCACACAGGAGGATTTTGAATCACCGACTCATCGGCACCGATCGCGTCTTTGATAATTCACACTACGTGATTTTTGATTCGTTTTATTTTGATAAACATGATACAATATAACTGTTATAAAACACAGATTTGTAAGCAGAACTTAAGGTATCAGAATAAGCACTAAACACATGTGATCGTTGTAATTTGTGAATCTGGCCAACCGTGAAACAGCTCTGTCGTCATCAGAGCCCATGCAGCCGCTATGGAGAAGCTGCGCAGAATGAGCCAGGCGCCTGCCCTTGAATTGCTCTTGAGGTACTTTGATGGCGCCATCTCAAGTTGGACAAAACCTCTAACCAACACGCACTGCTTCAAGTCAGACCCTGTGTGTCAGACCCAGACCCAAATCATTCTGCACAGCGCCACATCACATCGAGCACACCTATTTTCTCCTTATCTTTTGCAGCAGTTGTGTTTTTTCATTGGATTATTTTTGTCATGTGATTTCCCATTGTCTTGAATTTAAAGGGGTCATTTAATGCCATTTTTGTACAATTTAATATGAATCTTTAGGGTCTAAATGAAAACTTTGTAATATACTTTTATTAAAAATTAGAATTAGTATTGTAAGAAAACACTAATTTTACATGGTCAAAAACAGCTCTGTTTTCAGCACGCCGTTTCAGTGCATATGCCTTTAAATGATAATGAACTTTGCTCACTCCGCCCCTCTGTTCTTTGGAGCGTTTTGACACCACGCACGTGGAGTGTTGCCTTGACAACAGTTGAGGGTATATTTTGCAACAAGAATGGCAGCGGGAGTCTTTGTGGAAACATCTGTTCTACCATACCAGTTTGACGTGCTGAAACATTAACCATAATGCGTTGTTCATTATAAACGTGGGATTATGAATTATATTGAGAACGTTGTAACGTTACAGAGAAAACATGCCGTAATATACCCTGAGTGTAAACATTAGCCCGCATTCATCGTGAAGCGTGCAAGCGATTTGCAAAGATTAATATTTAAAGGTTAATAAAATGTTACACTCACTTCTTCTGAAGGTGCAGCAGGAACACGAATAGTAGGTACCGATTCTGTTTTCAGGACCATCTTCTCAGCAAAACCAGATTTACACTGATCCTCGTTTATAAAGCAGTCTGGGAAATGATTAGCGCAAACATAAAAGCATTTACGTAGATCATTGGGAATATTCCCTTCAAAAATAAAACTCAGCCACTGCGTCTTCAGCGGTTCGAATTTAGGAACATTAAAATGACTGCTGTGTTTATTATTACACCCAAGAAAAGAACACCACAATCGCTTAGACGCCATTCTGCTCCAGTGTACAGGGATTAAAGTTCTCCGTCGCTACGACGGATTTCCGTTAATTGCAGCGAGTCTCTGACGGATTTCCGTCAATTGCAGGGTTCCCGTCTGTCCTTAATGTCTTAAATTCACTTTTCATAATGTTAAGCCCGTAAATAGGCTTTCATTTCTCAAATAGTGTGATAAATGTCTTAATTTTAGTTTGTATAGGTCTTAAATTAAAGAAAGACGAGGTGTATTCACCCTACTGAGGGGGATGTGGTTAAGCCTGGATTGGAGCGAAAGCACGTTCCTCTCTCCACTCAAAGCATTCTGTAATCACTGCGCTTATGGTCCACTCGGGATTTTCAATTCCCGCTCACGGAAAAACTGCTCCGTGTTCACTTAATTAATCTTAGTTTTGGAGAAGTGCAAGTCAGGCTACGCTACAGCTGGTTTGCTGCGGTCCGAATCAGAGCGCGTTTGTTCCCGGCGTCCCCCGCAGCGTTGGTCTGGTTTCACATTCAACTTGATTCTATCGAACCCTGGTGCGTTTGCGTGCATATTATGTCATCGCAAACGTGCACGGCGCCTGATAGAAAACAGAACGCGGGTCAATATTGGCCGTTTCTCAATACCAAGTAGGCTATGCAAACTTCTGACTTGCCTTCTTGGTAGTTCGGACTTGCCAAGTTCGACTCAGGAGCACGAACTCCCGAGGACGAGAGGACGCGAGTCCGGTAATTCTGCAAATGGAACAGCGCGTTCTTGATCGCGTCACTCAGCTCGCTCTGGCTACTCCGGTTATCTCTTTATGTATATTTTAGGCAACAATAAAACGAAATATGGTATAAAATACAAGTCTGCCTCTTTTCATCAACAATAAAATGAAATATATACAAAACACCTCTTTTCATTTATAAATGAACATATTATCATAAACATATTAAATGGCCACATAAATGTGGTTCAGACAACGCACATTGATTACTTCACTGCATATATTTATAACAACACGATATATAAAACACAACCCTGCTTCTTTTTGTTTTCATTTTAAAAATATGAAACATTATTGATCATTAAAACTGACATTTAACAAACAGAGACAGGGTTGTATCGTTTTATTGCATTATGCATGTACACATACAGTGAAGCAAATGCATAGTAAAATATATAAAGAATATTTTATATATTTTAGAATATATATCATTGCACAACCCTGTCTCTTTTTGTTAAATGTCAGTTTTAATGATCAATAATATCCAGTATAAAAGTATAAGTAGCCTAACAGGTAGGCTATAAGAAGCTATAGGCCTACAATGAGAAATAAAGCAAACAATTCAGTCAAACATTAGTCAGCTCTCTAATAGGCTAAAAAGTTAAAGTTAAATAGCCTAAATATATAAAGTTATGAAACTTCACTTTGCCCTCAGCCAAAACGATGTGCCATGGAACAAACTATATATTAATATAATTTACCATTGTTTGGTCTTATAAGATAAATAAAAACATGCACTGAAAAGTTATGTAGATGGTTGATTATTTGTCATAAGTCATTTTTTTTTCATAGATTAAAATAGCTTTTAAAATACGCAAACTGGCAATATTAAAGCGCTTTAAAACATCTCCTCTTAAAACGCTATTGGTCTCGACTATTTAAATAAATTTAAAGGAATATGACTTGGCCTGAAAAATAAATTTCAGTCAGAAGAATTTTTTTCACTTTAATCCCTGAGTGTATCAACAATGGCGGACTATGATGACAGCTCGCTCAGGGCGGGTCTGTGTTGAAACCATAGAAACGCTGCTGTCAATTAACAATCGTGGGCAGGGTGTCCGTTTTATTGACGTCACAAAATCGAACGGCTCAATTTGAGGCAGGGGAAAACATATAAGGAGATTAAAACAAAAACTCTGGATGGATTTTTATCATTATATGATGGTTGTGTACAGGCACTGCCAACACACATTTCAGTATCATCAACTTGTAAAAGTGCATGTACCATTATATGACCCCTTTGAGCCCACATGTTTGCCACGTTTGTTTGTCGTGCCTTATGCTGACCCATGTTTCCATATTCCTCGTTACGTTTTTTTGTTTAAAGATCATGTTTATGTTTTGCTTCATGTTTTTAGCTTAAGTTTATGTTTCCCACTATTTGGATTCTGTATTACTGTAAATAAGATGCACTTGGGTTCTTTACACCATCATCCTTGTCTGCTCCATTGCCTTCCCCCTTACGTTATATTCTGAATGGCCCAAAGGAATGCAATTTGAAAGACACTATCTTTATTCAAGGGGACCACCTGAGATGGACAAAGCTCCTTGTGAGTTTAAGAGCCTCCTAAAATGAATAGACCTTTTAAAACATCAATTAAAAACATCATTTTTTGAAACATGACAGTTAAAACCATAAGCTTAAATTTAATGTTCTGCACCAACTTCCTGTTTCATTAAGAAATACAGAAAGAAACACATGAAAGAAAATCACTGTTACTTTAGCTTAAGCAAACTTCTCTGTCGAAAAAAGTGAATTTTTCATTTGATGAAAAAACTCGGCACAATGTATGCCGTTGAGGACTGTCAATAGACCACGGGTGACCACTCAGCCCTGCATGGGAGATGGCCTCTTTCTGTCTCTGCAAAAAAGGGACTTTTCGTGAATGCTTAATCGCTTGCCACTGATGGCGTTGGCTTTTAAAATTTGGTGAGCGCTCGCTGCCTACAAAGCAAACTCCATAGGTGCTGTCTGAGCCTTGAGGGCAAAAGAGGTAGATGGTCTTCAATATACCAAGTTAGCTGGACTGGAGCTGACTGGAGGAATCATCCACAGCTCAGTGCCCTCTGCTCCCAAGACGGTCTCTGCAAAGGGAACTAAAAATAAATATTCTCCCTCAGGTGTCCTCAAGCTAGCCTCCTGTCAAAAGGAAGTCCATCTCTCATCCCACTTGCTGTGCTGAATGGAGGTAAAGTGGGTAAGAGATACAGCTTTAGTTCAATGATACAATACAAATCAGGGTTCTGTCATATTAACAATGGCCGCCACAACTGCTGTTTGCTGGGGTTAAGTGATGTTGACACAAGGTAAAGATGCTATAGGCAATTAAAAGCCAGGCATTTTTGTGCTAATGAAGGTTGTTCTGCCTCTACGGGTTGCTGCTAGTACATTCACATAAGAAATTCCATCATTATAGTGTATTACGACTCAAAGGCTTTACACCATCTGTCCATAATCATCCCTGTTATAACAGTGAAAGCTAAATTAGTTTCAAAGGGCCTCATTCATGAAACTTTCGCAAATATACGAGCAAATTCTGAGTAATTTTGCGTAAAATGGACCTTTACGGAAATTCTCCTCCGGATTCACAAAAGCTTTGTATACCACATATTCGGTAGTTAAACGTGTATAATAATGAATTCCAAACTTTCCTAAATAGGGCGCACGTGCACGCTCATGAGGTACAACTACGCAAATTACGTGTCCAGGAATGCTGTGAAATCTTCTGGTCTTCCATCTCAGGTTTGGCTCCAGTATATTGCATAAATGCTAAAGAGACTACTTGGCCATATTCCTATCAAAAAATAATCACTTATCGTGTGTCCACCAAAGCATTTTTATCCAGCTAAAAATGCCTTGTGCTCTTCTGAAAACAGCAAGCTGGTGGCGCTGTAAAGCGCTATGCAAGTGCTGTTTTTTTTCAGCTGCGATACTTTGGTTGCTATGATACAGAATATCCATGGCAGTGATGTGTTACTATCTCATTTTGAAGAATATTACTGATTACCGTATCAATTACAAAGTATTACTACTGACCTATAAAGCCCTAAATGGTTTAGCTCCTGTGTATTTAATGGACCTTCTATTGCCCTACAATCCATCACGTTCTTTAAGATCACTAAATTCGAGGCTTCTGGTCATTCCTAGGATATCTAAGTCCACTAAAGGAGGGAGGGCCTTCTCGCATTTAGCTCCTAAACTCTGGAACAGCCTTCCTGATATTGTTCGAGGCTCAGACTCGCTGTCCCAGTTTAAAACTAGATTAAAGACGCATCTCTTTAGCCAAGCATTCACATAATGCTTACCTATTATACCACTGTTGAATCAGATCGAATGCATTAATATTATGAACAGCAGCTATGCTAATTTTCTCCCATCTGCTCTTCTGCTGTTATCTCGGGACGCTAGTCCCGAGGTAAATAGCGTTCGTCAGCTCCAGTTTGTAGCCTCTCACGGAGACTTCAGATGCCCCAACACCTGCGATGAGATGACTAAACGCCTGTGAAGAGATGACTCAACGCCGGCGATATGTTATGCCCTAAATTACTACATGATTAACTAACTGTATTTTTTCTATGTACATTTCTGAAATGCACTTTCTGTAAAGCTGCTTGGAAACAATATGTAGTGTGAAAAGCGCTATACAAATAAATTTGAATTGAATTGAATTGAATTTAAAAAATGCAGTAACCAGCAATATTAACATTGTTGTTCAGTCGTTGCACAATAGGATGATTGGTGAGTGTAGTATTTGTCCCGCCCCTCATCCACTGTGATTGGATGGCTGGGTAAAAAGTGACAGTAACGTGGCTGCCTGTTACCCAAAGTTGACCACTTTAAAAAAATAAAATAAAACAGGGTTCTCAAGTCTCACGCATTGGCCGTGAGACACACACAATTCAACCAATTCACAGCCTCACAGGCTACACCGTGTATTCCTCACGCTGAAAAGGCAATGCCAACCAAGTTGTCCTGCAACCTTTTATACTGTACGAGGCGCAGGCACACAAAGTGAAGTTTCCTGCCGCCAGCACGTATCTCGGCCAGATTGTGTTCGTTACTAGGCAACATAGATGTGTGAACACACGGAAGTTGACGGAACATTCTTGACCACCGTACGTTTGTTACTAGATAACCAACAACATCGCGCGAACACACGTCGTGATGGAGAAGGTAAGTTGGAAGAAAGCTCGTCTAACATTTTTAGGCTAGAACATTTAATATATAGCCCATCATATACATTATTATTGATGCAGTCAAAAACTCTACAACTACTTTGCAACTAAGCCAGAAGCTTTGGCTCAATTTGGCTAGCTTGCGTTATCTGAAACTAAGGGAAATGTTAGTGGGTATGGGAATGAATGAAGATGTATGTATTCATTTTATTTAAATTATATATTATACTGTATTAATAGTCTTTCTAGTTACATTAGGCCCCCTACCCCTGTTATCAAGGCATCAAAATGTGAAACAAACACTTACAACACAAAACACATTTCATAAGCTGGAGTGTGTACTCTTGTGTACACACACACACACACACACACACACACTAACAAACAAACACACACCTTAATACTCGAATATGTCCATTTGTTCACAATGTCCCACCGCACAATAAATCATTATACCATTTCGACTAGACACATTCAAAATGCAAAAAGATTTGTTTTTCCAAACTGTTTGGAGCAATTTGTTATATTTTTGTAATTTTTGTATATTTGTAATTTTGAAATATAACATTAAAGAGTATATTTTATGTGATGAATTGCTCTGTCATTTATCAGATTTACCAATTGTTATAATTTCAATTTGTGCTGGTTAATTATGAACAATGGGTAAAACTGGGGGGCGGGGATGGGTGGGGGCGGAGCTCCATTAGGGCTCCTCCCCTAACCGCATGTGATCTCACTCCAAGCTTTTGATAAAACTTGAGAACCCTGATAAAAAGACAGGGCAAATCAACTCATAAAATATTATTATGGTACATAGTGCAACAAAATGCCTAAACTAGAACAACGTTCAAATGTTTTACATACCATTTACATGTGGTAGGGAGCAGGTGTAAATTTCTGTCATACCATCTAACATTTTGAAAATAACAACTGTGGCAAGCCGGACGAGGCCGAGGGCCGTGAGAGATACGATACCGGTGCCTCGCGCCGCTCTCTCACGGCCCTCGGCCTGGTCCGGCTTGCCACAGTTGTTATTTTCAAAATGTAGTTGGTATGACAGAGAAGCGGAAGCATAAAAGGAGGAGTGACAACGGTGAGGGACGAGTGAGGCCAGGCCTGGATTTTATTTGATGTTTTGTTTCTGTTTTATGTGGCAGCAGTCGTCAGTGAGTGACTGCTGCCTTTATTTTCGTTTTGTATTTGTTTATTTATTTATTAAAATCTGTTGATTATTTGCCGGTTCCCGCCTCCTTCTTCCCATAACATCTAACCTTGCTACACACAAAATTTACGTCAGAACGGCTTTATGAACGATTTACACAAAAATTCGTTCAGCTCGTGTTTCATGAATGAGGCCCAAAAACTGTATTTTGGAGAGCGCACCTTATGCTGTGTTTCCATTCAATGCGAGAAGTATGGGAAATACAGTAGCTTAAATATTTATGTTCATAATAAAATTTCCTTTTTGACTTAACACTTTGAAATGCTGACAAACGTAAAAACAATTAGAGCAGCGTGATCTTCAAGAAGTATTTGCCAGTAACATGTCCAAATGCATTTTTTTGCACATTTAAATATTTGCTGAATCATATGATGGAATATAGAGATATTCACAACATCTCTATAGTATAGTATAGATTGTATAGGTATTTTTGAACCTTTATCACAGCATAAAACATAGGAAAATAAACATACAGTGACAGTAACTTTAGTGTCAATTTACAATTATATATATATATATATATATATATATATATATATATATATATATATATATTTTTTTTACACTTTACACATGAATACCTAATATTATTAATGAGATCATGATCATATGAGACACTGAGAACTATTTTCAAACTCCTTGGACCAAAATCTGTGAAACATGCAAAAAAGTAAAATACTTGCTTTGCTAATCTCATTTTCTCAACAACAAAAAAAAAATTACAACATTTATTACACTTTTTGGATGGAAAATCTTACTAGTCAGAATTCTGAGACATCAAGTAAGAATATCTTGTGTGCAACTCTGATTATAAGCATCATAAAGCACAAGTTTAATGGTCATAGTTGGTCTTTTGAATGGGAAACCAAACACACACAAAAATCAACAAAATCGAAATTTCAACCAATCCAAATATCCTCTTCACAAGTTCAGTGATGCCAACTAAACCACAGAAATCCATGGTAGATTTAATTTTCTCTTATCAAAGCATGAATATGACACAGATGATATACAAACGAAAACACCACTAGCTTTGATCTAAACTGAGAGTTGAACTACAGCCATCTTTTACATTTTTTCTTTCATTTTAAAGTTGAAAAATATGCTAAAATGTATTAGAACTCCTAAAAACACAAAGAAAACAGTTGCCAGCTAGTGTTTTCAATGATGTTGGTATGTTGGAGGCATAATATCAAATGCTTAAAATCCAAAATGCACAGGACAATTTTGGATACATGATACTGTAATCATTTCAATACAGAAATTAATTTCAAAGTCTTTTAATGTGCTGCCAATACACTATCGGAATTCCCTCAGTGCATCGATTTTTCCTAGATACAAACTAAACATCTTTTTCAGTGCCAGCTCCTGCATATGGATGCCAAGTGCTCGACACAACTGATGCATGACATTAAAAGTTTTTTTATTTGAATTGCAATCCAGTGTTCAGTGAAGCAACAAATCAACATTGCATTAATTTAGTTTATCAACCCCAGTCCAGTCTGCTGCCAACAGGTCACAGTGGCACATAACCAAAATGTGGACTGCTCCAAAGAATAATGATCTCAACATTGTTCAAGTAGTGCTTCTGTGATGTTAATTGTCTTCACCGGTCCATGATAGTAATTGCTGTGTCAAGGAAAGTTTTCAAGGTAAAGTAAGATTAGACAACATCAGAAGCCTTGACTGATCTTGACTGAACAACAGCCCCCATCCCCCCCCCCCCCCCAACCCAACCACACACACACACACACACACACACACAAAAATCCTATGATTCTGCGAAACCAAGGCGTCATCATGCTACGCCTTTGTTTTGATCAAATGACCTCTAGTGGCGAAAAATTACATAGTGTGTCTTTAAGTGATTCGATTGAAGTATTTGATATTATTAAACATCACACTTTTGATGGACATAAAACAAATACAGCCTCACAAATGTGCAAAATGCCCCAGTAAAATACAAAGTAAATATTTGGCACTGTCTCCAATACATTAACATATATCTGTCAATTTCTATTAGGACACTCAATGTTATTTGACCTTTTTCTCTCTTTTTAGACCTTTTCTCACTCTTTAGACCACTCTCAACTCAGAGTGTGGCTAAATCATGTCTAAACTCCAGTGGAGACAGTCCAACTTTCACAGGCTTCCACACAGCTCTAGTTCTCAGTTTGTTTATCTTCTGAGAGGAATCTTCTCTGAGCTCTAAGCCCATCAATACAGAGTCATCAGCAGGGGGAGAGCTGGGGTAAAGAGAGACCTTGGAGGAGCATCTCTCTGACTGCGTTTTTTTTTTTTTCCTTATTTGTTTTTTTCTAGAACTATGGCTGCGATGAGGTAGAAATACAGTGTAATGACTCAACACTTCATCTCCCTAACAACACAAATAAGTAAAATCAACTCACCAGTCATAGCAGAGAGCCATTTTTTACTCTTCAAATGCCAATCTCTAGGTTTATGAATGTAACCTATTCAGATACTATTTAGTTTTCCAATGCACCAGAAAAAAGAAAGAAACAAATCAATTAAAAGTTCCTCAGGGAGTAAAAGCTATCATTCATTTCTACTCCTTTGGATAGTAGAGCACAAACCACTGAGAAAAGCAACTGCATATGTCAATGGGCAAAAGGGCAATTCAATGTTCCTAAGATGATTTTAAAGAAAAAGAAAAAAAATGTTTTAAAAAACAATCATAGACTATAGCTATTTATAGACTATAGACTGTAGCTATTTATCAGGTCTATTCAATTACTGGGTCTTACTTATTAATAAGTAAGCTGAAAGGTGAAATTTGCCATAATTTTCACTAATTTTGACATTTTCTGCATAGCATTTTGAACTACTATACTAAACAAAGTTCAATTTTAATTGTGTGTTTGTGTACATTTTTAACAGTATTCAATCGTAAGCTAGTGTAAGGCTGATTTAACCTTTTGCTCAAAAAGCCATCACACACAATATCAAACATCCATACCAACACACTATCAAAATCCATGTGAAGGTTGATCAAGGTTATGATCAGATCTGTATTCCAGGACATTTTAGCACAGATGAAACATAGTTTGAAAAACTTTTTTTAGGCATCAAACAAAAGGCCTAATTGAAAAATCAGCCTTATATTTTAAAGGATTAGTTCATCCAAAAATTGAAATCATGTCATCATTTATTCACCCTCATGTTGTTTCAAACACTGAAGAGTTTTGTTCCTCTTCAAAACATACAAAGATGTTTTTGATGAAATCTGAGAGCTTTCTGTCCCTCCATTGACAGTCCACACAACTACCAATTTGATGCTTCTCAAAGTTCATAAAGAGATCGTAAAACTAATCCATATGAATCAAGACACTGTTTATGTGTCTTGATTCATGAACTTGATTTAGGTAATGCCCAAATTAATTAAATTAATAACTTTTTTACAACAAAAATGAAACATCACTGAATTTACTTAAGCTGGACTGTGACGCTATTCTCTTCTGGAAACAAACTTTGTTGCATTATTTTCCTGTTATCTCTGTAAAGCTGCTTGAAAACAATCTGTATTGTAAAAAGCGCTACATAAATAAATGTTGAATTGACTATATCAGTTGGGGGTTCAACTGTGAAAGTCTCAGCAGTGCATTATTTGTTTGTATTCGGTACAATCAGTCGCAATTTCGCCTAGGCTTTGCAAACAGACTTTTAAGATATGGATCCTTCAAAAACGGCAAAAACATGTAAATAACCATGTTTATTCTAATACCTGATCTGTGATCAGTGATGTGTAATCGTTCAATACTGTTTATGCATCAGTAAATCAAGTCTGTGACAAAACAATCAAATTCACATTGTTTCTCTTAGCAGGATGAAACTAATATTGTTATTTAAGTTGTGATTAAAATATATACAGAAAGCGATAAAAGGATGTTCCATTTGCAATCACTAAAGCTGTCAATCACACAGCGCGATCTGGACAGATACCAAAAATCCCGTTATGTAATCAATGACGCTGTTTCACAGCACAACGAAGCTCTGACTTACATGCATTGTTATTTATGGTGAAAGCATTCGTGAGAATGCAAAAATTGTGTTGTAATGATGAGATCATGCGATCAACTGACTGTCTGTTTTACTAAAAACGTAGTAAAAGAATTCGAGAGGGTTTCACATGTGACTCTTATTTCATATGCAAAGATGTCAGCCAACCACAGCAGTGGGTGTTTACACTGAGATCTCACAGCAGACAAGCCCCTTCAAACAGAGCGTTCAAATCAGAGGGCTAAAATAGGATAGGAACGACATAAGGGTGAGTGATTGATGACTATTTTTTTTGTTTTGTTTTGTTTGTTGTTGTTTTTTTGTTTTGTTTTGTTTGTTTGTTTGTTTGTTGTTGTTGTTTTTTTTTGGGGGGGGGGGCTTTAAAGAAATATCTCCTGCTTTAGCTTTGAATGGGTTTTGACACAATATAATAGTAAATTACAAAAGTTTCCCTGGAGATCTTTAGTACGTGTTGCAGACAATATTGTATGCATGTCTCCAATGCTGCAAAGAGGGCTTCAAAAATGTGATGCAAGGAAATGAGATGAATATATGTATGTCAGTGACATCTATGAATATGGAACAAGAATAGTTAACTCTGCATGAAGTTCAGTTGGCCGATACAAGGGTCAATCTCCTTTGCATGCCATTTACTATCACTGCATCTACATTTGAGAAATTCTCATGATTGACGTGAAATCTTCCAGCCACTTTCTTTTTCAAATATCCTATACTTGTTAACTGAGGTCTATTCCACATGAAAGCACGTAATTAACTGTTATTTATGAGCCTCTAAAAACATGCCTATATGCCACTAATTACATTCGATGATCCAAAAATAAAAAGTTATATAATACATATTCATATATTTTAGCACCTCTCCGTCACATCACAATGGAATAGTTTCAACGTGCCATGCCATCATAAACATGTGGAAGCATCATAAAAAGGGTGCTTTGAAATCATATATTTGCCAATGATGGTGATGCAACACGGCACTGCTAAATGCAGTAATTACAGTCCTGTGTTTTTATTCATGCACAAAATGTGCTTCAAAAAGTATGACAAGTCTGTTAATATCACTCAAGCGCCATGAACAGTAGCACTCATGGAAGTGTGGACACTTAGGTGAAGTTACAGAGAGGAAAAGTTCACTCAAAAATGAAAATTATGTCATTGTTTACTCTCATTTCAAACTTATAATAGTTGAAACAAGTTACAGCTACAGTCAATCATTCTAATATGCTGATTTGCAGCTCAAGAAACATATATTATTATTATTATTATTATTATTATTATTATTATTATTATTATTATTATTATTATCAATGTTGAAAAGACTTTTTGGGTCCCAATTTATATTAAGTGTCTTACTGTGCACTAACATTGAAATAATAATTTGATACAATGGACTTGTTGTGTACATACATGCTTTTACATTGTACATATATATTTAAAATTCATGCATGTAAATACATATGTAATTAATCTACTCATTCTAGCAAACCTGTCCCTAACCTGACCCATATCCCACCTCAAGAGCAGCACAAGTGCAAATCACAAAGCAACATGAACACATTAAGTACATTGTACTTATTGTTTTGATGTAAGTACATAATAGTTAAGAACACCTAATAAAAATTATGACCAGTTTTTGCTGCTTAACATTTTTTTTGGAAACAATGATACAATTCAAAAATGTGTGGTAAGATTTAAAAAGAAAAATGGATACTTTTTTTCATCAAGGATGCATTAAATTGATCAAAAGTGACAGTGGCATTTATAATGTTACAAAAGATCTCTATTTAATAAATACTTTAATACATTTTAATAAATACATGTAATAAATGCTGTTCATTAAACTTTCTATTAATCAAAGAATCCTGAAAGTAGTATCACCATTTCCACAAAAACCTTAAGCAGCACAACTGTTTTCAACATTGAAAATAATGAGAAATGTTACCGGAGCACCAAATCAGCAAATTTGAATTTCTGAAGGATCATGTGACTCTGAAGACTGGAGTAATGCTGCTGAATATTCAGCTTTGCCATCACAGGAATAAATTATATTTTAAAATATAATCAAATCGAAAAAAAGTTATTTTAATTTTGTAATAATATTACTGTTTTTAATGTTTAATGAAATAAATGCAGCCTTGATTAGCATAAGAGACTTATTTTCAAAAACATTAAAACATTGTAATGTTTCCAAACTCTTGACAGGTACTGTATATTGTATCCTTCTTATTATTAACAGACTTATTTTTATATAATTGTTTGGATTGGTCAATCCGTATGTTCAGTCTCATCCTCTGCAGGTGTAAAATGATGCTTTACATTAAACAATTTTTATAATGTAATTTCTAGAAATTCTCAAATCTAATGCATTTTTGGACATCTGCATCTATAAGCTCCCGATGATTTTATTTAATAAAGATAACAGACTACATGAACTGAATACAAAGACGGATGATACTGATAAGGAAATTACAAACTAGGTACTGCTGGACCGCTAACCCCTACTTGCTGAGCATACATGAACAATGAGGTGGGAAGGGTAAGCAATTAAAGTTAAGTTAATGCATTTCACACATGCTATCTTGTGGCTGGTGAGTTCGAGGGTTTTAGCACTAGACTCTGGACAGACAGCTGTGCTGCATACTAATTCAACAGACAACAGAGTGAGCTTATTAATGCATATCCTTTCAGAGAAGCTGCAGGGAGATCACATTCACACCTACGGTACCTTGCTTTTGTAAGGATGATATTTATATGACTAATAATATTAGGGACAATCCTTTGGAATATTTATTAGAAAAAAAAGGGGGGGGGTAGGATATGATAGGATAGGACAGGATAGGATAGAATATGATAGGATAGATAGGATAATGGATGAAAATGTAAAAATGAAGAGCAAGAATAAGTAAGAGAAAAAAAGGGGAATGGAAGGAAAGAGAAAAGAAAAATAAGATAGTGAAGGTAAAGTGAAATGAAATGAAAAGAAGAGGAATAAAATATAAGTAAATACAAAAACAGAAAAGTGAAAGAAAATGAAAAGTCAAGTCAGGTAACCTTCATTTATATAGCGCTTTTAACAATATAGATTGTTTCAAAGCAGCTTTACAGTGATAATAGGAAGTTAAAGTAACATAGATTGTTTTGGTTTTACAGCAGCTCTAGAATAAAGTTATTGTCTTGCTAAAGTTAGTTTTGATAGATTCACTTCGGTCGCAACGATCAGTAGTTATTAATTTAGGGGCCACTAACACGACACCGTCCTAACAGAAAACCCTTAATGCGATCCGGCCGCTCATTTGCACAAAACAGTGCCTGGTGGCTTGAGAACGCAAACCATGAAATAGTTTCCAAGGTACAAGCCTTGAAAAATTTATATTACAGAATTTTTTATCACTACGGCGTAGAATCAGAATCAGAATCAGAATCAGAAAGAGCTTTATTGCCAAGTGTGCTTGCACACACAAGGAATTTGTTTTGGTACTGAGGCTTCCAGTGGACATATACAAATACAACATGAAACATAATACTACAAATTATAAGAATAAAAAATAAAAATATAAATATATGAGAATAAAACTATCACAGTTGGGTTTAGTCAGAATAGACATTTTCAGATTTACAGATTATGAACCTATTTACAGTGTTTTGAATATTATAAATAAATAAATCTACATATAAGTATCACCTGAGTTGTGGGATATTGCACTAAACAGTGGGAGTATTGCACATACAGGCATATGCCTTGGGAGGAGTGTTAACTGTTCAGGAGGGAAATGGCCTGTGGGAAGAAACTGTTCCTGTGCCGAGATGTTCTTGTGGCCAGTGATCTGAGTCTCCGTCTTGACGGTAACAGTTCAAACCAGGTGGTGTCCAGGGTGAGTGGAGTCTGTGATGATTTTACCTGCTCTCTTCCTCACTCTGGAAGAGTACAGGTCCTGGAGGTTTGGCAGGGGGGCACCAATAATCCTCTCCGCAGTCCGGACTGTCCGTTGTAGTCTCCTGATGTCTGATTTGGTAGCTGAACCAAACCAGACAGTGATGGAAGCGCACAAGACAGACTCAATGACGGCTGAGTAGAACTGAATCAGCAGATCCTGTGGCAGGTTGAACTTCCTCAGCTGGCGAAGGAAGTACAGTCTCTGCTGGGCCTTTTTCACAGTGGAGTCAATGTGATTGTCCCACTTCAGGTCCTGAGAGATGATAGTGCCCAGGAACCTGAATGACTCCACTGCTTCCACAGTGCTGTTCATGATGGTGAGTGGGAGGAGTGCTGAGCTGTTCCTCCTGAAGTCCACGATCATCTCCACTGTTTTGAGCGTGTTCAGCTCAAGGTTGTTATAACTGCACCAGGCAGCCAGCTGTTCAACCTCCAGTCTGTAAGCAGACTCGTCACCGTTTCGGATGAGACCGATGACAGTGGTGTCGTCTGCAAATTTCAGGAGCTTGACAGTGGGGTCTTTAGAAGTGCAGTCATTAGTGTACAGGGAGAAGAGCAGTGGGGAGAGAACGCACCCTTGGGGAGCACCAGTGCTGATTGTGAGTGTCTTGGATGTGTGTTTCCCCAGTCTCACTCGCTGCTGCCGGTCCGTCAGGAAGCTGGTGATCCACTGACAGATCGAGGATGGTATGGAGAGCTGGGTCAGTTTGGCTGTGAGAAGACCAGGCATGATGGTATTGAAGGCCGAACTGAAGTCCACAAAGAGGATCCTTGCATAAGTCCCTGGTCTGTCGAGATGTTGCAGGATATAATGCAGTCCCATGTTGACTGCATCATCCACAGACCTGTTTGCTCTGTAAGCAAACTGAAAGGGATCCAGCAGGGGTCCAGTGATGTCCTTCAGGTGGGCCAGCACCAGTCTTTCAAACGACTTCATGACCACAGACGTGAGAGCGACAGGTCTGTAGTCATTAAGTCCAGTGATTTTGGGTTTTTTGGGGACAGGAATGATAGTGGAGCGTTTGAAGCAGCAGGGAACTTCACACACCTCCAATGATCTGTTGAAGATCTGCGTGAAGACCGGGGCCAGTTGGTCAGCGCAGGCTTTTAAACAAGCAGATGAGATGCCGTCTGGGCCTGAGGCTTTCCTAGTCTTCTGTTTTTTGAAGACTCGGCTCACGTCCTCCACACAGACCTTAAGCTCAGGTTGGATGGCAGGAGGGGGGGGTGATAATTGGAGAACAGGAGGTGATGCTGAATGTGTGAAGTGCAGATCAGACCGGGTGTGTGGTGTGAATGAGGGTTTTTCAAACCGGCAGTAAAATGAATTTAAATCGTCAGCCAGGTGTTGATTGTCCACAGATCGAGGGGATGGTGACTTGTAGTTGGTAATGTTCCTCAGGCCATTCCAGACTGATGATGGGTCGTTGGATGAAAACTGGTTTTTCAGTTTATCAGAGTAGTTCCTTTTAGCAACTCTGATCTCCTTTGTCAATCTGTTTCTGGCCTGGTTATACAAGATTTTATCCCCACTTCTGTAAGCATCCTCTTTGGCATGACGAAGGTGTTTGAGTTTCCCAGTAAACCATGGTTTATCATTAGTGAATGATAAGAATGTCCTGGTAGGAATGCATGTATCCTCACAGAAACTTATATATGATGTTACAGTATCTGTGAGCTCATCCAGATCATTGGTAGCAGCTTCAAAAACAGTCCAATCAGTGCAATCAAAGCAGGCCTGTAGATTCTGCTCTGCTTCGTTAGTCCATCTTTTCACAGTCCTTATTCCAGGTTTAGCTGATTTCAGTTTCTGCCCTGTAGGTCGGTATGAGATGAACCAAACAGTGATCAGAGAGCCCCAAAGCTGCCCGTGGGACGGAGTGATATGCATTTCTTATTGTGGTGTAACAGTGGTCCAGTATATTACTGTCTCTGGTGGGACATGTAACGTGCTGTCTGTATTTTGGTAGTTCACGGGAAAGATTTGCTTTGTTAAAATCCCCAAGAATGATTAAAAGAGAGTCTGGGTACCTTTGTTCCGTTTCAGATATTTGTTCAGCC
Source organism: Siphateles boraxobius (assembly GCF_051911475.1). Lineage (NCBI taxonomy): Eukaryota > Metazoa > Chordata > Actinopteri > Cypriniformes > Leuciscidae > Siphateles > Siphateles boraxobius. Next base: position 30,793,222 of record NW_027508722.1, read on the forward strand.
AGCTGTTGTAGCGCCGCGCTCGCGCACGCGTCTGGAGGGATGTAAACATTCACGAGAATGAAAGAGGAAAATTCCCGAGGCGAGTAGAAGGGTTTACAGTTTATGAAATGTGCCTCTAAATTTGGAGAGCACATCTTCTTCAGTGTTGTTACATCTGAACACCAACTTTCACTAATGTAGAAACACAATCCACCACCTCTCGTTTTCCCCGTTAGCTCCGCGATGCGATCCGCTCGGAACAGCTGGAAGCCCGGCAGATGTATTGCGTTGTCCGGTATGGCTTCACTCAGCCAGGTTTCAGTGAAGCACAAAGCAGCAGAGTTTAAAAAATCCTTGTTAGTGTGGGTGAGGAGAAGAAGTTCATCCGTTTTGTTAGGAAGGGATCGGAGATTCGCGAGATGAATGCTGGGGAGTGCAGTGCGCAGGCCGCGCTCGCGGAGTTTAACCAGCGCGCCGGCTCGCTTCCCGCTTTGCGTCTGAACGCGCGTTTGAACAACAACGCTGCCCCTCCGACGAGAATGTCCAGCAAAACGTCCGAATAATCAAAAACTGTAGAAAAGGTTTCTGGTGTGTGTTTCCTAATGTCCAGTAGTTCGTCTTTGGTGAAACTGATAGGAAAAGAATGACTAAACGCAGAACAAACGAACAAAAACAACACAATAGCTGGAGAGCTCCACACCGAGGCAGCCATCCGCGGCGCCATCTTGGATCTTGGAGCCACGTGAACTGGAATTATCCTGACAACATTTTATCTGTACAGAGGTAAAGAGAAGGGAAAGAAGTCTTCACAGGGGAGAGACTAGTTAACACTTCAGGACTGTGCCTTTCGTCGTGTCCAGGCGCAGGTCCTTCATCAGATCCGGATACGGCCTGGATCCGGCGGACTGCAGTAAACCTCGAGATAAACAGACCGACTAATATTATGATGTAACAAGTACATCAGGATTTATGGGAAGTGTTCCGCGTTCCGGCTGACCTAATCTATGCAGCCTAACATTAAATTATAGAAGTTTGTAATGTGTTATGTGTATGCTAATTCAAAGAGATGTGTTTTTAGTCTAGATTTGAACTGATATTGTGTGTCTGCTTCCTGGACAATGTTAGGAAGACTGTTCCAAAGTTTTGGTGCTAAATAGGAAAAGGATCTACCGCCAGCAGTCGATTTTGATATTCTAGGTATTATCAACTGGCTGGAATTTTAAGATTGCAATAGACGTGAAGGACTATAATGCGTTAAGAGCTCGCTGAAGTACTGGGGAGCTAAACCATTTAGTGTTTTGTATGTAATCAGCTATATTTTAAAATGTATACAATGTTTAATAGGGAGCCGATGCAGTGTTGACAGAACCGGGTTTCACGACGTGCACACAAAAGGGGGTGCTGGGCAGGACGGGACCAGCGGTGAGGGCGCTGGGCTGGACGGAACCAGCGATGAAGGCTCTGGGCTGGACGGAACCAGCAGTGAAGGCTCTGGGAGGGCGCTGGCGAGATCCCCTTCTCCTAACCCGACGGTGACCTGAACGGTCTCTGGGAAGACAGCAGGCTAGTCGGGCAGGGCCTCCAGGAAGACAGCGGGCTGCTCGAGCACGGCCTCCGGGTTCTTGGGGGGGCTGGAGGTCTTCCCCCTTCTCCGCCATTTCTGATGGCGATGTGCAGGCTCTGGGCTTGACGGAATCAGCGGCGGATGGAGCTCTGGGCTGGACATCACCAGCCCAGGGTCGACGAGGGACCGAAGCGGAGAGTGGTGCCGGCGCTAACCTCTAGCACCTCCTCTCCTGCGACCTCAACGGGTTCCAGAAAACCTAGCCAGACGGATTCCTTTAAAAGACAGTCCGTGTCCGATGGAAGGGGGCTCGGGAAAATTTACCGCCTCTTGCACAAACTCGGCGGCTATGATCTCCTCAGTCCTCCGGGCCGCCATGGCAAAATAATAAAATAAAGATTTGGACCCCGTGCTGCTGGATCCATTCATGGTCGAGTCCTTCTGTCACAACTTCCATACAAAAGGTTAGGATCCAAGTATAGTTTATTAGGGTAATCCAAAATCATACGTCAGCCAGGCAAAGGTTTAAAATCCATAAAGCAGTCCAAAAACAAGAAACAAGACAGACCTCCGAAGTGTAGTGACATCTAAACAAGTGTTACGTGTGGGTTTTTGTTGTTTCTTGTATATCACGTGATCCCTTGTTTGTCACGTGATCCTGCCATGTGTCTTGTCTTTTGTTTGTTGTTGCTCAGTGTCCACAGGTGTTCCTCGTCCATGTTTATTAGTCTCCCCAGGTGTTTCTCATTAACCACGCCCCCTTGTTATCTTGTTTAGCTTGTTTGTCTGTGTATTTAAAACCCTGTGTTTCAGTTGTTGGCTGTCGGTTGTTGTTTAATGTTACTTTTGTCCTGTTCTGAATTCCCTGGATTATCTGTTTGTTTTTGATTAATTAAACGTGCTTGCTATTGGATTCGCTCTCTGTCTCGTTCCTGACTGGATGTAACAGAACAACCGACCCAAAAAATTAATCCAGCAGCACGGATCTCGCCTGATCTTCCCAGCATGAGCTTGGAGTTCGCTGGAAAGACCGCGGCCTTAGCCCTGAGGAGCCCTGATTTGTTTCAGTTCACCTGGGGGTTTGCCTCACTTGCTGCCTCCTGCTCTCTAGAGGATGAGGCGATAAAACTATGTTACCGGCTGGCGGCTAAGGAGGTCAATCCTAGGGAGCTCCCCGATCTCTCCGGTCTGGGCTGGAGAGAGGCGCTCTCCAAATGTTTGGAGAGCTTCATCCCGTGTCACGCCCGGCCTTCAGCGCTGGTTCCGGTTCCGGTGGTCCCGAGTCCGGTGGTCCGGAGACGGAGGAGGAGGAGAGGAATGGCCTCCTCAACGACGTGTCCGGTGGCTCCTGAAGCAAGAGACCATCCAGCCAGAGACCGTCCAGTCAGAGCTTCACGTCAGCCACGTCCAGTCAGAGCTTCACGTCAGCCACGTCCAGTCAGAGCTTCACGTCAGCCACGTCCAGTCAGAGCTTCACGTCAGCCACGTCCAGTCAGAGCTTCACGTCAGCCACGTCCAGTCAGAGCTTCACGCCAGCTACGTCCAGCCAGAGCTTCACGCCAGCCACGTCCAGCCAGAGCTTCACGCCAGCCACGTCCAGCCAGCGCTTCACGCCAGCCACGTCCAGCCAAAGCTTCACGCCAGCCACGTCCAGCCAGAGCTTCACGCCAGCCACGTCCAGCCAGAGCTTCACGCCAGCCACGTCCAGCCAGAGCTTCACGCCAGCTACGTCCAGCCAGAGCTTCACGCTAGCCACGTCCAGCCAGAGCTTCACGTCACCCACGTCCAGCCAGAGCTTCACGTCAGCCACGTCCAGCCAGAGCCGGTCCTCGAGCAAAAGCCAGAGCTTCCTTCGCCGCTGACGCCGTCCTGCCCAGAGCCCTCGCCGCTGACGCTGTCCAGCACCGAGCCTTCACCGCTGGTCCCGTCCAGTCCTGAGCCTTCGTCTGCCGATCCAGAGACTGTTCAAGTCACGTCTGCCGATCCAGAGACTGTTCAAGTCACGTCTGCCGATCCAGAGACTGTTCAAGTCACGTCTGCCGATCCAGAGACTGATCAAGTCACGTCTGCCGATCCAGAGACTGATCAAGTCACGTCTGCCGATCCAGAGACTGTTCAAGTCACGTCTGCCGATCCAGAGACTGTTCAAGTCACGTCTGCCCATCCAGAGACTGATCAAGTCACGTCTGCCGATCCAGAGACTGATCAAGTCACGTCTGCCGATCCAGAGACTGATCAAGTCACGTCTGCCGATCCAGAGACTGATCAAGTCACGTCTGCCGATCCAGAGACTGATCAAGTCACGTCTGCCGATCCAGAGACTGATCAAGTCACGTCTACCGATCCAAAGACTGTTCACGTCACTTCCTCCGAGCCAGTGTCTACGGACAAGATGGCCGCCTCTGAGCCAGTGTCTACGGACAAGATGGCCGAACCAGAGACTGTTCACATCACTTCTGCTGATCCAGAGACTGTTCACGTCACTTCCTCCGAGCCAGTGTCTACGGACAAGATGGCCGCCTCCGAGCCAGTGTCTACGGACAAGATGGCCGAACCAGAGACTGTTCACATCACTTCTGCTGATCCAGAGACTGTTCACGTTACTTCCTCCGAGCCAGTGTCTACGGACAAGATGGCCGCCTCCGAGCCAGTGTCTACAGACAAGATGGCCGAACCAGAGATTGTTCACATCACTTCTGCTGATTCAGAGACTGTCGCGTCATTTCCTCCGAGCCAGTGCCTACGGACAAGATGGCCGCCTCCAAGCCAGTGTCTACGGACAAGATGGCCGAACCCGAACCATTGTCTACGGACAAGATGGCCGCCTCCGAGCCAGAGTCTGTTCCTGTTCCCGAGCCAGAGTCTGTTCCTGTTCCCGAGCCAGAGTCTGTTCCTGTTCCCGAGCCAGAGTCTGTTCCTGTTCCCGAGCCAGAGTCTGTTCCTGTTCCCCAGCCAGAGTGTGTGTTGTCTGTTCCCCAGCCAGAGTGTGTGTTGTCTTTTAGCCAGTGTGTGTGTTGTCTGTTCCCCAGCCAGTGTGTGTGTTGTCTGTTCCCCAGCCAGTGTGTGTGTTGTCTGTTCCCCAGCCAGTGTGTGTGTTGTCTGTTCCCCAGCCAGTGTGTGTGTTGTCTGTTCCCCAGCCAGTGTGTGTGTTGTCTGTTCCCCAGCCAGAGTCTGTGTTGTCTGTTCCCGAGCCAGTGTGTGTGTTGTCTTTTCCTGAACCTGAGCCAGTGTGTGTGTTGTCTGTTCCCCAGCCAGTGAGTGTGTTGTCTGTTCCCGAGCCAGTGTGTGTGTTGTCTGTTCCTGAGCCCGAGTCAGTGTGTGTGTTGTCTGTTCCCCAGCCAGTGTGTGTGTTGTCTGTTCCCCAGCCAGTGTGTGTGTTGCCGTTCCCCAGCCAGTGTGTGTGTTGTCTGTTCCCCAGCCAGTGTGTGTGTTGTCTGTTCCCGAACCGGCGTCTGCTGTTCCCGAGCCGGCGTCGTCTCCGCCCTGGCCGCCCGAGGGGTCGTCTCCGCCCTGGCCGCCCGAGGGGTCGTCTCCGCCCTGGCCGCCCGAGTATAAATAGACCGGTGCAAACAATGTAAGTGGGAACAGCTGTGTGCAATGATCAGTGATGAGTGACAGAACAGGATGATTGGAAATGTAGTACATGAGGGAATGTGACGATAAGGGAAAGAACCTCTAGAAAACCCAGGGAACACAAACAAGACACTGTCACACCGGGCTAATATGGTCATACTTCCTGGCTCTGGTAAGAACTCTAGCTGCTGCATTTTGGACCAGCTGTAGTTTGTTTATTAGGCGTGCAGGGCAACCACCCATAATATCATTACAATAATCTAGCCTTGATGTCATGAACGCATGAACTAACTGTTCCGGATTTGTCATTGAGAGCATATGACGTGATTTAGATACATTTTTAAGATTGAAAAATGCGGTAAAATACAACAAAAAAAGGAAGGAAAGACATTTAAGAAAAGAGAAAATAAAATCAAAAGGAAGAGAGAGGAAATGGAAGCAAAAGAAAGGGAACGAGGAAGGTAGTGAAAGAGAGAAAAGGCTGTTCCACCCTGTCTTAGGTTCCCTTGCTAAAACCCAGATGTAGATGTCCGGTGCTGAACCTACTTCTCCCCTGAAGACCACTTGACCTCCGAATAAACTTTCGAAGAATCCACATTTTAGGTTTTGGAGTGATCCTCACAGTCATGTCAGTGTCATCTCACACAGATGCCGGCTGATGCAGCCGGTGACTCACTTACTCAAACCTGTCAGTGATGTGTACATGGACATGGATGGTGTCAACATATTCTGCTGTTTGTCCAACCACATTAGCTGCAGGACTGGGAAACAGCAGACATTTGGGTACAGCGCCTAAATACTGCAACCAATCTGAACACCGCTAGATAGCTTTAAAAAAACTGAATGATTTATTAAGCGGATCTGTAAATTGCAAAAAGCAGGTCATTTTTAGTCATATCTAAATCAAAAGTTAGGGACATTGTAAGGTTGACTAACAACGATAATAATGCAGTAAGACCATCTGTAAAATAATCTTCCTAAAAATAATATTTAGCTAGGCCCGGTCCTACCACCCTTCCTTTAAAAGTTAACAAAAGCGGTCATGGCTGCTGGATATCAGAACGAAATAGCTAACTCAACCATCTGTGAGGCTCCTGTCGCATAGACCTGGTGATTTTCAAAACGAATTACAGAGATCAACAACCTGAAAGCCGCCTAAAGCAAAGAGAAAATAACAAAACAAACTACTTTACGCAGCAAGAGACAATATCTCACGATGCCATTACTGTGCTGAACGAACACGTTGTCTTCTATTTTTTCATCTGCTTCATCAAGTGCTCCCAGCCATCGTATTTCATTGCTTTCAAACGAATAATATCAGAAGATGGTCAGGGAGGTTTTTCCTGGTGTACAATTGAGAATCTTCTTTTCACCCCTGTTTGTATTGCAATCCAAACACCACTGTGCTGACCCCAAGTGTTCAATAAAAATCCCGGTCTGTCTCTCTGAATATCTGTCTTTCATCTCCAGTTCTATTCACCCTGCTCCGAGCGGCATGGGAAGCGGGAGCACTAACAAGGATGCTAAAGACGGCAGCCTCTAGCATCAGTCATTAATATTTGAATATTAACAACCCAGCCATAAATTAAACTAAGAAGAAATCGGATGTTTTTTTGGACAAAGCAAGTGGAATCAATATATCACCACTAATTGTAATTCAATTAATGGTTACAGTTTTTCCAAATGTGACTGTAATCTCAGACAGTCTCAACAAAAGTCAGTTAATGTTTGTTGATATAATGAATTGTCACAATATTTTTTTATTTTATTTCAAGACCGTGTTAGTAATGTGAGCCCTTAGGCGTGTCCACAACGTGCATACTAGAGATGCACGGTTTACGGTTATAGCCGCGGACTCATCGGGCGGAAGACGAAAAAAATATTTTAATTAAATTCGGGCGTGTGGCGGGCGGTTTCTAGTCTCGCGGCTGTCATCAGCAGCAACTTTTATCAGCGGATGGCGGGCGGGAAAATTGGTCAAAAACGTTGGTGCGGATGGATGGCGGACGGATGATGAGTTTTGTGATGCAGTTGCGGATGAAATAATAGCCCATCCGCGCATCTCTAGCGTGTACACTCTGCTTATTACACACACAGGGATGCAGCAGCAGCACATACAGTATACCTCTTTGATTTTTTTTATGAGCTTTAAATATCACTGCCAGCGTCACACTAGCTTCAGAGATTAATATTGTGTGAGCCGTTCGTAGGGCACAAGTCATAAACTTGCGACTTTTGAGACCCTATGGTTATGAATAGGGTTATTACACAGTTAAGTCACTATTCTGATCAACCTATCTATAAGGAGATCTATTTTTATGCTTTATTTTTCTTTTAACCTCGTCTTGAGCATGAACTATGGCAGTCATCATTCACATCTTAATTGCCTGAAGGTTCACTTTAGGTGAAAACTATGAGCAGCTATGGAAGGCTGCACTAGCAACGTCTCATGCATTTACCTCCATCTATTTTTTGGTGTCAACTCTATGCCCGAAACACGTCTATTTTTTGACCATATGGTCGTCACTGAGATGCTGCTGTGGGGTGCTGATGTGTTGACAATGTGTGCTTTGTACGTGCTGTGTGACAGAGATGTTTCTTGTGAAAGGTATTTTTCTCGGCTCTGCTCTTATGCCCACAATTGTCTCAGGAACTCTCGCCACAGCTCACATATGCACTCCCCTGCTGTTTTTTTTATTTTATAGGTCCTACTGTTAACCCTACAAAGCCTATCATATTTGATACGCAAAAATCTAAGGCCTCTAAATTATCAACATAATCAACATTTTACTACAGACTATACTATAGAAACTATAGAAAAACTATAGGCAGTCTACTACATGCCTTATAGGGCCCTATTATTTCCGCAATGCATAAAACGCAGACGGAATCCAGTTGTGAATGTCACAGAATTTGGTAAATGTGAATGAAGAAATCAAAAGTAATGCTGTACACTTAATCAAATTTCTATATGGACCAGTGACTCTGAATATTAAAGCACAATGAAGTCTGCTTGTTCTGTGTGACTCTGTGCGAATGAATGGAATTTGTTATATGTACACATACTCAAAGTTTGAGTGATGCTCGTAGTGTTTTCTACAGTGGCCAAGAGAGCTTGACGTGCTACAACTGAAGAAAACGCACAAATAGAAAAAAACACCAGCAAATTAAGAAACCTTCATCAGTTTGACAACACATGTGCTGCAAATAATCACAATGCAACCAAATACAGAAACGCGCTGCAAATAGCACAGACCACACTGCAAATGTTTCAAGAGGACCCCAGCAAGTGACGAACCTGGCTGGGATATGCTTATTGTTCAATGTTTACTCATCAGTGGTGTGGCAGATTACCTGAAAGGTTTTTTTTTTCCATATTTTAACATCCTGATCATATGTGTGTTGTGAGTATTTGCAGCGCGTTTCTGTATTTGATTGCGTTGTGAGTATTTTCAGCACATGATGTCAAACTGATGAAGATGTTTTCTTTATTTGCTAGTGTTTTTTCTATTTGCTTGTGTTTTCTTCAGTTGCAGCATGTTGAGCTATCTCAGCCACCGTAGTTTTCAGCATCTACTGTCTCACTATATGAGGACACTCCACATGAACTTAATCTCCGGAGCTGCTCTGAGAGTTCACTTCACGAGAAAATCGTCATATCATGTACACACAGAAACTCTAAGATCTTCATGACATTCCGTCAAAATAAAAGATAGGTTTAACTTTTTTGTTATTGTGACAGAAATTATTATTATTGTATAGCAGAATGCAGAATCTTGCACTTTTATTCTTCCATGTTTTAATTGTAACTACACCTCTACTTTGCAGCACTTTGTTTGAATTGTTTATACATTGTTAATTTTCTGTGTAAAGTTTCAATGAACTGTTCAAACCATTTGATTTTTCCAACTATTATTTTACCTGTCAGAATTTACAGGGTTAATGGAAGAAATGTGTTTGATGGTCCACATTACTTTGTTTACTGTTGCTTTAAATTTATGTTGGTCCTCATGTTTGCTGTTGTTTAGCTCACAATGTAATTGGTATTTGAAATGTGTGTAAAATAAGGTCTATGATTTATTTCCATTTCCTTGGTTTTATGTGTATTAGTTGAAGTTCAGTAAAGTCATGACCTTTTTGTAATTTTCAGTTGGTGTGTGAACTTTCCCTGTAATGCATGTGGAATGCGCCTCTCACCCCATTACAGCCCAATCCATCAGGTTAATGGTATTTTGTATAGGTGGTTCCTCTGGTGGCCAAATGTGTATGGTTTACATTTACATTTATTCATTTAGCTGACGCTTTTATCCAAAGCAACTTACAATTGCTATATATGTCAGAGGTCGCATGCCTCTAAGTAACTAGGGGTTAAGTGTCTTGCTCAGGGACACAATGGTGTCTCACAGTGGATTCGAACCCGGGTCTCTCACACCAAAGGCATGTGTCTTATCCATTGCGCCATATCCATTGCGATTATGCCTGAAAATTCATCATAAACTTTGCTTCTGATGTCCAGTTTAAATTAGCATGGGAAAAGCTTGCTAAGGCAGCAGACATACTGTATTGGGATTCATGACATATCAGTAGCAGAGATGAGATGGGTCATAGTCACAATGCTTATACTGTACTGCCAATATAAAATTAAGTAACATTGTGAAAATTGTGATCATTGCCATGCACTTTGCAACTAAATTACTTGTCAGAAGAGTTATTACAATTATTGCAGTTAATTAATCGATTGATTGAACATTGATCAACTTATCATATTGCTGTTACTGCTGTTATTATACTTGGTCAATGTAAAGCTTTCAATTTTGTGTGCATAGCTTCCCAGATTGAATGAGATTAACAAATCAACAAGGATATTTTTCTAGATTTCACTCTTCTTTTATTCTAACATTCATTCATGAAAGATGACGAAAGGTAGAGGTTTCTGATATTACGGTAATATACTGTATTCTGAACAATTATGTCTCCACGATCTGCCTTTGAAGAGAGATTATAGTATCGTGCTACAGTGCATTCTATCAGTTGCTGTTTTTGCTCCCGCATCCAAACATACCATACAACCTGAGGTACTTTCACATCACATTAAGTGTCATTGCAGTTCTTTGCCATCACGTACATTTATTATTTGCATGAGTTTTAAAACCCCTTTACGTGCAAAGATCGCGGACGGCCCCAGATTATTGTTGTTCTACATTCACCTCACGTTAAAACATCACACTCTTACTTGTCCTGGAGTATCAATTAGAAAGATTAAAGACTCAAGCTTCGATATTTGACCACTGTTTATGATAAAACTGGCTTGCAATGGCATCAATTTCTGGTCAGTTTGTGTGTAAATTTGTTTTGATCGAACATTTTCCACTTCTGTCATTTCTAGCGAGAAATTACAACTGTAGTATTTAAATATTTGTTTAGTTCTCACCAAAGCTTGCTCTATTTTGCTGTAGATCATTAAACCCTTACGGCCGTTTCACACCGCAAGCATGAGCGGCGCGTGAGCAGCACGTCAGCGTAACTACATCGTCACTGCAGCTGCAGACGCGCGCGAGTATTCACACTGGAAGCGTTTGTACAGGCGTCACAACAGCGGCTCTCAGGCTTAATATAAGGCTAAATATAAGCAAGCATTTCTTAACAAGGACTTTTGAAAATTTTGTTTTTAGAAGTTGGTGGTCATAAACACATTTGAAGTTTGTTCAAAGCCCAAACTGAATAATTAAAAACAAGTTTGATGGGTACATTTTCTATTAAATGTTATTTTCTTTATGTTAGTCTTCATTTCCTTTTCTGACATACTGCAATTCTTGTTAAAACACACTAGACATGCAATTTCTATGCGTTTTGGGCACTTTTTGTGTGAAATCATATTAATTGTGTCCATCAAAAGTGTGCTTTCACTTTAATTGAGCGTGAGCAGCGCAGCAAAAATAGACCCGCTTCACTGCTGCTCACGCGACGCTCCTGCTTGACGCTCACGCGCTGCTCCTGCTCGCGGTGTGAACGCACTCATTGATTAAAGGCTGATTTATACTTCTGCGTCGGACCTACGCCGGAGCCTCTACGCCGTAGCCTACGCTTTGGTTTTAATTTATACTTCTGCGTCGTTGTCCGTGTTGACGCACGCAGAGGGAGCATAATTATGAAACCCGAGGAAGCGGTTTGAGCAGACCAATCACAGCGCTTGCGTCCGCGTAGAATTGACGCGTTGTTACATTTTTGGAGAAGTGCACGTCACGGTACTGATCCACTTGTCCGTGCGACACTTCAGTCGCGCCGCGCTCCGCTTTATTCCTATGGGTGACGTCACGCGACTTTAACGCGCCCGCAAAGCATCCCGGGAAGGCGGCGCTTCATTTGTAAAAATGCTGCGCGTCCAAAAGCTGGCCGATGCCCAGCTTTATGCAAATTAATCCATCAAACGCGACGCGTCTATCCAATAGAAGTAGTCTCTCGAGGGGCCTTTGTTCTAGACTGGCCGCTGGGTCAAAACCACGCCCATAGCGGTAAACTTGAGGAACGCCCATCAACTTACAAATGTGGAGAGGCGTGCGACACCACGCTTCAGTCGTGTCGCAAAAGTGGATCAGTCTCGTCAGGGTACGCCGAAGGGTACGCGCTACGCACAGTTCGACGCAGAAGTATAAATTGGGCTTAACATGCACGCCGAAAAAAATACGCGCTGCTCACGCGCCGCTGACGCTTGCGGTGTGAAACGGGCGTTACACTGCCTCAGAAGTCTGTCCAAAATCAATTTCGTGAGGTACCTCCATGCTCAAACGCTGCCTACAGAGTTTAGATGCAGCCATGCTCTCAGCGCTCTCACGTTCGGCTTACAGCTGTCAATCATCTTACGTGAGTCAACATGATTATTATTATGATTAACATGATACATGCTAAGCAGGGGTAGCAATTAGCTGCATATAAAATGCTAAATCTAACATATTTCAACAACATTATTTGAGTAAAATCCACATAAGATCACGATCGGAAGTTAATACAAACATTCAATGGTTGTTTAAAGTCAGTTTTGAGTAAAAGGGTCATATTAATCTTTTAAATTGTGTCATGCAGCTTGATGCTAATTGTAGATCTAATGCACCTGTCACGCCAGGAGATATAATCTAATTTGTTAAAATAATTAACATAAAATCCAGAGAATATGCTTTTTTTGATATTTTCTAGAAAGACTTAAAATAATAGGTGGATTAATGTATAGTGGGATAAAAGTGCTGTAGATGGGCATGCCATATAATGCCAGAATAAAGGCTATAATGGTGGAATACAAACAAAAGAATGACAATAAACGAATAATGAAGATTAAGTCTCATTCATGGCAGAGGTGTGAAATGTTCATTGAATGAGAACAATAGAACATTAAATGGGAAGTTCTCTGCGCCAGACATTAGACAGTAGACTGCAAATGGGTGTTTAACGGGCAAAATATATTTTATAAGCATCTTATCAGCGTTTTCTAAAAAACTCATGACATGATCTTAGAAAATATTTAATAAAATTCATAATTTTAGAGACATCATCCTCAGATTTGACATGAAGCATGACAACACTTGTAGCTTCACTTTATTTGTGGTTATAAATTGTTATTCTGTACATCACATGCTATTTGTATACATTTAAAAATTATATTCTTAATATTTGTATTTTTGTTTTTTATGTTTTAGCTTATACATCTCCATATTAATAACATTCTGAGTAATCCTGAGTCTTGAACTGTAAACTCTGAAGTGTTGACTTTCTAAATATATGCTGGTAATATGTCTTTTAAGAATGACTCATGACCTTTTCATTTTGGGTATGTCATTTATACGTATATTATGATACGTATGTGTAGCTATGTTAGATCTGTGCATTCGGACTTAAAGTGACAGCAGCCCAATAAACCTATTGCTGTTGGCTATTAATATTATTCACAAAACAAAATACAAAGAGAAAATTATCACTCACTGCTTTTGACCATTAGCTTTAAGAATCAGTGTATATTTAATTCATACAGTGAAATCTATATAGTGTTATATTTTTGCATTTGTTTATGACATTTCTTGAATGCTACTATTACAGTAAATACACCTACTGTAGCTGAAAATATTAAAGGTGCAGTGTGTAGCTTTTGGCGACATCTAGCGGTTTGGTTGCGAGTTTGCACTAATGGCTCAGCCCACTGTTCACCCCTCCCTTTCGAAGAAGCTACGGTGGCTAAAACGGGACAAACATCGTCGTCTGAGACAGCAGAGAATAGCCAGAGTAAACCAAGTTTCTGTACCACAGTCCATTATAAACCACATCATGTGGTGGTGATGGCGCAGTGGATAAGACACATGCCTTTGGTGTGAGAGACCCGGGTTCGAATCCACTGCAAGACACCAATGTGTCCCTGAGCAAGACACTTAACCCCTAGTTGCTCCAGAGGCGGGCAACCTCTGAAATATAGCAATTGTAAGAGCATACCACTAATCAGAGTAGCCTACTAATCAGCTGTCTCACGAACGTAACCAGCACTTTTATCCCCACATAGCAAAGCCATAACACAGCGAGGGAGAAGAATTAAGTTACATAAAACAATCCAACTACATATTTACACCACTGACAAGGGAAAAGTCACTACTCACGGTGTTTACGGCTAGCTTCTTCTAGCTTTCTGCGGCATCTCTTTCAATTTAGTGACGAAACGCGCTCTGTAGTGCTGTGTGTTCGCTGTCGGCTACGGTAGAAACATGACGTCACAATATGGCGACCTTCATAGAAGGGGATTCCCGCGCCTATGTAGATATAAATGTCTCACTCTAAGGTAATAAAAACATTACGGTTTATTAAGTAAGTTCTTTATACACCACTGAACACATAGTTATGGATGTCATATTGCATTTCTGTTAATAGATGCTCAAAATGTTTACACACTGCACCTTTAATGCACAGTTTATTTACATTTGTATATTATATTGTATTTGCATCTGCTATATTTTTAATAACAAAAATAAAAATACTAATACGATTAGGTTGTCACCGTTTTTATAAAAGTTGGGAAAAAATCCTGCATTCTGCATATTTACGTCAAATTGCTACAACACATTATCTTGACTCTACAGCAAGATAAACATATCTTCCGTTCAGCCCTTTCTATTTGAACCAGAGTGTAACAGAATTGAAGAGGATAACAGAAGATAATACTCAAAATGTACACGAAAATGTAGAAATTCGAGAGTTATGTGAGAGTGGGGACAAAATCGATTGTGTCTGTGCTGCAACTATTCATCTATGCCAAACGAGAGGGAGAGTGTTTGTTGTAAAGAGCTCCACCTTCTGTTCAGTGTAATTTTTTATGGGGTCTACTAGAATACTGTACATTTAAATAATTGATTGTAAAAACACTCTTATTATTTTTCTCATTTACATTGTGACAGCACCTGTTTTCACCCTCTATGTTACGATTCTATTCTTAAAGGGTTAGTTCACCCAAAAATGAAAATTAAGTCATTAATTACTCACCCCCATGCTGTACCAACCCCGTAAGACCTTCGTTCATCTTCGGAACACAAATGAAGATATTTTTGATTAAATCTGAGAGGTGGATCACTGCTACATAGGCTGCCAGAGGGAATGAAACTTGACGGCCCAGAAAGTCATTAAAGAACATGTTTAAATATTCCATGTGCCTACAGTGGCTCAACTATAAGTTTATCAAGCGACGAGACTACTTTTTTTCCGAAAAAAAAAAAACATAAATAACGACTTTATTCGACTATTCCTTTTCTTCCTTTGTGGGCCTGAGACGAGAGTTCAAGAGATTTCCACGACGCATGCGCGAGAACTGAGAAGAGGACGTTCTTCTTCTAATACTTCTTGTTCAGTTCTCGCGCATGCGTCGTGGAAATCTCTTGAACTCTCGTCTCAGGCCCACAAGGAAGAAAAGGAATAGTCGAATAAAGTCGTTATTTATGTTTTTTTTCGGAAAAAAGTATTCTCGTCGCTTGATAAACTTATAGTTGAGCCAATGTAGGCACATGGAATATTCTAACATGTTCTTTAATGACTTTCTGGGCCGTCAAGTTTCATTCCCTCTGGCAGCCTATGTAGCAGTGATCCACCTCTCAGATTTAATCAAAAATATCTTCATTTGTGTTCCGAAGATGAACGAAGGTCTTACGGGGTTGGTACAGCATGGGGGTGAGTAATTAATGACTTAATTTTCATTTTTGGGTGAACTAACCCTTTAAGATCGGAACAAAATAAGAAAGACGCCACAAACAACCGCCTGCGTAAAAAATAAGACAAACATGACATGTCAAGTAATAAGTGTAAATGTTAGTCAGCATGTGATTGTAAATAGCAAGTACAAGTGACATCAGTCCAACAGAACATAAACACATACACAACAAAAGTTCCAAATCAAAAACACTGTCATAGGAGAAGATGGATCAAATGATATCTCTGATGCAGATGTGATCTCCTGTAACCCCTACATCCCATAAGCTCAGCGGTCGCCAGCAGCAAGCAACTCTCCCCTTCATATCTGTTTGACCCAGTCACTTTTGAAGCTCCATGGTTTAATTCAGGTGTAGAGCCATATCCTTCCACCAAATAAACTGTAACTCAGGGACAAACACATGTGCTGCAACCCAATTCGCCTACTTTTACTACACCCTTAAAAATAGGCCTATGTGCCCTTTTTGTGAATACTTTTGAGTGTGTAGCAGTAGAGTAGGCAAGCTTTGATACATACTATTTCGTCATAACTGCGTCTTTAACAGACAATTGTGTGCCCTAAATCATCTTGTTAGAGTTAGAATCTTCCACATTCAATTTAATGTCCCACCGTTTCGGAGAGAAATGTAGTAGCTCGTTGAACTGCCACTCGTGGTTCTTTCATGCGGAGAACTCATTTGCACAATTATGCATTTAAAAGTTAATGACCAAAACTTATCTTTACAAAAGTTCACAATGCTGTTGCAAATATCTTTTCATCAGGTTAGACACTGATAATTAATCACTGAGACCCCTTTATCTAAACCTTTCTACTTAACTTTCACTCACACATCCGCCATGTTTGTAGTTTTTTAACAAAACTAAAACTTCGTATCTGCAGTTCTAATCGAGTGTGCACAGATCTGCAGATCTGGATTCTAACCGGAAAAGTAGACCATGTATCTTTGAAATACTTATTTCAACATACTACCATTTGGGACACACTAATTCTAATTTCAAATTCTATTTAGGACAGTTGGTATGCGAATTGGGACGCAACAACAGCTAATCATTGAGATGTCACACTCTGTCTGAATGCTTTGTTTTAGTGTCAAATTCTTTAAAACCCACCTCTGTCTCGCACACACACTTCGACAGATTATTTTCTTTTCCTGTCTTGTTCCGTAGAGCACTACGATTGGTCAAGAAACAGGTTTAATATAGAATTATTATTTGTTTAACTTTATTTTTGTAAACCAATTAACCAGGGTTTCCAGTTTGACTTTACAATAAAAAACTCTTGTTGATTATCACTTTTACTTTTATCAATTTTATAATCGAGCCTGAATTTAGCCAGAATATTTAGAATTATAGGCAAATATTACTGCCAATTATTATATTAGTGCATATAAATATTCTTATTTGTCACCCATCCCATTTAGTGCAAAACCATGTGGATTGGAATACATGCCTTGGATGTTTTAAAATACATTTGTACTGTATATTTTTTACTGTATTTTACATTAAAACTATTTATCATCCACCCCTGCATTCAATTGTACAATGAGTTACCATCAACTGCATTTTTTTTTTAGTTTGTTAGTTTGTCAGCAGGAGATTTAACGTTCAAGGCCACAAGCTAATGAATTACACATACTCAGAAATCAATGGTGTCTTGCAGACCTTCAACTTATTGTGTGGGCATTTATATTTTAAAATATGCAGCACTATTTCATCGACACCCCCATGCATTGTCGTTCAGATCATGCCATCCATATATATCCCGCAGGTTTCCCAGCAGCCTTTAGAGTGGAGCTTATGGGCCATTACACCCAACTAATTGTAATCTATCTGCCTGCAGTGTTGAGTGCCACAGCAGTATACTGAATGAATGTTGTACCCCTCAGCAATATTCACTCTATTATTGCTGGATTCAGGATGGCAATATTTGCTCATTTAATCAACAGCACCACACTGCAGTTAAGGTTACAGGTTTTCCTGTGCCACAGTTTGGAAAGAAACAACTTTTAAAATTTAAAACACTTAATTATGAACAAAGTAACTGCCATTTGAGGTTTTTGACACCTTATAGTGCTTTAAAGAGGAAAATTATGTATCATTCGTATGGGTTATATTCATATGGGGTATAGTGCAGTTTCATATAAAAACAGGAGATGAGGACACAGTCATATGCAGGAATATGCATCTTCAGGCCGTTTTTTTTTAACTCCACCGACCCAAAGTATAGCCTATTACTTGATTTTTTACACAAATTTGCCAAGGTGATAAGAAATAAATAACGCCAAGGTATATACTCTGAAAGCAAGTCTTATTTTGTACACTATTGCTCAAATAAATTGATCTGGGTTTAAACAAGTTTTAAGTTCTTATTATTATTATTATTTAGATGTTAATTAATGTTTATGTATTTTGACTGTAATACAGGAAGACAAAAATACTGATCATTAAAATTTTTGTATAAAAGTGGTTTGTCACCATACTTTTTTTATGCCTCACGGTTCTATATCAACTAAAGTCTTAGGATACCATGCCTGTGTTCTACAGTGTACTACTGTGCCTCACGGTAGTATCATTCTGAAAATACTTTGGCATTCGTCTGTATTTTGAGGCTTAGACATCGCAATTCTACCGTAGCACCATTATTCCACGCAACCCTAGTTTAGGCCTTGTCTTTCCCTAGTTTAGACCTTGTCTTTTCCCATTTATTTTTACATTGTGTTTGCATTGCTCCCTTTGACTGCAGAAGGTAGTGTTTATTTCGAAACCACAAAGCAAAACTAGAGTGTCTTTACTGAGTTTCAGTTCATCTGTTAACATTTCTTTACAAAGTATTCTCCTTTTCAGTAGTTTATCTGCTCATATATGGCGCTTTTAATGTTTATTCTCTGGATAAAATCCAGCATTATTTGCTGTGGATGTTACAGCAGCTGAGTAATTGCATCTTATATTTAAGACTCTAAAATAAAATCTCATCAGAGCTTTATTGAAAAGATTCAAAGAAATGACAGCTACCTCTGATAAGAGCCTATAAGGGAAGGCTTCGGTTGGAGACCGCTCTAAAAGATATGAATCAATTAATTTCCCTCTCGCAGCCAAATCCAGAGATAGTAACCAGTCTGTCAAATGTGATGAGACATCTGACCAACATTTAATCAACCTTGCAAAAGTAGAGAGTAATTTAAAATCAGGACAAGTGGAAAGATTGGATTACACTCAGGGCCATCCCTTTTATTATCAGAGCACTGGTATCTTCTGTCTGGACACTACTATGTTCATTCACTTGCTTTTTTAATCCTCATTTCAAATGTCTGCTCTGGTCAGTAAGCCATCTGTTGAGTGCACAAGCTACAGTAGGTTAAAAGCTACTTATTTGGTTGATGCTTATTTCATTTGTCACGTCAATACATGCAGTTTTCAGAGTGGGGAAGAATTAAGGATATCTACTATAAGTCTTTTCACATGCAATAAAGTAATAGCAATGAAATCTATCTTTCAGAGAAAGATTGTACCAGTACCAGAAGAAAAAAATACAAAAACATCTGAAATCATTCTACAGTATCTGTAGTAATGAATATTATAGAATATAGAATTCGAGTGCTGTCTGACAGACTGCCGTTGAAGACTCACATGCATACATCTGTGCATGCTGTCATACATTTTGCAGTAAAGTGGTCAAAATCTTGACATCTTTTTGAAGATTGCAAACAGATGGGACAAAGAAATCAGATGTCAAATTATGGAGTCTGTGAATTGGATCTTTCTGTCTAAATGCAGTCTTAATAGATCCGTCGCATCTATTATGCCATTAAGATTACTCAAACAACAATACTGAACTAGAAAAAGTTTTTTGAGACAAACTTCAAGATAGCTTGTGAAAGTTTGGACCAGAAAGTTTGAAGAAGTTTAAAGTAGTTTGAAGTTTAAATTAGTTTAAAATTTAAATTAGTTTGAATTTTAAAGTAGTTTTAAGTTTAAATTAGTTTAAAGTTTAAAGTAGTTTAAAGTTTAAATTAGTTTGAATTTTAAAGTAGTTTGAAGTTTAAATTAGTTTGAATTTTGAAGTAGTTTGAATTTTAAAGTAGTTTAAAGTTTAAATTAGTTTAAAGTTTAAAGTATAGTTTAAAGTAATTTAAAGTTGCTGGGGTGTTTCTAGTGGGTTGCAAAGGTGTTCTGGGTGGTTGCTAGTTGTTTGCTAGGGTATTTTGGGTGGTTGCTAGGGTGTTCCGGGTGGTTGCTAGGGTATTCTAGGGTATTTTGGGTGGTTGCTATGGTGTTGCTAGGGTGTTGTAAGGTATTTTGGGTTGTTGCTAGGGGTTTCTGGGTGGATGTTAGGCAGCTGCTAGGGTGTTCTGGGTGGTTGCTATGGTGTTGCTAGGGTATTCCAAGGTATTTTGGGTGGTTGCTATGGTGTTTCTAGGGTCTTTTAAGGTATTTTGTGTGGTTGCTAGGGTGTTCTGGAGGGTTGTTAGGCAGTTGCTAGGGTGTTCTGGATGGTTGCTATGGTGTTGATAGGGTGCTCTAAGGTATTTTGGGTGTTTGCTAGGGTATTCTGGGTGGTTGCTATGGTGAACTATTTATGAGTTTAAAAGTACACAAGTGTATGAATTCATGAAAGTTCATAAGTGTATGAATTCATGAAAGTTCATAAGTGTGTGAATTCATGAGTTTATAAGTTTATGAGTTTATAAGTGTATGAATTCATGAGTTTATAAGTGTAAAAGTTTATGAGTTTAGAGTTTATAAGTTTAAATGAGTAAGAGTTCAGAGTTTATTAATTTATGAGTTTAAGAGTTCATAAGTGTATGAATTCATGAGTTTATAAGTGTAAGAGTTTATGAGCTCTGAGTTTATAAGTGTATAAATTAATGAGTTCATAAGTGTAACAATTGTGTGGATTATTCCTATTTATATCCACAGAATAACTTAAAAATTTCTGCCTAATTAACAACACGTGTGCACACACTCATGAATTTGTTCTTAACATTGTTCTAAGGGTACTTGTAAACGTCAATGATGTACTAAACACACACAAAAAATTATTTTGTCCAAGAAAACGCATAAAAACACTATATTATTCATGCCAGGCGAGTAGTTGGCGATGTCACTTTGTAAAGAATCACTACACTCCTATAGACTGAGCACGTAATATGCATGCGCATGACATCACCGTTTTCACAAATCTTCGTTTTTGTAGTTTACACTGAGACTATAATGTATAATTTGAAAAAAAAAGGGCACATTGAATCCCGTTTTCTAAAGTTTGCGTTTTCATGCTTCCAAAACGCTGTTGTCGTGTAAATGAACGGCCAAAACGCATAAAGTTTGCCGTTTTCAGTTGAAAATTTTTGTAATACAAACGGCCCCTAACCTTAATGAATTTGGAGTATTCTAAATGAGTGACTGCATGCCCAGGGTAAGGTTAGTAATGTAAGGTTAGTAATTTGCATAAAACACACATAACCATGTTGATATAAGGGCTTTCTGCACACGCTTTCATTTCGTCGCTCTCAGCAAACATGACACTCTCTAGAGACGCGCTCTCGTGTGAGATCCTCGAGCAATGTGTGCCATCCTCAAAACAAGTTAAAATGCAATTTTACAATTTTACATATATGTATAAAATTTCTTCTTAACGTGTTTATAATGCCACCCAGGGTATGGGATTTTTGCAAATGAATGGTTTCAGTTGTTCCTACATTTTTTCATAAATTTAGAATAAATTAGATCAAAAGTTGTTGATGAATCATGTATCATCAAAAATGTGCCTACGCACAGTTAGTGAATTAAACCCACTGCTCTTCATTTCTTTGTTACGGTTTACTTGATTAAATATTTAAAGCATTGTTTAGTTACAGAATACTTGAAAGCTTGCTAAGTTAAGAAATTTAGTTTTCTAATGTCAGACCTGTGGCTCAGCGGTTCGTGCTCAAGCAAAACACACAGGTTTCAGTCCAGTCTGTACTGTGCCCTGATCTCACTGTCCTTCTTTCACTGGTAATGTATCAATAAAAAGTGTCAAATGTGACTAAAAAAATGTATCACAGTTGAAAAACTGTGTTTATAATTGCTTTATTTACTCTTGAGTGGCTAGCATTTTGTTGATCAGACATGAAAATGTTTGTGTAAACAGTTTTTAAAAAAGTGTTAGTAAAAGCGTTTGTGATGTCACAAATGGTTTCTACTCCATAGCATTTTTTTTTCAAAAAGCACTGACGCTGAGTTGTGGCAGCAAAACCACTTGATCGGCAGCAAATCCAGCAGTGCAAAAGTCAAGTGCTCAGCATTATTTGTCTTTGCTGTACCTTGTGCCATTATTTCACCCCTGAAATTTTCACTGGGGATTAAGCTGTACAACAGCATTCCTCATGAAGGAATTCTCATGACATTTAGGGTGGAATGTGTTCACCACATGGCAGCACAAGAAATATGTGTGCTTGCCTTCCCGTATGGCATGTCTAGAGGCAATTTTCATTCGCACAGAATTGTGCTTGAATTGCTTCATTTAAAATTGCACTTTGAAATGCTGCAAGTGTGCATGTTGCAATTGTGCACAGGGAGATTTTTCTGAGTGACCACTGAAACAGATGATTAATACATTTTACAAAAATGAACCAAACTTACCAATTTTATTGGTGTATTTTTTTTTTTTTTTTTTTGAAAACTTGATGCTTAACGACATTAAAATCATTGGGCTCTATTTTAAGCTCTAAGCACATGGTCTAAAGCACACAGCACAAGTGTACTTAGGGTGTGTCTGAATCCACTTTTGCTAGTTTAACGATGGGAAAAATTATTGGCGCTCGTGGCGCATGGTTTAAAAGGGTTTGTCTCGTAATGAGTAAGAGGTGTGTTTTGGACGTAACATGGAAAAAAATAATCAAAGTCTCATCTCCCATTCCCTTTAAATGCCAGTTGCGCTCGCACCATGACGGATTGCTATTTTCATTTGCAAGCGGAAAGAATGAGCGCTTCTCTAGCGAGGAAACAGATCTCCACGTGCGCACTGTTAAAGTGTGCAAGCAGACCATCTACAGGACATGCCTGATTTCACAATATCTTTACCTTTTTATTTTTAATATTTGGCATGTTTACACTCACCTAAAGGATTATTAGGAACGCCTGTTCAATTTCTCATTAATGCAATTATCTAATCAACCAATCACATGGCAGTTGCTTCAATGCATTTAGGGGTGTGGTCCTGGTCAACTCAATCTCCTGAACTCCAAACTGAATGTCAGAATGGGAAAGAAAGGTGATTTAAGCGAGGCATGGTGGTTGATGCCAGACGGGCCGGTCTGAGTATTTCACAATCTGCTCAGTTACTGGGATTTTCACGCACAACCATTTCTAGGGTTTACAAAGAATGGTGTGAAAAGGGAAAAACATCCAGTATGCGGCTGTCCTTTGGGCGAAAATGCCTTGTTGATGCTAGAGGTCAGAGGAGAATGGGGCGACTGATTCAAGCTGATAGAAGAGCAACTTTGACTGAAATAACCACTCGTTACAACCGGAGTATGCAGCAAAGAATTTGTGAAGCTACAACACGCACAACCTTGAGGCGGATGGGCTACAACAGCAGAAGACCCCACCGGGTGCAACTCATCTCCAATACAAATAGGAAAAAGAGGCTACAATTTGCAAGAGCTCACCAAAATCGGACAGTTGAAGACTGGAAAAATGTTGCCTGGTCTGATGAGTCTCGATTTCTGTTGAGACATTCAGATGGTAGAGTCAGAATTTGGCGTAAACAGAATGAGAACATGGATCCATCATGCCTTGTTACCACTGTGCAGGCTGGTGGTGGTGGTGTAATGGTGTGGGGGATGTTTTCTTGGCAAACTTTAGGCCCCTTAGTGCCAATTGGGCATTGTTTAAATACCACGGCCTACCTGAGCATTGTTTCTGACCATTTTCATCCCTTTATGGCCAGAATGTACCCATCCTCTGATGGCTACTTCCAGCAGGATAATGCTAGCCTAGAAATCTAGACGCACCCTAGCGGCAGCAAAAAATATTTTGCAGCAAAGTGTGGTCTAGCAACTCTCCGTTGGCATTCGAGCTGGAAAAACCAAACTCTGGTCAGGCCAATCACATCGTGTATAGAGTTGGTGGGCGGGCTTAACATAATGACGGCAGAGTTTTGACAGTTCTGCGTGATTTCCATAGGTGATTCTTGAAAACAAAGAAGATGCTGCTGGCGAACAGCGGTCTTTCGAATCGGCTTTGGCCGCGACTCTGCATGACTTGGAGTTAAGAGAACGTCACTTAAGTCATTCTTAAAAGAAGGAAGATGTGTTCGGAGTTTTGACGACCGGATATGGCAAAAGTTTAATATCAACTAGCTCCGCTGGTGGAAAAACGCATGGGACCCACTCAGCCACAGCCGTCCGTTGCTCTGGTTGGTTGTAGCGCTGTCCTATTGCGTGCAGAGGGAATTTGAAA
The DNA here is from genome assembly GCF_051911475.1 of Siphateles boraxobius. Taxonomy (NCBI): domain Eukaryota; kingdom Metazoa; phylum Chordata; class Actinopteri; order Cypriniformes; family Leuciscidae; genus Siphateles; species Siphateles boraxobius. The sequence continues at coordinate 30,817,007 of NW_027508722.1, forward strand.
TACAACTGTTTATCTCGCCCCTCGGATTGAGGTATGCCAATTGTGAGTTCCCAGACCTAACATCTTGATAGGTCTGGCTTGCCAGGCTAGGATAATGCACCATGTCACAAAGCTTGAACCATTTCAAAATGGTTTCTTGAACATGACAATGAGTTCACTGTACTAAAATGGCCCCCACAGTCACCAGGTCTCAACCCAATAGAGCATCTTTGGGATGTGGTGGAACGGGAGCTTCGTGCCCTAGATGTGCATCCCACAAATCTCCATCAACTGCAAGATGCTATCCTATCAATATGGGCCAACATTTCTAAAGAATGCTTTCAGCACCTTGTTGAATCAATGCCACGTAGAATTAAGGCAGTTCTGAAGGCGAAAGGGGGTCAAACACAGTATTAGTATGGTGTTCCTAATAATCCTTTAGGTGAGTATATTAGGGATGAGTCGCGATCTTCGAATAGTCGAACTGCGTTCGAAATTCGATCATAAAATTACTTTTTCGAATATCGTTATATTTTCGCGCAATTCCAATGTGTCATAATTGATGGCGTGCCAACTGTCACAGATCGCGCAGCAGGGTATTTTCCTGTCGGGGACACAAGGTGTCACTAACATGAATGAAACCCCCTACTGCGCGATAGGATACCACTGTTTTATATAGTGTAAACAAACAACAGAAGAAGAGCACCGTGACCGTTAACTCTGCGCCCAACAGAGGTGGGTAGTAACCTTTTACTGTCTATGGTAGTAAGAGTCTACAAAGTAGGCTACATTTACTTCCTTACGTTGGGGCGACGTTCCTCTCGTTACTTTATTTTAATGCAATACATGCTGTTAAATGCATGGTTTATTCCAAGCTCGCTGCATCTTTTTTATGGGCATGAGCGATGCTCAATTCACAAATGAATCACTCTTTTGAGTCGATTCTGTTCATAGACTTCATCAAACAGATCCGTCTAAATCGGTTCGCGAATCAGTTTGAATGGTCTGTTCAGTTTCCTGCACACACTGAATCCTCTGATGCGCTTTCAATTCACACTCGGAGTCGTAACAGGAAGATTTAAGAACATCAAGAGCGTTGGATGAAGTGGCCGTGGGCCTAACAGTTACAGTTTAGTCTAGTGAAAGCAAATCTGCAAATGCATCATATTTTTGCAAGTGATGAAGATCTAGTTGAACATCTTTGTATGATGTCTGTGAATGAATGATTCCACAGGACGATACATTCGAGTTCATTTCATTCAGGTAATACATTTTACAACCAAACAGATTATTACGCTATGATAGCACTGCTACAAGTATGATGACATTATCCGTTTTTTGAACATGTTAATTTATAGGCTACATTAAATAAGCTACCATTGTCCACAGTTTATGAAATGAACACCCACCATCCCGCGGCAATGTGTGTGTATTGCGCAGTGTCATCACACGAATAGTTTTGATTGAAACTAATTTGTTTAAAAAGTAGGCTATTTCAGTAACAAGGCAGGTCCGCATAAAATCATTCTGACATATGACATTATTTTTTTATCTAACGAGCATCTGTTTTGGCGATGCAAAAACGGACTGTCGTGCTTATTGTTTTTTTTTCTATGTTAACTATGTTAAAAAACGACTAAAACATGTTACTTGTTCAATTAATAAACAGTTTGTTTGATGACACATCGCTAAAGATGAAATTGGCCTCCCTTTCTGTCATTGTGAGTTTTTTGTTTTGTTTTTGTTTTTTTGATTTTCGAACGATAATTGACTTTTGCTCCTCGATTTTCGAATGCCATTTTTGGCAGAAATTCACATCCCTAGAATATATATATATAGAATATATATATATGTATTTTATTTTTTTTTATTCTCCTTTAGTGTTTTACATGGAAAATGGATTTTGGAACATGGCACATTTGAGGCTGAGTAATAAGGATTAAAGGATATTTACATGTTTTTGATTTGTAAAAAAAGAAAAGAAAAAAAGGGGGGTATAAAATAAATGTTGACAGTTTAATAAAATGCTGGTGCTTGGTGACCAGTATCTGTTGGTTGGCCATGCAAAATGAGTTCCTCAGCTTTACTCTAAAAGCACTGTATATTCAAAGCAAATACAGTATATATATTCTTCAAGCCATTATGAACTGTTCTGTCTGAAACCCAACAACAACAGTATGTTTGGATCAACACAAAGATAAAACATATTTAATTTTTTAAAAGCTCATTTTACCTAAAACTATATTTCTGCAGTCACATTTTGCAGCTACACATGCAGTATAATAACCAACATGTAAAGATGAGGTGAACGCTCTGGATCAGAATATATAAAGTATTCACTACCATTTCCTGTTAGAATTAAACAAATGGTCCTAGGTTACAAATGAAATTACATCAACTTGAGTCTGGGGTGCCTCTTTTAATCCCTAAACTAATCTCAAACACTTATTGATGAGTTTGCAGGGTGTGTAAATCTAGTTTCCCTGAGCCTTACAATCAACCTAGAGAGGACTAGCAAACAAAAGTAAACACTGCAGGACAAAGACAGTATTTTACTAAACCAGAGAGAGCATCTCCTTAGAGTGTTTAAATGCACCACTACACTTCAATCCAACCTAATCTGCCAAAAAAAAAAACATTCATGCGCTATTTATTCTCAGCCCCAGATGGCACACTCACAAGCCAGTCTGTTCAATGACCGCCTCATGCATATTGCACATAAAACTAGACAGAACTAGAAGAAAATAGCTGTTTAAATAGGAGTGGTTGGGTTTACGCAGGTTGTAGGAGTCAGTGTGCATCACTCTGGCAGGAAACTAAATTGTGCTGTTACATTGAGCGAATCTCTAATTGCTGGATTTGCCTATAACTTTTGCCTATTTTACGGACTTTGTAGCAAATAAACGAGATATCGATGAGCAGAATGCATATTCTGCTTTGTTTTCTGAGTTATGAATGAAATGTTATGAAATTCTATGGTCTACACATATTTCTGTGTTTTATGTACAGCTAGTCACATATCAAAACAATTCCCTCCCCTAAATGGCCCATTAAGACAAAACAAACTGTGGTTGGTTGCTTTACATAATGTTAAAAATATATTTTCTTATCTAAGGGGGCGGTTCTTGTCCAGAATATGCTGTTATAAGGACCAGATTTTTATGCCGTTAGTCAAAAGTCTGGTTATGCACGTCTGTTTGCCATCCTGTTGGCACAAATGCATATGGCTAGACTAGAAATAAACAAATGCACCTGGGACAAAAAAAAATGACATGCTTAACACGCAAGAATCCTTTTAGGATTGTATGGTAAAAATCAATGTTTCCTACCTTCATAGATTGCCTTAAATCCTTGGGCACTCACTGCGAAATCCGTAGTAAACCACAGTGCCAAAAGCGACCCTGAACTCACAATGGGTGATGGCAACATGAAGCCAGACAACCTGAAATTAAAATTATAAATGCAATGTCAATGTCCGTCAGTATAGTATTCAAATTTGATCCACCACACATATTATTTCACATAAAAGAAACAGGTCATTGTGACATTCGTTCCAGCAATTTTCCAAAATATCTTTGTTCTATGCGATGTTCTTAATGAGCAGGACCGAGTCATCTTGGTTGCTCTCAGGGGAAGCAATCACACAGAGCTGCCCTATGACTCGATGGTACTGGCTCACCTTTGACATAACCCTTATGATTTAGATGACTATAACAAGCTGGAGATAAAATGGGGGTCCTCTGTAAAAAATACCAGCTGCTGTGGCTCTCAAGTGAAGTCATGTTCTTCGATGAAAGCCCAGATATATAAACTGGTCTCATTCCTCAGAGATCTCAACTAAGTATCTATCAGTGGTTATCTGACCCTAACAATTCCCCCGAACTTCATGGAATTCTTTAAAGATGATTCATGTTATCTCAGACTAATGCAAAACCAGAATAGAGCTCATTTTCCACCCAGTAGTTAAAGAGAAAGGTGATTATCAAGATAGTCGTAACTCACAGGAAATTGTTATTGCTCAAAGCTGATAAAACACGATGGTGATCTCAGTTGTTTAATTTAAGATAACCAGATTTCTTGTAAAATAAAAAGACATGTACAAGACCGTTGTGCAGAACTGTAAGAATGGAGGCATAAATTAATGTAAATACATTTTCTCTACAATTTGCTCTTGGATGCACTGGATGAGAAATGTTCATGGAGTTCATGAAGAAAGTATTAACTTTAGGATCATGGGGCTAATCTGAACAACATTTTCAAGATATCATCAGAAACTCAAGGGGAGTTCAGACGAAGAAATCAAAAGTCTCTATTTGCATTCCATCTAATTTTATTGCTGTACACAGAGAGCTTTTGAGTTGTTTTTGCTTTTACTTTTTGATCTTAAAAAAAAGTACATAAAACATTTCTAATGTCTCATTTATATTTCATAAGAAACATTTCAATTTTCAAACAACTGAAGTAACCAAAGTTTACCAAACAGGTATAGCATTTTTACCTAAATGATGACTAGAGAGTAATGTCCGATTCGTGAACAAGTTGATTCTTTCCAGTGAACCTGCTGAATTGGATTCAATGATTCATTTGTGTATTGGACTGATCCAATTGCAAGTGTAAAAGCCAACAAATCACCGATTCAATGAATTATCTGGTCAAAATGAGCCAATAACAGGGATATTGTCAGTACTTGAATGCAACTGACGCCACAAAAATTAAGTTACTAATGAATTTTAGTATTTATTTTTGTCAATAAAATACTTAGGTCATTACTTCTAGTTATTTGTGAACTAAAGCTGCTATAAAAGGAAAAGCTGTTTAAGCCCAGTGAAATGTTTAAATGTGGACATTTGTACACATCCTCATTTGTGTCACCATCTTTATGGGGTAGGCAATTTTAGGCAATTGGGGTAGGTAATATAACGCAAATGAATACCCATGCATCTTCCCCCTGTTATAGTTTTAAATGATATAAACAAGTATGTTTGCATAGTGCTCCTCTTATTACATTAAAATCAAGTACGCTACTTTTGGACTTTTACTTAAGTAAAGCTGAGAGTACTTATATTTTACTGGAGTAATAGTTTAATACGTTATCTGTACTTTTACTCAAGTACTTGATTTGCGTACTTCATCAACCATTGGTAGCAAGACAAACACATTCAGCGACATCAGATTGTCATATATTTCCCCATGTCTTGTCTGGACTTTTGTTTTACAAAAGTTTGTGTCTGGAGTTTTTCATGTTGATTAGTCTCCCCAGGTGTTTCTCGTTTCCTTGTTACCTTGTGTATATATAGTCCTTGCGTTTCTCTTGTGCTTTCTTGAGTCTCTAATGCTGGGTAAACACCAAAAGATAATCGGTCTGATTTTGGGCCGATTTCCTCCCTTCCGACAATCCTAGCTATCTCCCGATTATCTTGATGGTTCTACAGATTATCTTATCAGACATTCCTGTGATGTGAGATGTGTTAAGAGTGTCCGAACCTGCTCGGAAGAACGTCAGAGCCGCCCCGATCGAGAATCGTAAATATTCAACATGTTGAATATTTAGAAAAGGTAGATTAGACTGAATTGGAACATTAAGGCTAGATTTCCAAGCATGGATTTATTTGATTTGTCAATATTTTGACCAAATTATTTAAAAGGGACCTATTATGCCGCCTTTTTACAAGATGTAGTATAAGTCCCAGGTGTCCCCAGAATGTGTCTGTGAAGTGTCCATTTTTGAGTGGAAGGAAAAACATGTTGTTTTTGTGCACATACTCCAAAAACTAACAAAACATCTGTTTGGTTTTGATTATCATCTCTATCGTGGTCACATTCAAGTGACATTCTAGTTCTTCATCATCATGAAAGTTTATTCTCTGCATGTTTTTTAAAGCCATATCAGTCTAAACTGTACCATGATTATTAAACCAAGTTCTTTTTCATGTGTTACTGTGCTTAAACTGTCAAAAACACACAAAGTTCACATAAACAGTCGGTTATGTCTGTGAACATAAACGGCAAGTAAAGAAGTTCCTTGTGTATATAAGATCTGTGTAATACAAAAACCACCAATGTTTCAGTAAGTGATGGTCAAGTGCTTGTTGCACATTTTATAAAAAATTTTATGAGTCTGAAATCTGTTGAAAAAGTATGAGCAGAATTATGTAATGCTTTGCCAAATACTGATTTCCTTTCACTGAGTGCCAATAGAGCTTAAGCACTGCAGCTGAAAAAATAGCTATTTGTGCTGAAGTAATCAACCACGACTTGTTTTGTAGGGTTTAGGCCCTCTACATACTACTCATCTCTGGTGGCATATCTTATCAACATAACTGTGATAAATCCTTTATTTCCTCTCACCGTGGAGAAGTGGCGCCTCCAGGAAATTTCCAATGGGGTGGCCATTGGCTGTACATGACACTGAAGCTTCAAGGCACATGTAGAGCAAGCAGCACAATCCTGAAGCCCCATATCGGGGTGTGTATTGGGGTGTCTCAAACAGCATCATGGCTCCCGAGCTTGTGAATCAATATTTTGTGTACACGAATCTAGGCACTGGTAAGGACCCTGGTACACAACACATTGGGACAGTGATTACTCAATTTCCGGTGATTAACTATACATACGTTGTAGAATGTTACAGCTGGTATTAATCAGCAACAGGAAGATACACTTCATAAAACATCAGATTTCCAATAGAGTTACGAAGAATTAAACAGTTTGCATTGAGCTGGGGAGACCTGTCCCAAAAGCAGTCACCATCTCCATTGTCCACACAAGTATTAAGTATTCCACTGACGGCAAGCTGAGGTTGGAACCCATTTGTTGTCTATTTAACAATTGGAATCCATATACAAAACAAATTAATTCTAGACACAAACTAAACAGACTTGCCTAAAACTCAACAACAACAGGTTATATGAACAAACAAAGCAAGACAAATTACTTTGGCAACAAGTGGGCTATATATACACATGGACTAATGACAAATAAGATACACCCAAGCATGATAAAGAAAACCAATGACAAAACAGAACTGAGTAACACATGACAAGATTAACCAATGAAAACATAACATATAAAATAATGGAAACACATGGCCAGAACACATGAGGAAATCAATAAATCACATGATATGAACCAACCAAAAACAGATGTGACAACAAGGTCAAAATAAATGTACAACATTATTTTCACTCTTGAACAGAGAAAAGACAAAAGAAGAAACAAAACAGCTTTGTTAAAAGGAAATATTGCATTTGTCCCTAATTGAATGTGTGAAAGCTCTAAGAGTGAATTAACAAAGGATTGGAACTAAATTAAGGTGTTTTTGTCATGGTGGTATTATTGAACAGTAGATATTGAACAGTGACTCCAAACTAAATTCTCTGAGTGCTTGCTGGCATGTACAGCAGCCAGATAATGGCTGTTTGGCAAAGTGCTTACCTGCAATTTCTCTGCCAATGTAATATGATTATTCAAGCATGATATTACAAGAACTGCATTTTCCAAGAGGGTTCACGGCTCAAAAAAGTCCAGCTCAGGAACTGATATAATCTCCATCCTCCACAGTGAGGTGTCCACTGGGCATATATAGCATTTTCATCATCTTTTGTCTTCATGTGCAAACATTGGGCTCGTGGAAGGTTATCGTGTTTTAACCAAAGAGGACTGTGTTGCCGAGCATCTTGTGTTTTTATCGAAAGCTATCACATTTGTTCAATCACAGTCTGAGCATATATGGTTCTGGAAGAGTCAGCCCAGAGCAGAGGTGGACTGGGACAAAATTTCAGGCCAGCAAATCTCATACTCATCCCAGATCATCCCAGAACATCTCATACACCCACAACAAATTGTGAAACCACAGACAACCCTATTTGTTGTATGGCCATCACCATCGCATAAAAAAGCTTTAAATCCTTAAGCTGGGGCCATGCAAAATAATTAAAGGTTCTCTCTTGAACTGCACCTTCACTTTCATTTTCCTTTTGGTTCTCTTAATTTTCTCTGATATATCTCTGTTTCTCACTTATCGGAGTATTACATTACGACAATGAGTATTACATTGCGAAAATGTTTTATCTAAAAATGACTTAGGGCCCTTTCACATCAACCTTGTTTGGTCCGGACTTTCTGACTTTTCAGTTTGGTCCAAATCAAAATTACAGGTGTGAAACCTACCCCGGACCACGGTCCGGACCAAACAGATGAAATTTGGTCCGACGAAAAGAGGTAGTCTCGGTCCGGATCAAACTGAACAAAGGTTTTGTTCGTTTCTAGTGTGAAAGCATTTCTGTATGGTTCGGACTTTCAGACCTTTTACAGGAAGTTCCGGTGGTTCCCACATAGCAGAAAAAACAGAAGGTGGCAGGAAAAATGAGCGTGTGGTAGCACATGGGGAGAGGAGGAGACGAGGTTTTTAATTGAAGTATGGTCTGATGACATAAGAAGTCAACTGGAAAAAATGCACAAAAATGCAGACACTAAATTCTTCATAGCGCCTTGGGCGTGGCTTAGCGTATAAAAGTAGGGGCTGTAGGCTGACTCCTCTGATTTTTCGTCTCTTCAGCGACCTCTTCGCATCGGTGGATCTGAGAGAAGCCACCGCCGCCGTCGAACAGCGCACAACCAGCTTAGTACAGCGCTGAGGAAGCCTGCCGTCTTCGCCACCTTCAGCAATCCGTGCGAGCTACGCTATCCGGCGACGTATCCTTTACCTTGCTACCTATTATAAAAGAGCAGCGAGTGTCTTTTTAAAGATGCCTCGCGCTTCCTGCGGCTCGTGTAGAGCCCCGCTCAGCGCCGGAGACCGCCACTTGATCTGCGCTCTCTGCCTGGGCCTGGAACATGCAGAGCTCGCCCTCGCGTCCGGGGGCTGCGAGCTCTGTGAAGCGCTTCTGCTGTCGACCCTGCGGGCTCGACTCGAAGCCTTCAACACCGCAGCAGTCACACCGGCCTCTGTGGGACCACGCAGGAAGAAGCGCCCTAGGTCGCGCTCAGACAGCCGTCACAGACCGCCGCCCCCCAGAGGGCCTCGGCAGAAGATCACGCTGAAGTCTGAGCACGCGAAGCCCTCCTAACAAAGAGAGAGAAAAGACGCGCATGTCCCGCTGCGGCCGGACCGCCGTCAAAGTTTATTTCCCTGTCAGTCCCCTTCAAACAGGCTACTACAGTGGTTCATTTAGCAGCCAACGAGCCGGTTCGTTGACCCTCTCGCCTGCACACAAATGCCGTTTTCACGGCGACCCAGAGAAATCTCAAAAAAAGTATAATGTCTGGTCCGGCTCACGCCGTCGGTGTTTTTAGTGTAGTGAAGGTGCCCACGCCCCAGTGTTTACCCCTACACACAAGCACTTCGAATCTCGTGTCACTCACAGAGCACACTCTCATAAAGCGCAGAAAAGCCGCTCGAGTGTTGAATGTAAGAAATGTGTCCACAGGTCTGTGCCCACTATCTGCCCGCTCTGTTACACGATCAAAAAAGCAGGTTATGAATGTAAGTCTCGTGCCCGCCAGAGAGCGTTCACGCTTGCTAACACAAACCTCCCCCGGGCTCCACCCGCTTGTTTAATTGTTATCACAAAACGCAGGGCATTAATAAGACGCTCCCCATCCATTATGATCGGGGCGTCAAATACACTTGTAAGTCTCGTGCCCGCGCACACGTGCTCACGCTTACAAGAAGCTTTTCCGCCCGGAAGCGCTGCTCGCGCATCAAAAAGTGAAAAAAGAATGTTCCCCATCCCTTATGATTGGGACATCTCACATAAATCACCCGGTTTCGGTTTTCAGCGAGCAGCCATTGCCAGTTACACAAGCCCGCAAATGGCGGCGATCTGAACCCGGAGGCCATTCGCCCCCTAGCGGCTCACATAGCTGCGTGGGAAACTTTCCCAGGGATTTCAGAATGGGCGTGAGCACAATAAAGCAGGGCTATACACTTCAATTCATTCGCCGTCCCCCACGCTTTCAAGCCCGGACCGCGACGATAGTGAATGCCGAAGTAGCACACCTACTTCACGCAGAAATAGCAAAGCTGCTGTGCAAAGGGGCTATAGAAAAGGTACCGCCTTCTCTGAGCGAGTCAGGTTTTTACAGCAGATATTTTCTCGTACCCAAGAAGGACTGAGCCTTCAGACCTATCATAGATCTGAGATATTTGAACAAAGTGCTTGCGAAAAGACCGTTCAAAATGCTTTCGACCAGGAAAATCCTCGTGCACGTTTGCCCGAGGGACTGGTTTATTTCTCTAGATCTGAAGGATGCCTATTTTCAGATTCAGATAATACCCCGTCACAGGCAATTTTTGAGATTCGCCTTCGACGGTCAGGTATATCAATACACCGTCCTGCCGTTCGGCCTTCCCTAGCACCCCGTACATTTACGAAGTGCATGGACGCGGCGCTCGCCCCCCTGAGAAGTCAGGGGCTGCGAATAATGAACTATCTGGACGATTGGCTGATATTGGCACAGTCAGAGACAGAACTGCTATCTCACAGAACAGTCCTTCTCAGTCACCTGGAAAGCTTGGGTCTCACGTTCAACTGGACCAAGAGCTCATTACTGCCCAGCCAGTCAATTTCCTTTTTAGGAATAGAACTGGACTCGGTGGCCATGACGGCTAGTTTATCGACACAGCGCGTGCGCCGTGTTCGCCACCTAGCCGCATCTTTCCAGAAGGGCAGCTTTCTCCCTTTGAAAACATTTCAAAGGATGTTGGGCTGTATGGCATCAGCTGCAGCGGTGCTTCAGCTGGGCCTATTGCGCATGCGCCCGCTCCAACGCTGGTTGAATGCTCGCGCGTCCCGCCGAGCCTGGGCCAGAAAATCAGAGTGACTCAGACCTGCATAGGGGCTCTGCAGCCCTGGTGAGTAGCCGACTGGTACCAGCAGGGAGTGATGATGGGAACCATCTCTTATCGGAAAGTCATTTCAACAGACGCGTCCAACTCGGGTTGGGGCGCACTGTTCGAGGGCAGACCGGTCTTCGGCCAGTGGTCAGACCAAGAGAAGTCTTTTCACATAAACTGTCTGGAAATGATAGCTGTCGAGAACGCGCTGAAGCACTTACTCCCGTTCATACAGGACCAACATGTTCTTGTCCGCTCGGACAACATGTCTGTGGTATCCTATGTAAACCGTCAGGGCGGTGTCTGATCCAGAAATCTCTGCAATCTGACGGAACGCCTCCTTATGTGGTCTCAGATGCACCTGCGTTCACTGAGGGCGGCGCATATGCCTGGCCATTTGAAGGACGGCCCAGACAAACCGTCCAGGGACAATGTTCCCCCAGGGGAATGGTCCCTGCACCCCCAAACGGTCCAGAAGCTGTGGCGCCTATTTGGAAGAGCGGAAGTCGACCTATATGCATCAAAAGACAACGCTCAATGCCCGACGTTCTTCTCGAAGGACGAGGACGCGCTGGCCCAGGTTTGGCCCAGCCTCCCGCTATACATTTTTCCCACCGGTCTCTCTGTTACCACAGGTGATCAAGAGAATCAGGGAAACTCACCACTCGGTGCTCCCTCATAGCCCCGCGTTGGGAGAATCAGATTGGGTTCCCAGAACTAGCACGGCTGTCACTTACAGCTCTGGGGCCGATTCCGGTGAGGGCAGATCTCCTCTCTCAGGCTCGTGGCGCGATCTGGCATCCCCATCCAGAGCGCTGGTCTCTGCACGCATGGTTGATCAACGGGTACTCGTTGCCCTGCCAGAAGGAGTGATGAACACGATCACGCAGTCTAGAGCTCCTTCCAGGAGAAGGCTCTACGCGTCTAAATGGTCGGTGTTCTCCGGATGGTGCACTGACAGAGGTCTGGACCAACGGACATGCGGGGTGGCGCATGCTCACCTTCCTACAAGAGCTGTTGGATAAGGGGAGGTCCCCATCCACGCTCAAAGTATACGTGGCGACCGTGGCAGCGTTCGCAGAATCGACGCACGGCCAGTCACTGGGAAGACATGAGTTGGTCATCCGCTTCCTTAGAGGAGCTAGAAGGATGAACCCGCCGCGCCCCCCGTCGGTTCCTATGTGGGATCTTTCATTGGTCCTCGAGGCCCTGAAAGCCTTTCCATTTGAACCCCTAGACTCCGTGGGGTTAAAATATCTATCACTGAAAACCGTCTTTCTGACTGCACTGTCGTCAGTAAAACGTGTGGGGGACCTGCATGCGCTGTCTGTCAGCGCGTCGTGTCTTGAGTTCGGGCCGAATGACTCTAAAGTCATCATCAGACCATGACATGGCTATGTTCCTAAAGTGACGGGCACTGCATTCAGAGCGCAAGTTATTTCGCTGTCAGCTCTGCCAGCATCTGACAGCGAAGGTGAGGTGAATCTCCTCTACCCTGTCAGGGCGCTGAGATTTTACATTACGCGCTCCGCCTCCTTCAGCCGTTCAGAACAGCTTTTTGTTTCGTTTGGTGGGCGCACCAAGGGTCTCGCCTCCTCGAAACAGAGCCTGTCCAGATGGATAGTGGACGGTATAGCAGCTGCTTACGCGTCAAAAGGTCTGCAATGCCCTCTGGGCATCAGGGCTCATTCCATGAGAGGCGTGGCCTCGTCGTGGGCGTGGTCCAGTGGGATTTCTATCCATGACATATGTGTAGCGGCGGGCTGGAGCTCTCCGTCTACCTTTGTCAAGTTTTATAACCTAGAAGTTCCTGCCTTGCAGGCTAAACTTTTGTCAGTTTGAAGGAGAGGTGTATTCTGCCCAGATCTTCCTGCTCAGATCACTCTCACGTGACTCAGCTCTCCTGGTTGAGCTGCACTAGTAGGGTATGTCCTATGTGCCTATACAGACCAGCGCGCTGGTCTGTATTCCCTATGTGTGCTTATGTACAAGTAATGGCCCGCGTGGCTGGCCACCTTATTTTTTCCACTTATGGGGTTCCCCTGAAAGTTCGGGGTCTCATGGTGGATGGTTGGCACACACGGCGTTGACAAAGTGTTCCCGTAGCGTAAGCTAAACTTACGCAATACGAGAGAACCTCTCGTAAGAGAACGATACTCGGTTTCTAACGTAACCTCGGTTCTCTCTAGAGAGAGAGACTTCGCCACGAGCGACTTAACTTCAGTCGACAAAAAACCAGAGAAATCAGCCTACTTTTATACGCTAAGCCACGCCCATTCCGGCGGGCTGTGACGCTATGAAGGCGCGGACGCCCTTCATTGGCCGTGACGTCACGCCGGGCTCACTGGTAGGCTGCAGCAGTTGCCCGCAGGGCAGCCAATGAGCACGTGAGATGGCCTGCTCTAGGTCTGCTAGCTGCTGCACTGCATTGACAATGAATACAAAATTAAGGATAATTTTTTGGCTTCAATATCTCGAGAAGATGAATCTTTCCCGTAGAGTAAGCTAAACTTACGCAATACTCGTTCCCTCTATAGAGAGAACCGAGGTTACGTTCAAATAAAAACCGGGGACTTTATTTACCTGAACTGCAGAAGGTAACCGGTTTTTATTTGAAGCAGGCTTTTATTAGAGGCAGGCCTTTATTTCTAATTCCATCTTTTTCATAAATAATAGGATTGGGTGTGGGAAAATAGGACGATACAAACATCTATCGCGATGGCTGACAGACATCACTATGTTGAGACTGCATCGCGATTCCCCCCACCCGCCCTGTTTCCATGGTGACACGTCATTCTTGGCACGTACGTGATTCAACACAGCCAAAATAGCGCTGTATGACCGTGTATGACAGATGTAGCACTTTTTTTCTAAATATTAACAAACTTGCTTAAACTTCCAAACTCTGATTCTCAAAAACATGTAAGAGAGTTTTTTGTGTTGTTTAAAAACCTTTAACGTTATAAATGATCTTGATCTTTAACTCGAGATGTTTGTTTGGGCCGCAGTTCGGAGATTCCTGTCTGTTGGATTTATTAGGCTACAGCACGTGAATTCATCAGTTTCTCACAAAATACATTAAAGTAAGTGGCCGGTGAACTGGGAGAAGAACAGAGTAAACTTAATAGTTACTTGCACTGTGATATAAATAAAACCCCTCGGCAAATATATTTGAATGAATTGTTATTGCCGCTTCCATAGACACTATTGTGTATTTTACAAACTATAAATGTATTGTTCTTCTATAAATGATATGTATTTAAATGTCTGAAACCTAAAATAAACATGATGTGGTTAAAAACACTGAATAGTTGTGATATACGGTATGACAAGCGCTGAAAGTCCGTCTTTAGCTCAGCGGGAAAGCACAGTTTGAATCTGGCTGTTATGTCACGTCAGAGCAGGCCGACATCGATGATGAGATGTAGAGGAAAATATCTAGTGGAAAATTAGTATGGTACGTTATGTCATTATATGAAAGGCACAGGAGATTACCTATCAACACTAAATTTTCCCCGGCCTTAATTTGAGACCGGCCTTTATTTGTCTGTGTTGACCCCGCCCCCGGCCACGATCAGAGGCCCGGAGTTTAATTGACTACCGGTTTTTATTCGACGAATTATGGTACGCTAAAATATGGGTAATTGTTTAGTAGCACAAATTAGGTTAAACACAATTATAAACTAACTGCTGTGGACCTGTTCTGTCAAATTAAGTTGTCTTCGATTTGGTTGCACAGGTCTAAGTGAGAATACTGAGTCATTCTCTTGGTGCGAATAGGTTCTCTTTGTACCACAGTAATTCCCCATCATCACCATGAGTACCACTGTGTGTGCCAGAAACCACTGTATCTAGCTAATGACTCCAGTTTCACTGTGTTAATGAAGTATTTGTCCTTTTGGCTTTACCACCACAACTTTGAATGCTCAGACTGGCATGCTAGTCTGCCACGGATGCAAATTTGCAAGAGATGAGAAGAATGCAAGCTTCTTCACAAAGGTAATTTATTCAGAGCCAACAGCTATGAGAAATGCTATAAAAGTGCTATAATAATATACAACTATAATAAAAACAATGACCAGCTAGGAAACAATGTGCTGATGGCCCAGCTTATTTGAGACTAACTTGGTCGATCAACTTAAGGCTTGACTGCCCTACAAATATTTTGCCCAGAATTTTGCCCAGATTTACAGTCTGGACAAGTTGACGCTAGTTGCCGAGAAAAAGAGCCAGTCTGCAGATTTGAGTTGACAGATTTCAAAGAAAACGATAGTGACAGACAGTCGGAGGATATCAAGCATGTTTGATATTTTGAGGCGATTTTAGAACACAAACCTTCACACAAAAAGTCTAAAATTGCGTACTTTCTGAGTAGGTACTACATTTAAATTTGAATTGACTTTGCGACTGCAAAAAAGTAGGTCTAAACTCTACATAGTATGAATATGGGTAGTATGAATGAAATCAGATGTACTAGATCCGCCACATTGTTAATTGCGTCGCTTCACTTCCATTCTTAAATCCCCTACCCTAAAGTGTCCATGCGAATGCACACTTTAGAATCTCGGCGGAAGTAGTACGTAATCCGGGGACTTTTCGCCTACTGTTTTTCGAATACTATATAGTAGGGAAGCATTCAATTTCAGATGCAGCGATAATGTTTTATTTGTACGTGTCTCCTAACAACAAAGCACATGTTTCTGAGTGGTGTTTGTAATGACTTGCAAGTCGTTTAGTGTATGATACCCAGTTTTCTCTGTAACTATTTAAAATGTCAGCAAGTGTATGATGCCTAGTGTTTTAAAATCTGTTCAGATTTTAAAAGTCGTTTAGTGTATTCCAGCTTTTCAGCTAAAGATCATATCTAAACAAACTAGCACTAAAGAAGGCTAAAGGCGCACTGGGGTAAAATGCGCATTTGACTTTATTCTCTTTTAAACCACTAGATGGCACACAAATTCAGCTTAACACTTTTCTTAACCGCTTTTGATGGTGCACATGGAAATTTGGCTGATCCTTGACGCAATCGCAGACAGCAATTCAAAAATGTTTTAGAAGTATGTAGCAAATAAGAATCAATAAAATGAATGTGTACATTTTGAGACAAAGGTCTTATTAATGATTTTCTGTTTTGTCCGAGATAAACAAAGCAACTTTTTAAAGAAATTCTTTAATGTATGGCATTTGGGGTAAAAAGTGTCCCTGCTGTTTCAAAAGTGTGGTGGTGTTTCAAAAACTGTTTCAAAAGCGGGGTGGTGATGGCGCAGTGGATAAGACGCATGCCTTTGGTGTGAGAGACCCGGGTTCAAATCCACTGTGAGACACCAATGTGTCCCTGAGCAAGACACAACCCCTAGTTGCTCCAGTGGCGTGCGACCTCTGAAATATATAGCAATTGTAAGTCGCTTTGGATAAAAGCGTCAGCTAAATGAATAAATGTAAAATGTA
Organism: Siphateles boraxobius; assembly: GCF_051911475.1. NCBI lineage: Eukaryota > Metazoa > Chordata > Actinopteri > Cypriniformes > Leuciscidae > Siphateles > Siphateles boraxobius. The sequence continues at coordinate 30,833,271 of NW_027508722.1, forward strand.
AATGCTGTTGGCTGACATTTCCATTTGTTGACATGACATGGTTAGACTCGGATGGTAAATATCATATATCAAATTGGGTGTCCACCCAACAGATTTTAAACCCCATAATTTAAAAAATCATCATATAATCATATTATCATATAATGAAAAATGAGTATTTGTTACTACTGTAAAGCTTTACTAAATTATTATGGGATCAGAATCTTTATTAATATATCATACTTTCAGAATCTTTACTTGTTTAAATAATTTGTTTCTGTATTTTTAAAATTAGCATTTTAATGAGTTAATAAGTTAATCAAAGTAATAAAAATGAACCGAAAAAAACTTTGCTAAAGACATTGGTTTGAACAAATATTATCTTTTAAAAACATGATTAAAAACACATTATTCTAGCTATATTTATATCAATACTTTGTGGCCCACCTTGCCACCTCATACATTTCTAAGATTTTTAAACAAACAAACTTTTGTGATTTATTTTCAATGTCAATGTTCAATACAAACATGTTTTTTCTGTAATCATACACTATGGGAGTAAAAAGCTAATTTATCTTAGGGTGTGCCTTTAGCCCCCTTGTACTCTATAACCCAGTTTTGGCCAGCTAGAAATTCAAGTTGGTCTAAAGTAGTCTTTAGACTCTGATGTCGGACAGACTCTAGAGTCAATTACTTCACAAACTTCTGCAACCACTTACAGTAGTATGATCTTTAATTCAGTTGGATTGTACTGTACAGAAGAAAAAGTTGTACAGTAACCCACCTTGAAATGACCCACTGTGTTTTGTTCGGTTCTTTTGAAATAAGAGGTGCATAATTGCTCTATTGAACATCATTTGAAGGAGTATATGTGCCCTAACATTCACAGACTGTGCTATTATGTAGAGAATGAAGGGTAAATAAATTACAGTGATACAATCATACTATTGGGGATTCTGAAGGACAAATCTGCACCTTTGAACAGAAATTCAATCAGAAAAGCAATGTAGCTGGTGAGGTCACCAAAACTTGACTGCTTGCAGCAACAACAAAAAAAACACACAAAGAAACGTGTGAGGATGCTTCAGATACTGAGATGAGCGGAAACTGAAATATTTTATCTTTGTGATCTTCTGAAAGTTGCAATGCTGTTCCCATTGTTAGTTTCATTAGTCCACATTTTACTTGTAAAGTTCCATGACAACATGGATGACATGTTAAGTTCAACATCATCAAATATCCTTCTACACAAGGAAATAATAATTTACCACACATCTCCTTATAATAACTAAAGATGGAATTTTTACATCGTTATGTTGACTTTGCATAATATCTTTCAAGAGCGTTAGATTTTTTGGAGTCACATATTTCAATTTCATCATCTTTTGATATATTGTGGTGTTATTTTACATTTGACAGTGGCAAAGAAAAAAAAGAAAATGATCCTGTAAAAAAAAGAAGAAAAAAAAAAGCTGAGGTTGCCAGAAATTAAGTAAAAAATAAGGTTACAGTGTTTCAGGTAGTATGGAATGGCATACTCTACTTATATATAACGTATTTAATGCTAATGTGGTAACACTTTAAGACAATAAGAATCAGTTCCAAATCGTTATATCTCTTTTTTCACCACCTCCATATTGGATTTGTCATGAGCTCTTGGGTACCTTCACATTTTTATTTTAGATCTAATGGTCTTTTTTTCCCCCCGCAGGAAGACTCGTTCTCTAAGTTGAACCCTCCCAAAGATTGTATACAGAGTGAATCATGAATTGGCCACCAGTTGAAACATTCGTCATCGTCATAAAAGGGTGGGCACACCACTGGTGACAACCACTGGTGTAGTCACAATATATTGGTATATCCATCACACGGCTCGGCAAGCCCCGACTCTTCTTGACTTGCAGTACAAGTTCATCGATCATGGAGTGGCACACTGTAACAAATTGCTGTAGATTCTACAGCAAAATTCTACAGAAATGTATTGTTTTATCATTTTACAAGTTATTACTGTAATTCGCAATGCATTATGGGTCAAAAAGAGTATTACAGTTGTTTAAAGTATATTTCCCTGTCAACTGTAAATTGATTCACAGGTAAGAGGTGTTTTCACTGTAGTTCATACGTTTTACAACAACTTATTGTGATGTGGCATTATGGGATTGCGCGGGCTGAATACAGGTTTCAAAACTGGCGAACTGGAGCATGCAGGGCAAGAAGAGTTGAGGATAAAAGGCACTATTTACTCAATTTTTGGTAAGTTAACTTAAATTTACGTCCATATATATTACAATCTAATGTATTACTTAATGCTGTTTAAGCAATTATGAACAGAATTCATAACATATACTGTATGTCAGATATGCAAACTTGTTAACAACTGCGTGTTATCAGGACATTTAGTGGGATGTAAAAGTGTTTGATTCCAATATTTCCCCCCCTGAAACGTTACGTTTATTTAGTAAAGGAATGTGTCTTTAATTTAAAATTTCTTGTTTCAGGCGAGGCATAGAATCGCGACGGCGCGTGCCATAACAGTGGTGAGACGAAGCTGAACTGTTACAAGGTAAATCGTAAATGTTATGGATGAATGCTGCAGTTTGTTACAGTTTCATTCGCATTTGCTCTCAAGAGAGTATTTTTTAGAGCATTTGCAGTTTGGCAGACAAGACAAATCCACTGAAGTGTTGGTGAGACAAAACTATACGCACGTGCAGTAAGCTTTCTTGACGAAAAAAAAATAGAATAGGCTATGATATTAACATCATTGGATGCTGCTATTTTCTCATTTACTTCACCAGTTTTTATTTGTTATTGAGAGCATGTAAAACCAGTGTTTAACAAATCCCTGCGTCATAACTAAATTCAAAATGACTGGCAAAAGATTTGAAAGTTCATTTTATTTTCTGTTCAAAGTTCCCATAGTTATCGTTTTCTTAATATAACTTGAACCTAAATCTAAATGAGAAATGTATCACTGTAAAATGTGTCAACATGAGAGCAATATCATTGTAGGTTTTACTAAGCATAATAGGTCACAGTAATGTTCCAAACTGCTGTTTTACCTGTGTTGTACGTGACTGTTCCCGTGCATTTACAAAATTTGCAGCTTTTAAGTCTCATCTATATAGAGACCATATAGGTTATCAGAAGTCTCGTAAAGGTGCCAGATTTGACAAAATAGACACAACACTGATTTGCCAGATTGGATATTGTCATTACACATGTACAACTCTAAATAACTTAATTAGGCATTTGAAAGGCCATATTGATGAGGGCAGGGAAATAAAATGCCCCTTTAAGAGTTGCGAGAGGACATTTATCGTAAAATCCACATTTGCATCTCATATCTCAAGAAATTTGTTCCTTTTTTTTCTTTTTCTTGTAGATCTCAGCAACAGCAGCTGATGTGGAAAAAAGTTCTACACTTCCAGACTTTCCGAGACTGATTGTCTTAGGTAATGTACGTTTCAAAATCTTTAAATTACTTAATACATTTTGCCTGTGGTATTTTAGCATGGATTTTTAGAAAGTGTTTCTTATATTTATTATTTTTAGGTGAAATTCTCACTGCAACCCTGATGCTGAGTATTGAGGGTCAAGTCGTTATGAATCCACACCCCAATTTTATGGCTGGATTTGCTGCTTTGTTTGCAATTTACTACAACTTTAATCGGGTGTACCAGCACGAGGCATCCTACACACTTGCATTTGTTCAAAGGTAACAGTTTACTTAAATATAAATGTGTATGTTAAAGGATTAGTTCACTCAAAAATTTAATTTCTGTCATTATTTAACTACTGACCTTCGTTCATTTTCACAACACAAATTAAGATATTTTTGATGAAATCCGATAGTTTTCTGAACCACACATAGGGTGGCACATAGGTGGCAAAATGATTGCAACTTTCAAGGTCCAGAAAGGCAGTTAAGACATTGTTAAAATAGACCATGTGACTACAGTGGATCAAGCATAATGTTATGAAGCCACGATAATACTTTTTGTGCGCCCTAACCCTTTTTAGTAGTGCAGCGAATGCTTATTGTAAAGTGGTATATTTTCATTAGTCTGCACGTGACACTAAAGCTCATGCTTGTGTTTTTCTGACTGATTTTTGTGCAGATGTTTTGTTGGAATCAACCCATCCACTGGTACCAAGACGTGGAAAGAGCTCAGAGAAGAGGAACAACACAGTCAATCCTCATGTGTCTACTCTTCTCAGAAGGCTAATGAACTTTGAGTGGTTAAGCATGTAAGTTGTCAAATGTATATAAAAAAAAACTACAGGAGGAGATGTCTATGAAAAGACACATAAAGGGATAGTTCTCCCCAAAATGAAAATTCTGTCAGTATGGTGTATCACAAGGCTCAGTACTAGGACCGTTGCTGTTCACTCTGTACATGCTACCCTTAGGAGATATCATTAGAAAGGATGGCATTAGTTTTCACTGTTATGCTGATGATACCCAGCTCTATATTTCTTCACGCTTTGATGAAACTTACCAATCCACAAAATTAATGGAATGCATAGCTGATATAAAAAAACTGGGTGACTAGTAATTTCCTACAACTTAATTCTGAAAAACAGAGATTCTAATTACTGGACAAAAAACTTCATAACGTAATAACCTAGAATACTGTCTAACACTTGATGGCTGCTCTGTCAAGTCCTCGTCATCAGTTAGGAACCTGGGTGTGCTCTTTGATTCCAATCTTTCATTTGAAAGTCACGTGTCTAGTATCTGTAAAACTGCATTTTTTCATCTTGAAAATATATCTAAATTACGTCATATGCTTTCAATTAAAAATGCAGAACAATTAGTTCATGCGTTCATGACATCAAGGCTAGATTATTGTAATGCTCTAATGGGTGGTTGTCCTGCACGTTTAATAAAAAAACTACAGCTGGTCCAAAATGCACCCACTACAGTTCTTACCAGAACCAGGAAGTATGACCATATTAGCCCAGTTCTGTCAACACTGCATTGGCTCCCTATTAAACATTGTATAAATTTTAAAATATTGCTGATTACTTACAAAGCACTAAATGGTTTTGCTCCCCAGTACTTGAGCGAGCTCTTAACGCATTATAGTCCTTCATGTGTATTGCGATCTCAAAATTCTGGCCAGTTGATGATAACCTAGAATATCAAAATCAACTACTGGAGGTAGATCCTTTTCCTATTTAGCACCAAAACTTTGGAAACATCTTCTTAACGTTGTCCTGGAAGCAGACACAGTCTGTCAGTTCAAATCTAGACTAAAAACACATCTCTTTGGCTTATCATACACGTAACACATTATAGACTTCTATAATTCAATGTAAGGCTGCATAGTTTAGATCAGCAGGAACCAGGAACACTTCCCATAAATCCTGATTTACTTGGTACATGATAAGAAGGATAACGTCTATGCTAATATTAGTCTCTCTGTTCATCCCGAGGTTTACCGCAGTCCGCCGAATCCGGGCCACATCCAGATCTGATGAAGAACCATCGCATGGACACGACGACAATGCATCCCTGAAGTGCATGCCTCATCAGCCCTGTGAAGGCCTCATGGACACCTCAACAAACTCATCTCCATACCAGCTTGATGACTCCGACCCACAACCAGATGGAACTGGATAAATATTGTGAAAGTTCTGATCCAATCTGACTTCTGACCTATAATGCTGCCTGAATCATAAACATACACTGTTCGTTCGTTGGCCAAAGGAAGACTGGCCCCCTGACTGAGCCTGGATTCACCCAAGGTTTTTTTTCTCCATTCTGTAAGCTGATGGAGTTTTGGTTCCTTGCCACTGTCGCCTTTTTCACCTTTCTTTGGCTTTGTCGCCAATGGCTTTTGGCTTGCTTAGTTAGGGACATTTAATTTTATATTTAACAATATTATTAAAACATTATTTTCCTGTTATCTCTGTAAAGCTCCTCTGAAACAATCTGTTTCGTAAAAAGCGCTATATAAATAAAGGTGACTTGACTTTATCACTGGAGTCTGAGTCAAGTCTGAAGTCTTTTGTCAAGAGTGTGAGTCGAGTCTCGAGTCATTTCATGCCTTACAAAAAAAAAAGATCATGCTCAAAAATCCTATTATTTGAATTATATAGACAAAATATATGATCTTTCTATTATCTGTTTTTTTTTTGTAATAAAGGCCCTAAGATTTAAGGGATAATGCAAATCCAGCTTGTTACTTTATAATCCATTGTATAAAACAATCGTCCTGGCAACAAGAGCTATTTTCAATACAATCGCTAAGTGGACGCAAAATGGTGCCAGTCGTTTGTTATAGAGCGGTTTGTTATACAGCGGCGTTGTTATTGACGACAGTCATTATCTGAAAATATCAAACCTCAGAATGTTTAAGCCAAAAGAAAGCTGTATGCAAGCTGATTGTGATGTTAATATAAGCGCTTTAAGTAATGGATTAACATCCTTCTATCTCCTCTCTCTCTCATAGACATACATTTAGAGAGAGAAAAGCTGAATATACTACGAAAAGATTGATAAAAGTAAAACACAGAGCTTGGTTTAAAGGCTTGCAATCCAAAGGAGCCATGCAGCTACACCACAGTATAATAATGTGACTAACCTTTGTGGATGCGATATCTCATCAAATTTGAAGTCGACGTTCCGTGTCTTTAATTTTTTTCACACTCTTTGCATCTAGCAGATTTGACATGTTAATACCCCAAATGAAAGAGCAATATACAGATGTACGTAATCAAATTCTATGACAAGGGTCTGAACTAGCGTGGCTCTATGTGACGCAGATATTATAAAACCATTAAAATAAAACACGAAATTCTTTATTATATCAGTAGTTAAGGATTAAAGACTTGTTATTTTAGAACGTTCCTCTTAAAGTTTCAATGGCGATGTGTCCACCGCAGCCACAATAACACTATGATAGATGTATCGCTTTTATGTTGTTTTTCCTTTTTTATTCAAAATATTCACAAACTTGCTTGCCATGTTAACAACTATCTGATAGTTCGATTCTCAAATACGTGTGAGTGTGTTTTGTCATGTAAAAACCTTTATAAATAATCTTGAGCATGATCTATAACGTGAGATGGGCGCCGCCATGTTTGTTTGCGCCGCAGTTCACAGAGTCCTGTCAGTTGGATTTACAGTATGAAAATTCATCAGTTTCTCCTGAAATACATGTAAGACAGTGGCCGATGAACTGGGGGAAGAAATAGCGCGTCCGTCTCTGGCTTAGCGCCAGCCAACACACAAAAGCACAGTTTGAATCTGGCAGTTATGTCACGTCACTGTTCATTCTAAATCCCATATGTGGGACCGTACTCTCAGGGTCACAGAAATAAGAATCCCATATATGAGACTCAAAAGGTTAAAATCCGGGTCTCTAACTCGAGTGCCCATCTTTGGCTGGGACGGTGGCTGTGAATAGCACACTGAACTCCTCCTCTCTCGCAGATGGCTCAGGGGTTTCCATTCTGGAGCAGCACCCAGTCGACATACTCCATAAACATCCCAGAGGACTGCCTCCAGGCTATCACAAACAGGCTATCGTCATCATAATGGATAAGGTGGTATAAATCCAGGAAGGCTTGTGTGTGTCTCTTGAGGGACTGTTCCCCCTGCAAAAGGAGGATTTGTACTGCTGCTATATCCATTGTTAGAGGTCCATTCTTCTGTCACTGTGTGTGGTTGCATCAGGGTAGAATAAAATAGAGGATTTAAACGCAACAGTTTGATTATTTTCCAAAACTCTGAAAGTAACAAACTCAGAATAAACCAATTTAATCATGAGGAGAACAGACCAAAACTAAATGTAAACCAAGGTTAAAAATACACTAACAAACAACTAACTGTCGGCAAACTAACCGACAAAAATAACATCAGGTGCAAATCATAATGAAATGAATGAAACACCATAGAAACAAACTGAAACACCGGAGACTGAACTGAAACACGTATCAAACCCACCCAAAAACAGAAACAGATTAAACTTTAAAAAGGGACAACACTTTAAGATTAATCAATGCAAATCACAGAAAAAATAGAAACGTCCATTTCTGAGTTATAATGGTTAGCACACAGCTGGTGAAAGACACCAGCCAGGATTCTTTCAGTAGACTTCTCAGACTGTGCTACAGTGTCAAAGGAAATAAGCCCTCTTTGCTTCTGTATGTGTAAAGGCCATTTAGGACAGACATATTTCTCAGTGCAAAAAGAGTATGATTATCTCTCCAGAGATAGCTCATTTTAGGGTTATTTTGTCCCCAAAATAAATTGAAGTCAAGGAAATTTTAGCTGTTCAATGCCACTATGCTTCTTCAGAGTTGAAGAAGTTCTATGCAGCACCTACACACTTATTTTTTGTTCTAAAACCAATCAATGTGGTGTCAAAGTAGTCCAGCAAATGGTTTCAGAATTCTTGTGAGCCTAAATCTCTCTCCAAACTCTGATTGAAACAATTAATTCAAATTAAACAAATTCAGTATTAACAAAGAGCCTAATTAGATGAAGTCAAATACTATTGGGGTACACCTGATTTGCCTGTCTCCTTCATTAACTGACTCACCAAGTCTTTCTGAGATTGGCAACATCAAGAGCAATCACAATTTCAAAAGGCAGGATAATTGTGTTAATTTCCTTTTCCTTTTTTACATTTTTTTTAAAATGTCTGCAGACAATGTCAATCATCTACCTTCAATAACAGCAGATTTAAAACCACCAAACTGCAAGTGATGACAGACTTTGACAGCACCCTACAAAGCACCATACAATGACTTCACTCATTGCACCACAAACACATGGTACAATAAAAACACAGGTACAATAAAAAATAAAATGAATATAGAAGTAGAAACAAAATTATATGTGCCTTCTCTTATAAAACAGTATTTATTTCATTGTAATTTTCAAAAATAACTAAAATGAATGGCCTCGCAAAGCCAGCGTACTGAATTCAGTGTTTTGAAGCCTCTCCTTCATTGACATCCATTAAAAAAGCCAACCCGTTCTCCCTGTAGAGGCCTTGTCTCCTCAGGCTCCAGTCACACACCATGTGAGAAGTGCCGGACCTTGGACAAAACGATCTAAACTAGTAAATGTCATATGAAGCATAGATTTTATTCAAGCCACAATGCTGAAAAATACACAATCTTCCAGGTGGAAGATTATATTTGTTAATATAATTTAATGGAAACTATGTGATGACTTTAACAGCCTCTGCAGTCGTAGTTTGGCACCGCCAACAGATGCAGAGTGGTGCCACCAGGGTGTGTACATTTACGCTATAAAAAACAATGAGTTCAAATTTTAAAGAAGTGGTTCTTCTTTGCGCTTTGTTTTGCTAATGTCTATATTTTATTAATCATAACCCACTAAATTGGCTAGTGAGTTGTTAGGCGCTAGGTGGGGGGTTGCTGGGGCTATTGCCCCCACCACAATTGTTTAAATTTGCCTTTATGTATAAACAATAGTTTTTATAGGGGGAGGAGTCGATTAGGCCATGTTCAGGTACAGCGTGTATTAGAGAATAGCAATCATATTAAGCTCCTAATCAAGAGCTATCAATGTAGCTCTATTAAAAATGAAGCACATGAGAGCGAACTTTGAGACACGTCTCAAAATAGACCGAAGATAACAACAGACGTATTGTTCTCTTGTAATCAGCTATCGGTTAGTAGCTACTTTGGTAGCTTAAGCCCTTGATTATTGTCAGATGCCCCTGATATTTGTAAAGATTCACTCACGTTCTAAAATGTCAAATAATATAGATTTTAATATAAATTATTGCACTTCATATGAATTATTCACGATAGCCTAGGTTGTCTTTGATAAACTTTTAATTCTGAGAAAATTAATTCAGAATTGCAAGTTTATATCTCGCAATTCTGACTTTGTTTCTCGAAATAGCAAGTTTATATCTCGCAATTGTGAGATAAGTCGCAATTATCTTTTAAAATGTTTTATTCTGTGGCGGAAACAAGCTTCCACAGTTAAGCCCCCTTCATGAAAACTGTATAAAAAACATAGAGTACAGTATGATGCAGGGAATGACAAGCATGTGTGGGAAATGGAGGGGAAAATTAAGATGAAGGTGTAAAGATTAGCAGTGTGCCCTATGGATTGAACTCACCTCGTTCTTTCCAAACCTGTGCACCTTATTTTTTCATAAATGATTATGCCAAACTCAACGAAATGTGAAAATAATGAAGGTGACAAGTTGATGAATTAACGAATTAGACGAAAAGACACTGGGCAATTGCAGCTGTATGATGCTTCATTGGTCACAGAGATTGTTCATATGCAGCAGTGCCATGGACTCAAACTCTTACAAACACAGCTGAGCTAGTGAAAGAACCTATGGCTACGCTCCATTCAATCAATATGAAATAGCAGCAAACCCATCTTACCAAACAGTGAATAGCATGTGATCCAGCATAATATTGATTCAGTCTATTAAAACGGTACAACCTGATGGGCTTCACTCTGCGGCTTAGAAGTGCAATGCCACATTGGCTGAATAGGTGCTTTGTAATGGTGTGGAGAATTATTTCATAATATTGAATGATGTAAAAGTGCTAACTGGTTAATAGACCCACATGGGCAAATCTGCATGATATGTGTAAATATATATGCACAACAAACATCTGCATGTTGGACGCCATGTTTGAGAGCGGTCTGTTTGTGGGTTTATATACGTACGCAAACACTGTAGAACTGCAGAATGTTAGGATCTGTTAGACCTGGTAATTTAGGTCTATTTACTCAATCTGATGTTATAATAAGGAAGCAGTCAACTATTAGTAGCTGCTGGTAACCAAATATGTACAGCAGGCCTCTTCAACTCAGGCCATCAAAGTATCCGTGATCACTAGAACGTTACAAAAAGCCCATTCATTACAAGGCCAGGACATCTCAAGCAACCTGGGCTAAAAGGACAGTTCACCCAGAAATTAAATGGCTGATTCTCAAGTAATGTACTCACCTTGATGTTTTTTCAAACCCTTCTTTTTGTTGTGGAATACAAAAAAAAAGAAGAAAAAAAAAGATATTTTGAATAAAGTGTTATTGTTGATGTTTTTTTCTACAAACAATAAAAATGTCAATGGCATCCAAAAAAATGTGGGACCCCATTGACTGGCATTGTATGGACAACTTTCAGAATTATATATTTTGTGTAAACTACACCTTTAGTAATACTTGGAAAAGTATAATTTATGGACCTTGAAGTTATACTGTGTTTGTATATAGACACACATTTTACATTTAAATATAAATGAATGCAGCCTTAAGAATCACATCCAATTGAATCAAAACCAGTCTAATTATATAAGGTATCCTGCAGACAAATTAATCATTCAGACAACCAACCAAATTAGTTGTACAGTAGATTTTCAAAATATGTAGTTTTGCAATTTATTGTATGGCTTTAAAATCTGTGTGAACCAGAAGTTGCTTCACTATCATAATATATTGCCAGTGAAATATTGAATGAGGAAAAAATAAAGGGTGTGTCATATATATATATATATATATATAAATCTTCTTTCTCAGGATCATATGATGTTTGCCCAATCATGGCATGTGGTCCGAATGCAACGCGCACCCTGCTTGGGCAGACATAACACATCATCAGTGTTTTCTGAGTATGCAAGAATCTCTATGATGCTGCACACCATAACTTTTTTTTTTAAGTTTTAAAACTTACATTTTTAAACGGGTCTGCCTCTGATAACAGATCACTCTAAATTGTAATGTAAACACATGCATTTTCTGTAAAACTGCTTTGAAACTATATGTATTGTGGAAAGCGCAAGCACTATACAAATAAATGTAAATTGAATTTAATTTTATTTTCTTTATTCCCTTTAATCCTTTTAAATCACTAATGATTTAAACAAGTTATTTGTTATTGACTGCATGAATTAATTTTGATGTCATGCAGACTTTAATAAGGCAAGCTTCTAAGGGAAACAAGATATTCAATGAGGAAGAAAAGAATGAGAGACAATTTTATCCAATGGGAATTGATTAAATCATGCCTGTAATCAGGAACTTGCATTAAAATGTAAATTGTCAATTCTGATATCATCAAACGGAAATTTAGTCAATTCTAAATTGACTATGAATTTTAGACTACGGAAATTTAGTCAATTCTAAAATGACTAAATTCACAATCTGACTATGTAAATAGTCAATTCTGATATCATAAAACGGAAATTTTGACTGTCAGTCCAAAACAAGAGCGGGAGAGGATAAAGGCTGGATTGGGTCCCTTAGCCTCACAATCTAAGAAGAAAGTAAAGAGCTTAGGTGTCACTTTGGATTGCGATATGAACTTTAAATTTCATATTAATCAAGTGACAAAAACTTGTTTTTATCATCTGAGAAATATAGCCAAGATTCGACCATTTCTATCCTTGGATGATGCTAAGAAACTCATACATGTTTTTATTTTCTCTCATCTTGATTACTGCAATACTATGTACACTGGCCTACCGACGAGTTCTTTAGCTAAGCTACAATTGATACAAAATGCTTCTGCCAGAGTACTAATGAAATTAAAAAGGAGAGAACATTTTACACCGGTTTTAATTGATTTACACTGGTTACCAGTTCATCAAAGAATCGATTTCAAGGTTCTTTTATTTGTTTATAAAAATCAGCACAATCTGGCACCTTTGTACATTTCAGAATGTCTGTCAAAGTATGTTCCAAATCGTAGATTAAGATCTTATAATGCCAATCTACTGGCACATTATAGAGTTACCCATAAACGATCTGGTGGTGCTTCTTTTAGTCATTATGCTCCAAACTTTTTGAATATTCTACCAAATGAAGTGAAAGAGGCTACTAGTATTCAAATTTTTAAAAGGCTGCTTAAGACATATCTTTTTAAAGCTGCTTATCAGCATAATAATATTATGTTGTGTATGTCTCCTATTTTATCTGTTATTCATTTTTAATTATTTTATATTGACATTGTGTGAATTTGTTTTTATGCCTGTAAAGCACTTTGTGTTGTATTCTATGTATGAAAAGTGCTATACAAATAAATGTTTATTATTAGTAGTAGTATTATTATTATCATGTTCATATTGAGCAAATGAAATTCATTCAAATTAAAGTTTCTATAGTGACTAACATTAAACTGTTTACATTGTCTGAAACTAAGTAAATCATCCTCTCTGTTGATAATTGTACACCAGCAGAATACTATCACTGCTGTCTTTTATACTTCACTTCTTTTTTGCCAGTTGGACATCTGCAAACCTAACTATTGTCAAGTTTCCTTAAATGTCATCTTTTAAGTGCTCTAGGCATATTGAAATATCAAGTAGGAATTGCCCACATCTGATTTGGATTAGAATGCAGCATCATAGCTATGCTCAAGGGTTACATTCAAAGACAATCCTTTTTGAACCTGTTACATTTTGGTTACCAGCCCAGATGTTTAACAACTAAGGTGATGCAGCCTAGTGGTTCGTAAACAAATTCTGCATATTTTTGCAGCCAAAAGCCATGCGACAGTTCTTTTAAGAGTGACCTTGTCAAAGAGCCAAATACTCCAGCGTGTCGAAGTAAAAATTTGCAGCATACGTTGCGTGTCAATCAATAGTGAGGCTAGACACTTTAATTTGGGATGTGATGGCATAGAATGGATGATAGCAAGGTCTTAATATCTTACTTTCCCACACAACACTTGCAGCTCTTTTATCATGCAATCACACAATTACTGAGAACATTGTACAGTACAACATGAAGGTAGATAGAAGAAAGGTAGATATAGTCTGTGGCTGAGATGAAACTATGAGAATATTTCATTTTGACAAAACAGGATTATTGTCCGAGATGAGTTTACTCTATATTGCTTCAACAAAATTGTCTTTTCTTTATTATTAGATGAGATAAGTGCTTTCAATGGCATTCTATTTCATTAGCATGACTATCCATGGTATATCTCCCACCTCTATTCCTAATCTTCAGGAAATTAAATCTTAGCAAATATAACTCATTTGTAGACATGGGAGTTATGCAAGTCATCATTCCTTCAAAGTTTAATCGAGGGGAAGTTGTAACGAGTTTGAAAAATATCATTGTATTTGTACTAAGGACATTACAAGTTGAGGCATCTGACAGTTTAAATGGGTGGTAAAACAAATTTTTTCGAAGGCTTGATTGTGTTTGTGGGGTGCACTGTGACATGTTCATGCTTCGTTTTAAAAAAAATGCATATTTTTCATATTTTTACCTTTATTCTGCTAATTATTACAATTAATTGTAATTGCAATTAATGGGCGGCAGTGGCTCAGTGGTTCATGTAGGTTATCTACAAACCGAAAGGTTGGTGGTTCAATCCCCAGTTCCACCTGACCAAGTGTCGAGGTGTCCATGAGCAAGACACCTAACCCCAACTGCTCCCGACGAGCTGGGTGGCGCCTTGCATGACTGACACCGCCGTCGGTGTATGAATGTGTGTATGAATGGGTGAATGTGTGAATGTGAGGCAACTATGTAAAGCGCTTTGGTGGCCATTCGGTCTGTGAAAGCGCTATATAAATGCAGTCCATTTACCATTTACCATTTTACTAATTATTATAGTTGATTTTTAATTTATAACAGTAACAAGTGTTTGTCTATTCACAAAAGTGTATTCAAGAACATTTTTTATTCAAAAAATATATTATTTTATTAGGTGTAGCTAAATGTAGTAACTGTGCAAAAATGCCAACTGAAGTGGAAAACATCAGCTGCATCGACATATCAACGAAAAATAAATCATACTTACAGGTTGTGGCCCATAAACAACAGCTTCTGTTCTTAAAGTAACACTATGTAGTTTTTCAACCTTCATAATATATTTCCAAGACCCTTGTGATGGTACATCGACTTACAATAGGTTAAATGACATGTCTGCCATAGCCTGACGTGGTCTGTATCACTTTTACTGGCACTATGTAACTTCGGGTTTCGGGTAGTAACCGGAGCACAAAAAGAACTACAAAATTCGACTGCTTTACGGCATAAATAGTTTTTCTTCGTTTGTGATATCTTTCATAAAATCATGCATCATACTCTACCTTGTCTGTGGCCATTGTTGATTCCAAAGCCGGTGCTGGATAAACAGAGAATACGTATGTGCGTGCGTGCGCATGCGACAGAAGGTTGCGGTAGGCTAAATTATTTACGACAGCGGTAATGGACAATTCCGCTTCCAACCTGTAGGGCGACCGCAGAGGAAAAGTTTCTTGGTGTTGCTTTAAAGTTGGAACTGCTCCATCTTTCAGGAGCTCCGAAGATTGTGGAAGCTTTCCTCCGTAAAATGTGCAGCACAGAGAGCGAGATTTGGGTAATAATTATGAGGGACTGAATTAAAAATAAATTTTAACCATTGATCCCTAACTCCCCCATCCCTAGGAAGGCTGAAAAAAGTGGACCTGCAATCCGGATGAAAATAACAGCGTTTCGACGGCATTGCGGCAACAAAACTCCAGCCTACTATACCACAACAACTCTTCTCCAAAGCAATATAAAATGGCCTCGCCCCCTTATTTAGTATTCTCGGAGGAGGGGTTTATGTAAATATTGGGGTCAGTGATGTCAGCAACCCTGGATGTAGTCCCTACCGGCCGTTTGCTGTAGTCCTTAGAAATTGATTTATTTAAAAGCAAATATCTCCCTTTGCTTTGAACTTTGAGTGTTGTAACTTTGAAGATGTTGTTTATGCTCAAACATCAACATTACACACTAACTAAAGTTAGAAAAGTGAAATCGTGCTTTACCACCCCTTTAAGGACTGAGATCTGCTGCTGTGTACAACATAGCCACTGAGGCTGACCATTTGGAACTTAGTGTACCTAAGGGGGAAGTTGTTCTGCTCATGTTTCATTAATGAGACCCTTTGTTTGTTTGATTTTGTTATCATGGTGTAATTTTTTTAATTTGTATGAGACTTAATGAATAAATAAATAATTTAAATAAAAAGAAGACAATAGATGGACAGCAAATATGAAACCGCGTAGATAGTCCACCTGGATAGTTTAAAATATTTTTTTCATTACACATTTTTTTCTTTTCTATGTAATAACTATGAAATGTCGTAAGATCCAATCCCTTTAATTTACCTTATATTGTTAAGTCAGAGGCTTCCTGTTTTAGAGAGCACTTTATTGGAAACACAATTTAGGTAACACTGAGTGCTTGATCTTTTTTTTATTATTAATATTATTTTCCGCATTTTAAAATGTACATTTAATGGAACATTTACCTCCTGGAAAAATAACCCATTGGTTTCACACTGCCCTTTATGTAGACATATTGACTGTGTTGTTCACCATTTTGACTATTGTTGACTATTGACTATTGTTAACACTAGCAGTATCTTAAAGGTCAGACACTTCATGTAAAGGAATCCCCTGGGTTATTTCCCCGGCAACAAAGTGAAGGGATTCTCTAAAAGGAATTGCAGAGCTAAAAGCAGCATTTAGCATGAAATTCAATGGTAAATGGTAAATGGACTGCATTTATATAGCGCTTTAACAGACCCAATGGCCACCAAAACGCTTTACATATTTGCCTCTCACCAACGGCGGTGTCAGCCATGCAAGGCGCCATCCAGCTCGTCGGGAGCAGCCGGGGTTAGGTGTCTTGCTCATGGACACCTCGACACTTGGTCAGGTGGAACCGGGGGTCTAACCACCAACCTTTCGGTTTGTAGACAACCTACATGAACCACTGAGCCACTGCCGCCCAATGCTCAATGCATTAATTAATGCAACACTCTCAATTATATGTATTTGGACATTACATAGTCAACATGAAATCAAAATGTACCCTACATTCTTACAGTTTTTTTACAATTGTTTTACAAACATTCATTAACATATAATGCAGATACTTTTTTAATATATATAATCAGCCAAATAGTTAATTTTACAATCAAAGCCACATTTTGTTCAAAACCCTTTTTTTTTACATACAGTAATGCAAACTTTATTCAACATATAAATCATTCAATCAAAACACTAGCTCGCTTTCTGTCCAACAGGAAAATATAGTCTATCATATTTATTGACTATACAGCTGATGTACAAAAAAGTATCATGTTTCAGTTCTACATGCATACACAATATGAAATTGAATGCTGTTGTTTTTTTTCCGAAGTTTCCTTTTATGGTAAACCACTTGACATTTATGGTTTACTGTTGCATTCTTGGTAACATACAGTGAATAAGTTAGAGGTCATCGCTCTGCTGCAGAATTTCAACCGCATCAACATTGACTCCATGTGACAATATTAGATCTAAAGTATGATTACGGTAATGATGGGGTCCTGACACGTGTTGTCTAACTTCAAAAGTTTAGAATGTTATATACATGGATGTCAAAATCAAAATTAGTACTATCTACAGCCAGTACTAACTCTGATAGAAAATCTGCAAATTCTTTGATAAAGTCTGTATGGTGCCCTGGTGGCCTGTATTCAGTAGCCAGCACAAATGTCAAGCGGGATTTATAATTTACAGTAGATAGTGTTACATAAAGCATTATTGTCTGGTTTTAGATAAAAAATCTTTTTTCAACAGGTCAGGTCTGCCCGAAAAACTTTTTAAATTGTCTATGAACTAGGGATGTCAATTTTCACAAATTCCCATGATCGATCGTAGAATAGATTTATCAATTAATAGATTAATCGTTAGCCTTAATACTTAATAGTGTTCTTATGTTATGTAATATGACAGTCCCAATCATAGTTATTATTAGCCGTGCATTGCTGTTCGAGCTGCGCACTGAATGAACACCGGTAAACTGGAGCACTTTGCTAGCGCGTTATTTAACTCAAAGAAACAAATCCTATATGAGATTAATCAGATATATACAAAATGACGCGAATGCACGGTAAACTGGAGCACTTTGTTAGAGCGTTATTTAACTCAAAGAAACTAATCCTATATGAGATTAATCAGATATATACAAAATAACACAAAATGACGCGAATGCACAAGTGAACTTGAACTAAGTTACGTGCCATTCAGAATGACTCAAGTGGACGCGCTCTTCCTGTAGCAACGCGATGAAACACGGCATCTAAACCCAAATCATTCACAATGTTTTATTACAATATTGTTCTTTTTATAATGTTATGTAATATGACAGGCCCAATCATTGTTATTATTAGTCGTGCATTGCCGTTTGAGCTGTGCACGCTGAAGTTGAAGATGATCACCGTATGCTTTACTGCAGTTCGGTACCTTTTTGATACCGCAAAAAGAAAGAAATGCCAGAGAAATTTCCTTGATTAAAAAAATATATATATTAAAATAAAAATTCTCCTACATCTTGAAACTTGGGGTAATGGGGGTAATCTTTGAAAGATGAACAAATGATGTTTTGGTCATCACATTAAAAATAACATTTAAATATGATCATATTTGAATATTGAAGTACTGGAAAAAGATGTGTGACATACTTGAAGGGATTTTACTATTCCTGCCAAACTTCCATGGTTCCAGTTGGTTACTACATCAAATCCATGGTGAATGTTGCTGATCTGTGGACTTAAAGCCTGTAACTAGTTAATTTATGGCACAATGTTTCTGGAACCATGTGGAACCATGTGGAATGGAACCATGGAAGCTTTCCACGCGTTTTTAGACACGATATGTGAATGGCCCCTAAGATCTACCGGTGATGCGCACGCATTTTGATGAAAATATCAAGCGCTATATCGAAAAAAAAATTATATCTTTACCGACAATGGTGTACCGTCAATAAATTCCGATACCGTTGTATACAGCCCTACTGTGGACACCACTTAGACACCCAGCCATTGAGTGAGGACAGTCTGCTTGATGCATCTCATCACTATGGCGGACAGAAAGGGGGCCAGAGCATATAACAGTGTCTGACATAGTACTCGCAAGTTCACACACCTCTTTAATGTTGATTTTAGTGATCTCTGACTGGCAAAGTCGGACATCATTAGTGTCAACGTGAATAATTATTTTAGAGAATTTATGGTCAGCATTAGCCAGCACTTTTAAATTTGCTTTGATGTCAGTCGCTCTGGCTCCCAGCAAACATGCTACTATGATTGCTGGTGTCTCTATTTTTACGTTTCATGTAATAGAATCGCCAATCACTAGGGCACATTCAACAGGATTCTCAGTGGGTGGGGGGGAACCTGTTTGATGTTCTAATCGGAACGGAACAGCTGTGTTTTGTCCCGCAACTATGCTGTCTCACAGTCACCCAGTTGCCCTGCAGCACCGGGCTGTACAACCAGAACTGAACAATGACATCAGAGATGTCAGCCAGTAGACATGGGCAAAGCCTTTGAAATGGACGTGGAGGAGGGGGTTAGTTTTACCTACAGTAACCAAACTCAGTACATATATTGTTCTCATCGAACTGGACAAGTTTCTAATTTACAGTCATTAGATCTGACCTTTTTGTTTGAATGTGGATTTTTTTTTAATCAAGCTCTGAATTTTTAACTACTCCTCCAAAAGGCATATGATTCACACCAAACTTTCTCAACATAATGCCAATATATTGAAGATGCTAAATTTGTGAATGTATTATATTATTTGTATTATATTACAAAAAGACAAAACAAACAAACAAACACGTTTGTGATATTCTGAGCTATGCTGAGTCTATGTAATAAAAAACATTGTCCAAACTATATCTGAAGTTCCACCTTACCTTGATGCTTTTTAATGTTATGCATAAGCAAATCAGTATTGTGCAATCCATAAAATCTCATTTTAATTTATTGATTTTTGTCAAACGTCTTGAAAAAGATCTGCAGGGAGCTAAAGCCAAGCCTTTGCAGGTACGCAATAAAGCCACTTTTTTTAAAAACCTCTTTATTCTTAGTTTTCTTGAGCATTACATCCTGTAGATTGTGTCCAATACCTCTTGTGTCTATGGGCATGGAAAGGTTTAGATTAGATAAAAACTTGATTTGACATATTAATCATGTTTTTTTCTCCCTCAGACAAGACACTTGAGGTCCTTGCCATTTCCTCAATATACTTGGGCATTGACTGGCATGTAATTTCAAGATGGATACTTGAAAAATGTAAATTCTGATAGAACAGGTGTTAAAAGAATAGCATCATTTTGACAGGCTCCCGCTTGAATGATTGCAGGTCGATACGATTGTGATGAGTCCAAGATAATGGTAATTTGAGTGCCACCTGAACTGAGAAATGAATGACATGATGGCCTAACGCATAACTGCTTAGCTGAGTCCAAATCCCTAAAGTGAAGCATAATCACATCCTGTGTGCTATTTAGTCAGACTTATGACTTTAACTCACAGCTTGACAGAATTGACGTTGCTTCAATGCTTTGCCTCAATCGATGGCACAAAATATATAGCCCAATAGTTAAATCAGCATGCCTTAAAATTCTCTATGAATACCTATATCTATAAATGTCTTTGAAGAACTGAGTTCAAAGAAATATGCAATGACAAGGAATAAACATGGCTCAGGATTTTAATTGAGCTTCACTGAATCATGCTTGAATAAAAAGCACCTTTGGAATCTTGTCCCCCTCTTACATCAGTAACAGACAGCCGTTATGGAGATTCTGCATCTGTTGGTCTTTCAGAGCTGTGGCCTAATTGGTTTTGCTTCTGGACCTAGATTTTTCTCTGGACATGGCAATCCAACATTATCAAATGTGTTTGTATAACATTATCAGGTGTACAGTAAGTACAAATATCCTTATGAAACAAATACATTTATATTTATTTTACCTTGCATAGTTTTGTTTATGGTTTTCAAGGATTAGGGCATGTCATAAACACGTAGCCTGACCATTTGCATCTGCCTGGTTTATTGAGCTTCTACTAAGTTACTCATTTTGTGCCAAAATACTAGTTTTACTGATGCAAAATCAATCAAAATGTTTTAAACTATGTATCTTGGTTTGTGTTAAGCTCCAAATACAAAGAGAATATAATAAAATGAGAATAAGTAATTTAAAACATTTATTCACAAATACTAGAGACAACAACACTGCAACATTCATTCAAGCATTATAACATTAGTTTAATTGCCTCTTATTGTATGCCACAAGATAAATAAACATTTAAAATGTCAATCATTGAATAAAATTCAAATAAGAACTAGGGAGAACCCTTCACTTTTCCTCCTAATTGATGTGGAAACATCCATGATCCATCCATGATGCATGATGCTCTTTCATCTTGGACTCAATATATTATAAGGATCTACATTGAGGTGTTGGTTAAGTCCATGTATCTTACATACTATATATTTCTTACGACTGTGTTATAGAGTAGTTTTATGGACAAAAACTGTTGGTATAGTAATAAGCACAACTTACAACAGTCAGAAATAAATACACCAAAATGTATTTTAAATACATTAATTTGATGCTAAGTATACTACAAATAAATTTAAATATTTATGTACTTATACAGTAAATACCCTGAAATTGTATTTTTGGAATACTTAATTGGAATCCTTAAAGTCAGATAAATTGGAACAACTAATTTTGCACTTAATACACTTTACTTATATCCAGAACTAGTGCTGAGGTCTAACTAAAGATATATTTAAATATATTTGAATGTGCTAAAATGTAACTATTGCAAATGTACTTTAGGTACACATTAAATTTCCTGCATTTAAAGGCTGATATTATACAGAGATCATACTATCCTTACTAATAGTGATATTAAAACACATTTTAGGCTTAATGCGTATTAAGAAATGTACATTGTATTATAATGTACTCCAAATAAAGTTTAAAGGGGATGCCTAATGCTATTTTATGCAATCTAACCTATTTACACAGTTATAGTTGAATTCTCAATCTAAACATGGCCAAAAGTTTCAAAAAATGAGTTGGACGTATGACGGAGTATTTCTGTGCCAAATACACTTCTTAAGGATTTGCATATACGTTTCGGAAAGTTTTCTTCGAATATGGCCCTGTATGATGTCCTAAAGGGCGGAATTACCTTGTATGGGCACTTCTCCTGGAAGAGCTTGTGCACACATTAACCAAAGCAAGAGCAACGCCCTTCAACGTGCTTTGTCGGCAGCACTGTCATTTTGTTTTTAGACCACGAAATCAACAATGTCACGAAAGAAGTGTGTTTTTGGTTGTGAGGGAAAGATAACCTTGTTCAGCTTCCCAGAGAACTCAGCATTTGGGGAACAGTGGATGCAGTTAGCGCCAGCCAAAGAGCAAGTACGTTTGAATTAAACAGTGATGCACTTAACATTCTAATCACACCGGTGTGATAGTATGCATCCAAGGGTTAAAATCAATTGCGTTTCAGGTTTGGGATTTAAACTGCAATGTTTTAGGGATCACTTAGAGCATTGTTATCTGCTTAGAAACTACTTGAAACACCTCAGCAACCACTTAGAATATGTTTCAAGCTAACCTTTAGTGTTCAAAATAACCTTTGAACTTTATATAAAAAATATTGACTTTAAGACAAATTTTGTCAAGCCATAATTTAAATTGTCTTGATGAACTTTGCTTTGCTTCAGTAGTTGTATTTTTACCTATTTGTGTCCGCTCTTAATGGACATGTACTTTTCATGTCACTTAAATGGAGTTTTTCATGTGGTGTGAGGTGGAAAAAATTACTGTGTCCAAAATCGCCCACTATACTCTTATGTAATGCACTGTTTAAATGGTGTCCATAACCATAGTGGACATTATTCAGTCTGATTCAGTCTCATAATGCTCCTCAATAAACAGTGTACAACTGATGTACACTAAACGGCTAGCCGCTAGAAGATCGCCGTGCCCTGTGAGCATTCCGCTGAATTAATTCCCACCTATATCTCCGCAACACTCAGTGTCCAAATTCGCACACTCGTTTTCATTATTTTATTCAGTGAACTATATTAGTGGATTAATGTAGGCAACAGTAAATGAGAATATGGGGGGTGATCATGGATACAGCAAGTGACACTGGTTTGTCAACACTTCCTGGCTCATCTTCATTGTGGCCATACCTAGAGTTCTAAATATTCTCACACAGTTCAATTGTCTGTCCCTAGGGGTTTTCAAATGTTATACATCACTGAACATTGGTTTAATTTATGTCTTAAAAGAAGCCTGACTGCAGTGATGCCCTATTGCTGTTTTATTAACATCAATGACACAGACAACAGTAGGAATATTAGGTGTGTGCTGTCACTTTAAGACCGACTGCACCGACTGAAAAAAATGAGAAACATCTGGTTCTTTTTCAACTGTTCACTTATGACATAAGTCAAGTCAAGTCAACTTAATTTATATAGTGCTTTTAATAGATTGTTTCAAAGCAGCTGTAGAGTGATAATAGGAAATTAAAGTAACAGAGATTGTTTTGGCTTTACAGCAGCTCTAGAAAAATTGTCCAGCTAAAGTTAGTTTTGATTGATTCACTTCCGTTGCAAAGATCATTAATTATTAACTTAAGGGCCGCTAACACAACATTGTTCTAACAGAAAACCCTTAACGCACTCTGCTCCGCTCATTCTAGTATAGTAATTTTCAATGTAAAGCTTGGCATATGAGAGTTGAGGTGGACCAAGGAAGCAGCCCACTCTATCATATGTCACCCTCCCCAGTTCACCAGATTGGGGATCAAAGCAGGGCTATGGTCCCTTGTGGGTTTGTGCCCATTCCCAGGCTAGTTGAAGGTCAGAGCAGGGCCTTTTGGTAGAGCAGAGGTGGACTGTATTACAGTTAGCGATCCATTCTTATCCGTCACCCTCTCCAGCATATTAAGGCTGGATATATATAAAAAGCTGAAGAATTTGCCTTGCGTTGATTTCTTCAGTATATCGGTCCCAAATTTCCAAATTTCCAATACAAACTTTTGCTTAATATATAATACTAACAGGTACAGACAGGCAGGTAGGATGAACAGACACACTAAATACAAAGTAGAAGGGACACAGACCGACTGAACAGAAATACATACACAGATGAACACTGGTTAACAGAAAACAGGTGAAGCAGATGATGGTGACGAGACAATGACAAAGAGCTGTGATGGTTGATCAGGTGATGGCCAATAAAGTGTAGTGCCGTAGAGGTGACAGAACTGGTGACCGTTCTGGGTGGGCGTCCTGGAGTCTCCTTCTGGAGGGTCAGACAGGGACTGATGACTCCAGGACGGTACCAGCAGTTCGGAAGACCAGGGTGGAGCAGGCTGTGCAGGCGGCCAGGGCGGAGCAGACCCTTCGGGCGGCCATTGCGGAGACGTCCCTTTGGGCGGCCATGGTGGAGACGGACTGGCAGAGGACGTATACGGGAGGACGACGCTCGGTGGGCATGGCGTGAACAGTATTTGGCTCGGTGGGCATGACGTAGACAGACTCTGGCTCCGCGGGTATGACGTGAATAGTCTCTGGCTCGGCGGGCATGACGTGAACAGTCTCTGGCTCGGCGGACAGGCTGGTCAGGTGTGGTGTGAAGATCAGGCATGGCGTTAAGATCAGGCTCGGCAGACAAGACGTGAAGGAACTCAAGCACGAAAGACATGACGTGAAGAATATCAGGTTCGGCAGACATGACGTGAAGGAACTCAGGCACGGAAGACATGACGTGAAGAATCTCAGGTTCGGCAGACATGACGTGAAGGAACTCAGGCAAGGAAGATGTAGTGTTACAATTTTATTAAAATGTTTTAATTTAGGTTCAACAGTATTTTAACTGAGAAAGTTCAAACAAGTATATACCATTTTGAGGCATAGGACATTAACCTTTTTGTTACTTTTCATCTGATGTCACAGACCTGCCTGTTCCTGTCTGTCCTGCTCTCTCTATTGTAAGTTAAATTGATCAGAGCACTGAGACTATAACCTTTTGTCTTTATGCACTGCCTGGCCATTAAGCTCTATGATAATGTGAAGGTATCGGTGAAGAGTCTGGCTGATTGGATTAGCATATTTACATTACACTGTTATGCTGATTGGATTAGGATTGGTAACACTCTCAGTCTAGGGCACGTTCCTAAACATGTATGCCTCATTTACATGCTTTTGTTTCTGAGTGTCTCCACCTTTATGTAACTCCTCCCCCTGAAAGGGTATATGAACTGAAAGGTATACGGCCTTTAGTCAGACTTGGGTAAGATTTTGGATGAAGCAGACTACAGCAAATAAAGAATCCTGCTTAAAAGATAAGCCAAGTCTCCTGGTCTTCGCTTCTGAGTTTTTCTACACTTAAGAAGAACAAGGTTTACAACAAAGACAGGACGTGAAGAATTTAGGATCGGCAGACATGACATGAAGGAACTCAGGCTCGGGCTTGGCGGGACGAGACTCCAGACTGGCGGTCTCAGCGGGACGAGACTGCGGACGGGCGGTCTCGGCAGGACGAGACTGTGGACGGGCGGTCTCGGCAGGACGAGACTCTGGACGGGCGGTCTCGACGCCGATCTCGGCAGGATGATCTCTGGACGGGCGGTCTTGGCAGGACGAGACTCTGGATGGGCGGTCTCGGCAGGACGAGACTGTGGACGGGCGGTCTCGGCAGGACGAGACTCTGGACGGACGGTCTCGGCAGGACGAGAATCTGGGCGGGCGGTCTCGGCAGGACGAGACTCTGGACGGGCGGTCTCGGTAGGACGAGACTCTGGACGGGCTGTCTCAGCAGGACGAGACTCTGGACGGGCAGTCTCGACGGGACGAGATGATCATCAAGCCCGTGCCAGAAAAAGGTCTTGAGGATGTCATCTGCCCAGTTTACCTCTTGTGAGATCTCCAGGAACTGCTCAACATACACCTCAATCTGGCTGCCGTCCTGGAAGCAGGTTACTAGACAATTAGTAGAAATTTGATGGGTGTGGGAAACACCCATATTAAATTTTAAAGGTCCGTTCTTCTGTTTACGGTGTGGTGCTGGCAGGAGCAGAGGAGTCCAAAGTTCCCATACAAACTTTTACTTAATATATAATTCTAACAGATACAGGCAGGCAGGCAGGCAGGATGAACACACAACCTAAATACAAAGTAGAACGGACAGAGACTGACCGAACAGAAAGGAACTAAATACAAACACAGATCAACACTGGTTAACAGAAAACAGGTGAAGCAGATGATGGTGACGAGACAATAACAGCTGCAACGGGTGATCAGGTGATGGCCAATAGTGTGCCGGTGGAAAACATGAGGGATGCTGGGAAGTGTAGTGCCGTAAAGGTGGCAGAGCTGGTGACCGTGAGACATGGCTCATCTGTGACCTGGTTTGGCTTATTATGCTGGAATAGTACTGTGGACTTAGGTAGCAAATGAGCTCAAAAGGGAAATATGTACAACTAGGGCTGTGCGATATAGCTAAAAAAAAGTATCACAATATAATGTTTCATATCGTTCGGTATCGATAATTATTGACATTTTTTATAACCTTTTTTTTTTTAAAGACAAGAAGAAAAGTTAGAATTTAAACCACAGTTTTTTTTTATCCACATTATTAAAGCAAACAACAAATTATATTAGTTTTAGCAGTCAAAAACAAAATTAAATGTAAACAAAAATATCTTCATGTCTTATATGAAGATAAAAAATTAATTGTTAAAGACACTCTTGAACTTAAATAAAATGTTACAAAAGTTGTGCAATGTAAAAGTGTAAACGTAGAACAATCAAGACAAACTTTGAGGTAGATCAACATCTGCAATACAACCCCACACCAGAAAAAGTTGGGACATTTTGTAAAAATGCAATAAAATCAAGAATCTGTTATTTGTTCATTCTTTTTAACCTTTTTTTAACTGACAAAAGTACAAAGAAAAGTTTTCCAATGTTTTCACTGACCAACATACCAACATTGTATTTTGTAAATATGAACAAATTTTGATTTTGATGGCTGCAACACACCCCAAAAAAGTTGGGACAGAGACATGTTTACCACTGTGTCACTTCACCTTTTCTTTTAATTACACTTTTTAATCATTTGGGAGTTGAGGATACTAATTGTTGGTGTTTTGCTAGTGGAATTTTTGCCCAATCTTGTCTGATACGAGACAGCCGCTCAACAGTCTGTGGTCATCGTTGCCTGATTCTCCTTTTCATGATGGGTCAAGCATTTTCCATAAGAGACAGATCTGGACTGCAGTAAACAGGCAGGCACATTCCTTCTATGGTGCAGAGTGTCTACAAACCACTAAGTTTTAGCATGTGCAGAATGAGGCCTGGCATTGTCTTGCTTCCCAGGAAAGATGTCATCTTGATGTCAGTTTTTGTCTCTGTACAATCCAAATACATGCCTCCATGTCAATGGGACCTTCACAATAATGCAAGTTACACATACCGTTTGCAATGATGCACCTCAATACTAGCACAGATGTTTGCTTTTGCACCTGTCGCTGGTGAAAGTCTGGTTGGTCCCTTTCGTCTTTGGGACTGAGAACTCAATGTCCATTTTCTCCCAAAAACAAGCTGAAACATGGATTCATCTGACCACAGCACACAATTCCACTTTCTTCTAGACCATCTGAGATGAGCTCAGGCCCAGAGAACTTGCCAGCATCTCAACATAGAACATATGTAAAGCTTCAAGTGCCATTTCTTAATGCAGAGTCAGGCTGTGTTCAGTGAAAACGGTTTTCCAAATTACTCCTGAGCACATGTGGCTGTATTTAACGGATTAGCATGATGGTATCTTATGAAATGCCATATGAGGGCTCAAAGGTCACGCACATTCAACAGAGGTCTACTGCCTTGCCCTACACAGACTGAGATTTCTCTGGATTCCCTGAATCTTGTGACAATATTATGTATGGAAGATGATGAAAGGCATAAATTGTCACAGTGTCTGGTTTGTGTTCCCTGGGTGTCCACTAGAGGTCTCTTCCCCATACTGTCACCAGTCACTCTGGAACTGCATTCCCCACAATCCTTGTCTGTACCAATCACTGTTCATTGCACTCAGCTGTTCCCCGTCATCATTGTACCCAGCTGTTCCCTGTTATTCATTGTTAGTTCTTTGTTTTAAACCCTGTCTGTGTCAGTGTTTGTCATGGAGTCCTTGTTTGATGTCCGTGCACTTCCATGTTTCCATGCCTGTATTGTTTCGTGCTTTCTGGACTGCCTTTGTTGGATTTTGACCTTTTGCCTGACTTGGATTATGATTACGGATTACCCCAATAAATTGCTATTGGATCTTACATTTCCTGTGTGTGTGTTCCATGACATAAATGCTTTGCAATCTTGCATTGAGAAATGGGATTTTTTAATTGTTTGACAATTCTCTCATGATATTTGGCACAAAGTGATGAGCCATGACCCATCTTTGCTTAAAAAGACTGAGAAGCACTTTTACACCCAAACACGATACCCTCAACTATTACCAATTCACTTGCTCATTGTGGACTGTTTCAAAATAGTTGGATAATCTAATTTGGATAATCTTTTCACTTTTATTTGGTCTTTGTCCCAACTTTTTTGGGGTGTGTTGCAGCCATCAAAATCAAAATTTGTTCATATTTACAAAATACAATTACGTTGGTCAGTGAAAACATTGGAAAACGTTTCTTTGTACTTTTGTCAGCTAATAAAAGGTTAAAAAGAATGAGCTAATAACAGATTCTTGATTTTATTCCATTTTACAAAATGTCCCAACTTTTTCTGATTTGGGGTTGTATTTTTTATTTATTTATTTATTTATTAAAAGAAAACTTGTTTTTAAATAAGTGTGAGTTTTTCTACATCTTGAAACTTTTAGTTGTATAAATGGGGGTAATCACTGAAGGATGAACAAAGAATGTTTTGGTCATCACATTAAAAATAACATTTAAATATGATAATATTTGAATTTTGAAGTGCTGTAAAAAGATGTGTGACGTACTTGAAAGCATTTTACTATTCCTGCCAAACTTCCATGGTTACAGTTAGTTTTTCTATATTAAATCCATGGTGAATGTTGCTGATCTGTGGATTTAAAGCCTATAGCTACTTTATTCATGGCACTGTTTGATTTGTTAATAACAGAGAAATTTGAATGTTTCTCACTAGATCTCCCAGCGATGTTATTACTTCAGTTGCGAATTCAAATGCTTTCTTTACTGGATCTCTTAGCGCTGTGTAGTAACTGTGTCGCTTGATCAAGATTGGCTCGCACTGTACTGATATTGATAGTCCAAACTGATAAACGGTCCACAAAGCACAAAATAATGAGTAGCGCAGTTTCGTTCTGCTTTCATTACGTTTGCCATTTGATGCAACGTTGTGGTGGTCGCACCATCTTCAACTTCCCAGTCCACTTACGGTCAAATGAATGCACCTTCAGTCAACATGATGTATAGAGCACAGTTCATGGTTGTAAAGCAATGACAGACGCCACGAGAGCGGAACAGCCCCTAAGATCAACGGGCGATGCACGCGAATTTTAATGAAAATATCGAGTACTACATTTTTATTTATCGTAACCGGCAATGGTGTACTATCGATAAATACCTATACTGTTTTATCGCCCAGCCCCATGTATAACTAATTTCAATTAATTATAAATAGTTGGATTAGTTTTAGAAATGACTGTAGCAGAATTAATATCAGTTCGTCCAATGAACAGGCAGCATAATAAGTTATCAATTCCAGAAAATAAATGATCTTTCTGGCCAAGAAGCAATAACTTTTTCCTAATGTATACAGTACTAGCAAGGTAATAGCATGTAGCAAAATCAAAATTTTTAAGGGACTTTGATTTGTGAGCGGCATACACAGACAATAAAGCGTGGATATAATGGTTTAATAAATGAAACTATGGGTAGGCTACATACAACTAAACTAAGCAAAGATATACAGAATAAAGAAAGTAAAGAAAAAGAGAGATAATAGAAGAGAATGGCAATATTACAATCAGTTAACCATTGCCTATGAGAAACATCAAAGAATCTAGTCTACAGAAAGTAACTTTACTGACAGAAAGCTTTATTGGCTTCTGGCCCTTTAAGAGCAGCATCTGCTGACAGAGACGCAGATCTCACAAGCGCGTCATTCTCTCACAACTCTTTACGTCCATAAGACTGCTCTTATGTTATGAAGATACTCGACAAAACGACATTGTGGCATAATTATGTGTGTTATTGTTCATTCAAGCGCGAAAGAGAAGCGTATTCTGGCTTGTGGTCTGTGCGCACGCATGATACTGGCGCACGTCTTTCTGTGAGTCACAGTCAGGACATTCACAGGCAGCACGCTCTCTTTTGACTTGTCGTGCACAGGGGCATAGCCTGAACATTATTTCTGGGGGGGCCAGCTTGGGCCAGTCTTTTATTTGGGGTGGCACTTGATTGTCAAAAAGTACCATTTTAAAACTTACGAGAAAAGCTGTTCATTCATTCACACACAGACACGATTCATATTTCAAATAAATAATTTAAACAGTCTTTTTGCAATCTGTAGTAAACAACAGCGCACAACTGATAAAAGCACATCTGTGCCATTCATTCACACACATATACGCGAATCATATTTATTGCGTCTTTTTGCGTTTACACTAGGATATCGCAATTAGAATAATAATAAAAAAACTTACTATTCTTCTCAGATGGATCCGTTGCTCCTCGAAATGAATTTAATCCAGCACTTCTGAAGTAAATTTCCCAGGATTATTCCTCACAGTATAAAGTACTGTAATCTGATTAAACTTGTGTTTGTGTAAACTTGTGTGGTGCGTTTTACCAAGTTCTGGGCTTTGACACCTTTGCATGTGTTGCCTTAGATCAGAGGCATAGAGAGAAAGAGTTGCGACACTCCCATAGACCTCCGTTGTAAAAATTGGCAGCGCTTTTAACCGCCTACTTCCAGGATTTTGTCACAGCTCTGTCTTCCTTGTCTGGGTTTCCTCGTAGTTTAGTGCCAGAGCTGTGACACTCCCAGGTTGTCGTGTGTTTGTGTCTTGTCTAGTCTGTTGTGAGCACATGGCTGTTATGTTGTTCCTTGTGCCATGTGCTCTTCTGTCTATTGTCAGCCCCTCCTATCTCGTTATCTGTTTAGTGATTAACGTTCTTCACCTGGGTTGTCTCGTTAGTCTCCTGTGTTTGGTTCCTATATAGTCTCCTTTGTGTTTGCAGTCCAGTGCTGGTTCGTTGACACGCATGTTA
Organism: Siphateles boraxobius; assembly: GCF_051911475.1. Taxonomy (NCBI): domain Eukaryota; kingdom Metazoa; phylum Chordata; class Actinopteri; order Cypriniformes; family Leuciscidae; genus Siphateles; species Siphateles boraxobius. The sequence goes on from NW_027508722.1 coordinate 30,864,338, forward strand.
CGTGTCTTCGTGTTCCTCCCGAGATGTCTATGCCCTGAAGTTTGTACCTACCCTGTTTGTTTTGTTATTAAATCACTCTGCATCTGAATCCACGTCTCTTGTCTACCATTCCGTGACAGAACGAACCAGCCAAACATGTGGATTCAGCGGAGTGAACTTTGTCCTGCGGAGAGGGAGAACGGGATCTCCCTATTCAAATACTTTGCCATGTGCGCGCAGAGGAATGAGGAGATCAGGACAGCCGGTGATCAGTTGTGAGGAGGTGAGACCAGGACTGTGACTGGCAGTCATGTTAAGACCCCTGCTGACTCTCAGCGATTTGAGGGAACTCGGTTGGCCAGGTTCTCGGGAACCCGCAGAGGCCGTAGGGGAGGAGGTGATAGACAGACTTCATCAGTGGTCCCTGTTCCGGTGGTCCCGAGTCCGGTGGTCCCGAGTCTGGTGGTCCCGAGTCCGGTGTTCCGGAAAAGGAGGAGACACGTTCTGTCTGCCCAGTCAGATACTGTTCAGGTCACGTCTGCCCAGCCAGAGAGTGTTCACGTCCCGTCTGCCCAGTCAGATACTGTTCAGGTCACGTCTGCCCAGTCAGAGAGTGTTCACGTCACGTCTGCCCAGTCAGAGACTGTTCAGGTCACGTCTGCCCAGTCAGAGAGTGTTCACGTCCCGTCTGCCCAGTCAGATACTGTTCAGGTCACGTCTGCCCAGCCAGAGAGTGTTCACGTCCCGTCTGCCCAGTCAGAGACAGTTCATGTCATGTCTGCTCAGCCTGAGACTGTTCACGCCACGTCTGCCTGGTCAGAGAAGGATCAGGAGATGCCCATTCACGTGGTCGCGAGGGAACTGATGGACTATTTGGAGCGTCTGGCTCGAATCCTTGACATGCCTGTGGTTGTTTTTCCAAAGCCGGAGCCAGTGTCTGCTGTTCCAGAGCCGGAGCCAGTGTCTGCTGTTCCAGAGCCGGAGCCAGTGTCTGCTGTTCCAGAGCCGGAACCAGTGTCTGCTGTTCCAGAGCCGGAGCCAGTGTCTGCTGTTCCAGAGCCGGAGCCAGTGTCTGCTGTTCCAGAGCCGGAGCCAGTGTCTGTTCGTGAACCAATGTTTGTTTCTGTGTTTGTGTCTGTCCTTGTGGTTGTTACTGTTCCTGAGCCGGTGTCTGTTCGTGAACCAATGTTTGTTTCTGTGTTTGTGTCTGTCCTTGTGGTTGTTACTGTTCCTGAGCCGGTGTCTGTTCCTGAGCCGGTGTCTGTTCCTGAGCCGGTGTCTGTTCCTGAGCCGGTGTCTGTTCCTGAGCCGGTGTCTGTTCCTGAGCCGGTGTCTGTTCCTTAGCAGGTGTCTGTTCCTGAGCCGGTGTCTGTTCCTGAGCCGGTGTCTGTTCCTGAGCCGGTGTCTGTTCCTGAGCAGGTGTCTGTTCCTGAGTAGGTGTCTGTTCCTGGTCGTCACCGCCCTGGCCGCCCGAGGGGTCTTCACCGCCCTGGCCGCCCGAAGGGTCTTCTCCGCCCTGGCCGCCCGAAGGGTCTTCTCCGCCCTGGCCGCCCGAAGGGTCTTCACCGCCCTGGCCGCCCGAAGGGTCGTCGTCTGCTTCGTCCTGGCCGCCCGATAGACTGTCTGCTTTGCCCCGGCTACCTACTAATTTGTCGACCCCTGTTCCTGTTTCCCTTCATGGACCCGGTCCCCCATCCCTCCCCCTGATCCTCCATGCCACTTCCCTCCTGGATTTTTGTCTTGTTTGTTTCTTGTGGGGCATGGAGCGTCTGGTAGCCGCTCCATAGAGAGGGGGTAGTGTCACAGCTCTGTCTTCCTTGTCTGGGTTTCCTCGTAGTTTAGTGCCAGAGCTGTGACACTCCCAGGTTGTCGTGTGTTTGTGTCTTGTCTAGTCTGTATTGAGCACATGGCTGTTATGTTGTTCCTTGTGCCATGTGCTCTTCTGTCTATTGTCAGCCCCTCCTATCTCGTTATCTGTTTAGTGATTAACGTTCTTTACCTGGGTTGTCTCGTTAGTCTCCTGTGTTTGGTTCCTATATAGTCTCCTTTGTGTTTGCAGTCCAGTGCTGGTTCGTTGTACATGTTACGTGTCTTCATGTTCCTCCCGAGATGTCTAAGCCCTGAAGTTTGTACCTACCCTGTTTGTTTTGTTATTAAATCTCTCTGCATCTGAATCCACGTCTCTTGTCTACCATTCCGTGACAGATTTGAAGATCTGATTAGTTCCAAACACAGTCATTTGGGCGCTGGACTCCATTCACTTACATTGCTGCGCGTCAAGTTGTTCCAGAGGTAAGTTGCTGAAATATCGACCTCTTTTGAATTGTCAACTGTCTATATTGTATCAGAGGCCCTTTGCGATGCTTATACTGGTCTTCATTTGTACATGCACAGCGTAATTATTTATATTTTATGTTGCCTTTTTAGGGTCACCTTAAAAGGGGCTCAACTTAGACGCATCTACAGGCTGTAAAACAGATACTAGTCAAGATGCAATAGAGTATGGAGATTCTTGATGATTTTGTTAGGAGTGCGCTGAAGTGTTCATTGGGTTCTTTTGGATGGTCTACGTTGAATACAATGAAGTTAACTTGAAGATAAAGTAGCCGGAAGAAGCAACGATGCTATTGTGTAAGGGTCTCTTAAGGTCAAATAAATTCCACCCGTTCTTGCACAAAGACGATGACTGGGAGAAAGTATTTGTACTTCACACCCTATCTGCATGTTTATGAAAATGTCTGGAGTCTGAAGAATGTCTGGAGAATTTGTTCAGTTTTGCACTAAAGTATTGTAAATTAGGGGTCGACCTATTATCCGCCTGGCCGTTTATCGGCTCCGATATTGAGCATTTTTATGGTTATCGGTATCGGCTATTTTCAAAACCGATTTGCCGATAAAATATTTTAATTTTGAAATGGCCTATATTTGGCTCTGACACAGCCACCTCTCTCGGAACTTACCACTCTGTAGACTAGACCAATGCAATGTCCCGCACATCTGATTTGTTGGGAGTCACGAGTCCGGCCAATCAATACGGAAAGTTGAAGGCACTGAAAGTTTAGCACTCACACCGACAGCATTCGCTGACTGAATTCGCTGTCTTGTCTCTCAAAGTTAAGGCAGCAGCAGATTTTGCTGAAGTAGCAATAAATAACTACACTGAAGTTGCAAAATACCTCAATACAATAGGGTCCTGTGATGTCCGCAATGCAGAAAACACAGACCGAAACGCGGAATCCAGTCATAAAAAATGAATTTTCAGTTTTATCAATGGCTTGAATTGTTGACAAAAAAAGCAGTAAATTATTTTTTTTACATATCAAAAATCACTGATCACAGATCAGGCATATTGTCAGGTCAAAATCCTTCTGTAAAAAAAACCGCAAACTATGTGTCGAATTGTGCATGTTCCACAGTGAAATGTATAGAATAGGGCTGCACGATTTGGGGAAAATGTCATATTGCAGTTATTGAGGTCAATATTATGATTGCGATAGCGATATAATAAACAAATGGTTTTATGAGTCAACTTGCTAGGTCCTAAAGCAAAATGCACACACAGATTAGTGATAATTCTGAAATGTGTATTTCTCAACTCAAACTAACAACAACAACTAAATGATTAATAACACCTATAATGATCAATAAGCCATTTTCCGTCATTACAATTGAAAGCTATACATTTTTTTAAACATTTATTAGGCTTCAAAAAATATAACAGCTTTTTTTAAGTGAACTTCAAACAATCCTCACATAAACCCATAATAAATGTCATATTTACCTGTGCCCTTCCTGTCTAACAGGTAGTACATATACAGAAATTAAATAAAGTTATCAAACAGTCTGTGCTGCATAAATTATAAATTATATATAGACTATTAAAGCTACAAAAGTTCTTTAGTCAAGAGCAGTGAGTAATTTCCTGTGTTCCCTTTGTTCTTTGATTAACTAACAACAGTTGGTTGTTTCAACGAATTTTCAAGCACTGCCTGCTAGCTAGTTAGCTAGCGCGACTTCGTCAGCAGTGACAGTAAGAGTTCGGTAATGAACCACTACTAAGGCTGAGCAATTTTATCGATTCTGCGATATAAATCGATATTTTTTTCCCCAAGAAAGTATAGATTTTTAAGCCGCGAGTATCGATACACAAGTCCCATTCAAATCCCCCGTGTTTACCCCCATTCGCTTTAAAGCTTGGACGTTTTCGGTTCTGCTGTCGGTACTGGAGAAAATAGAAAATACGCGTAGGCTTCTATTTATTATTGATATAAAGACGTAATCTTGAACATGTTTATCTCGCCAGCCAGTTCTATATATAATAATATTAAACCATTTGTCTGTGATGCAATTTTGCTATTCGCAGTCCAGAAGAGAGAGAGAGCGATCTCTCACGCGGAGCCACAGCGCACACAACACGACAGCCCTGCTTAATGAGTGACAATGAGGACAGAACTAAACATTCAAACGTGTTTATACTTTAGATCTTGGATAATATTCTAATTTTATTTTAGATTTCGGCTTTTAGAGATTATAAAAAGAAGATATTTGAGATGAAACCAAACTAACTGCATTATGTCTAGAGCAACTTCCTTCCCTTCACAGCGATGCGCTGTCCTTTCTTCCTAAAACCCAAACGTACCATCAGAATCAGCACGATCGGTGATTGTTGTAAAATGCAGTCTCTACTGTTGCTAAATTGCGGACGCGTTAATCATTTAAAAGAGCTATTAAAAGCACAAACATCTGCGCAAGAGTTGTTCATAAGGCGACGCGCGCTCTGAAATGGACTGCAACGAGACAAGAAAAGTATAGGCTACTTAAATTTAGGCTTCATGCGCGCATCTAAACCATCAAATATACATATTAATATAAAAATGACCAGCTCTGAGATTCACTGAAACACAGTTTATTCACTTAAACCGTTTAGGTCTTAAATGGACGTAAATAGTTAGGAGAAAATGATGGTGCATCAGTCACCTATTAGATCTGCACTCGGTCTTAAAGGGGCAGCGTCTAATAAACCTGCTGACGATTGAGCCATTAATGTGAATCAAATAACAAAAGGCACTCACAGCTCTTGAATGAATAACTTAAACTTGTCCAGTCAGAGACATATATTGTGTAAATCAAGTTTTTAGTTTTCAGTTCAAATAATCCAATTCAAGTAAATGGAACACTCACAAGATGTCACCAAAATCACTCTGTCCCCTTTAAATCTTTCGGAAAATTATGTAAGTGTATCGAATTATATCGAATCGTATCGAATCGTTGGCTGAATATCGTGATATATATCATATCGTGAGCTGAATATCGTGTATCGTATCATATCGTGACATTAGTCTATCGCTACAGCCCTAATCGCTACCACCTTTTAGCAACTTTTATTTAATTGAATTTTTGGGATATACTAACTTTTCATTATGTGACGTGTTGGCTGAGTTTTTAGTGGTGAATGCTGCGCGTCGAGTTGTTCCAGAGGTAACGTAAGTTTCTGAAAGATCGACCTCTTTTGAATTGTCAACTGTCTATATTGTATCAGAGGCCCTTTGTGATGCTTATACTGGTCTTCATTTGTACATGCACAGCGTAATTAATCCTTCCAAAAATATAGCCTAAAACTTATCGAAGTAATATACAGTATTTCGTTGTCACCCTGCCTCTACAAATGCAAAACTGACATTAACAAAATTCAATAATGCAATAACAGCTTAAAAAGTACTTGGGAATGCATTTTATATTGTATTTACCGTTCAATAATGCAATCGCTGCTGTCTGTCCCATAGAAGAACATGACAGCCAGCGTATGTTATGGAACTATTGGGGCTTACATGAACCACGTGACAGCCATAGCGGCGACATCAAAGAGTGTCGCAACTTTTTCTCTCTATGGCTCTGCCTCAGATCATTTGGTTTGAATAGCGCGCGCTCTCTGTGGGCGTGTCACATTAAAGAATCTATAATGAGCTTGAGCGACTGACATCGCTCTCTTTTCATATAGATTACATAAATATTTGTTTTTGATATGAATTGGATCATTTAAAAGTACACACTTAAATGATTATAAAGATATATTGCTCATGCCTGGGTGAATAGAATTCGCTGAGTTTTGTTTAAGTTTAGAGATGTGCTCCAAAAAAAAAAGTTTGCGGTGACGGAGAGCCAGAAAGCACACCCTTTTTATTTCTTTATTTTACAAAAGCACGTTTTATTTCGATTTTAATTGGACACATAAAAATAAAACATTTTACAGTTTTTTTTTTTCATATTTCTTAAGTCTGTATGACCAAAAATGACGGAGTATTTTAAGTCTATTTTGCTGCTATGTGAAAAAAATCGAGCAAAACGCGCCGGCGCGGCCCCAGAGGGTTAAACTGAGTGAGAAGATAATTTAAATTATAAGATCATATAGTTATGCTTTCAAGTATCACCAACTTACTCACCTGTTAGTTACAGTGGTATCCAGTGGTTAGCTGCTAGTCTCCATTAACACTGTCAGAATGCAGGCACGTAATGTCTTGCACTGTTGATGGGGGCGTGACCCTAACATGTCGCTAATATGTGGCTTGTAGCGTAAGTGACAAATGACTTGATAAAAAAATAATAATGCATACATTTCAGCTTCCTTTAGACCGTTTCTGTTCAGGAGTTTTTTTTTTTGTATTTTCCCCCTCCTCAGACTGGGGGTGGGGCCGTAAGCTCCGCCCCTGGTCGTGCATGAATGGTTAAAGGCACGAATAAGAGCAGGATCATGTAACACAAGCCAAAGGATGACAAAAAATAACAGACGCTGCGTTAATTGCGTTAACAGCCCTAATTCATTTCATATAAAATCGCAGCCTTTTGCGTCATATAATCGCATAGGCTTGACATCACGATTGCGATTGCGATATGATTAATCGTACAGCACTAGTACAGAACAAATAAATAATGCTCTCCTGAGAAATTTTACATAGCAACCACTTTCCTAACATTAGGATCCTTTGGAAGGTAATTTTATTTTTAGCCCAGTGATCATGTTTATTTATCTGTCCTTTTTCTCCTGTGCCAGTGGGTGGACCAAAGAGGAGATGATGATAAATTAGGCGTTGATCTGTGTGTACAGGCAGTCCTGATGTATTCATCTCTATTTTGTAATAAAAAAAGGAGGAAATAAAAAACATTTTGGCAGCTTGGTAAAAAAAAAAAAAAAAAAGTTTAGACTAATGAGGAAGTTTTGAAACTTAATTTTTTTTTTGTAGTACAAGTCTTATACTTTGTCAAAATATTAGGGAAATTTTGATTTCTCTATTCATGACCCCTTAAAGGTATAAAATATGTTATATATATATATATATATATATATATATATATATATATATATATATATATATATATATATATATATACAGACACACATACACACACAGATATATTGCAATTTGTGTTGCTCTTCTGTGTAGATGCCCTCTTTTAGTCAAGTTATTTCCCTTAAGCATGGTGGCAGATGAGCCAAAAACCTTTCTTTAAAAGTAATAAGTTATTTGTAATGCAAATCTCCCATTAAGAAATGGCACAATCTATCCATCTTCCCTGTGCATTCAAGCATCAGCATCACCACCTTTTTTTAAAACATTCATATTCATAATGCAATCGTTCTGCCTTCGTAACATTCCTCAAGACCTCCTCTATGACATCCTTTCTCTCTCATACAGAAAAGGGTTCATCCTTTCTCTTCACTTTATCACAGCCCCTAGAGCAATTATTCTCCCACAGGATGCCAGAGCAAGCCTGTGCTGGCATTATTAGCCTTACATTACAATAATTCTGCAAAACATGACAGCACCTCATATGTCACTCAACACCTCCACTCAAGCTTCAGAGTAAATGCTGTTGTAGCTATTGCAGCGATAAAAGGTGTGCTCACTTCCAGGCCTGGATTGTTGCCTGTAGAATAGCGAGGGTATATTATCATGGGCAGAATGGTGAACACTTGTGTTAGAAGCTGAACAAAAATGGAAACTCAAATGTGATGATGAACAGACAACAAGGCACAGAAACATGGGGGTGAACTTGTGACCCAAGAGCACAAATAGATGATGGGTCTTTAGGTTTCCAAAGGGAGTTCAGCATGAGCTACACTAACTGCATTGTATTCAGTTGTTTGTTTGTTAATTGTTTTCTGCAATAGAAAAGAAAGCTTTATTGCATTTTGTTTATTCTCTGAGCATGTTCAGAAGGTTATTTTATAAAATATGTTTTAAATGTAATATACTATAAATCCATCAAACAACTGTGGTGAGTATCAGTCAGTCAATCTTAACTCTACTGGAGTTAGACAACACGTCAGGATCTACTCATTGTCATAATCATGCTCTAGATCTAATATTTTCACATGGAATCAATGTTGATGCCGTTGAAATTCTGCAACAGAGTGATGACATCTCAGATCATTATCTAGTCTTGTGTAAACTTCATTTAGCAAAGGCTGCAAAGCTGACTCCATTACAAATATGTTAGACCTATCACTTCTGCCACTAAAGATTGCTTTATGTATAATCTTCCTGATCAGTTTCATCATCTCAGCATCCCAGATAGCTTAGAAGAACTCCATATAGCGACAGAAACTTTTAACTCTCTCTTTTCCAGCACTTTAGACACAGTTGCTCCTTTGCGCTTAAAGAAGATTAAGGAAAATAGTCCAACGCCATGGTACAACGAGCACACTTAGACCCTTAAGAGAGCAGCCAGAAAAATGGAGTGCAACTGTAAGAAAACAAAACGTCCTGGTTGCGTATGCAACCCACCGTACCCAAAAGGAGGGAACGGAGGACGTAGTTGACGTCAACTGAATGGGGATCACGCTAGGGAGCCTGTCTTCTTCGTACTACTATTTAAACAAGCCAATTCAACATTGGCGTGCGTGATTACACGCTCCGCCCCGCAGCGCGGGTATAAACACGAAAGTGGACGCACGCACCAGTTGCACCAGAAGACCGGACAGTACAACATATGGAATGTCACTGGGGTGGCTCCAGCCTATGACAGGGTGGAGACTCAAATGGACAGTGATGGCAGAGCAGGCTTCTGCCGAGGGAAGACACAGGCTCACCGCAGGGAGTCGTACCGTGGAAGAATACACCTATGGGATCACCGTAGGGATCGCAACATATGGACCCAGCCTAATACAGGTTCCACAATGTTTACGAGTGGTAGGCCTGGCTTCGGACGGTCCGCCGCGTCCGTCGCCGGAGGGTGTGGAGGAACTCAACAGGGTTCGGTTAAGAGGGAACACACACAAATAGGCTTACATCTAATTTTCTAGTGTTCACTGTGAAAATGGTAATTTGAATAGTGCATCATTTTAAACGATTCCTCTGGGGGGAGGGGGGAGGGTATCCATATAATACATAATATTTTCAAATATTCACCAGTATTCACTAGTGGTTTTGCAAAGTTCCTTAAATATATTGCTTAATCAGTAGAAAGTATAATTTACTTAAATACACTAGAAAAAATGGTATCCTGAATCCAGACATGAGAAAAACAAGTAAATAGGAGAGAAAGCAAGAAGGACAGCAATAATTGAGATTTCATGAAAATCTGCTCAGAACATATGGGGATGAGCTGCAGAGTAAAATGGGTGGTGCCATAGGAAAATGCTCCACTAGGTAACAAGTTTATTTGCTCATGTGCAGTTTTTCCCCCCGACTCTCAATGTCGGTATGCATAGTGTGGCAGAGGCAATTAAAACAGTGGCAATAGCTTACAAGGGTTTTATCCAGTGCTGGAAAAATCATTTATTCATGCACCCGCAAAGTCAGCGTTGCAATTTGGCTTCCCTCCAGCCCGCCTCTGAATTCTCCACTTTTTTAGTCAAGCTTCTGAGCGTCGAAAGGAAAGACTATATGGTGACATCACAATGGCTGTGACAATTTATTGGGTCAACTGTCTGTAGACACAACTACCTGAAATCTAATGTACACAGGGGTATCTTCTTCTCCCAAAGCTCCAGACTGCACAAACATGAACCTCATTAAATCACCCTGGCAAGGACACAGCATTTCCTTGGCTATCTATCTGCTGATGCACTGTGTGTGCTTTATTTGTAGAGCTGAAACGTTATGTAAAAAGCTTATCCTCTTAGGAGACAGAGAAATGACACAGTGCCCTCAGTGGGGATTGTGTGCCACTTAGGGCTGGGACAATGCGTCGACGTCATCGATGACGTCGACGCAAAAAATACGTCGACGCAAAATATGCGCGTCGATTCGTCAGACCCAAAACAAAGATGGCGGCGCCGGATAGTAGTAGCAACACGATTGGCTCCTCAGACTATCAGAAGTGCAAGGCGGCACGCACTCGTTCCTCTAGAGTACACACACACACACACACAAAAATGTGTGTCAGTATCGAGCTCTCTTTCGGGGTTGAACGAACCATAACACACACAAATTATGCCAAACTGTCCGTTTTGTCCAGTGTCCTCATAAGAGAATTCTTAAATGAGTAAAATAAAGTATTTTATTTTAAATAGTAAATTACTCACTCAGCCCCGGCGCCAGGATGATTATTATACCGGCAGCCTAATAATCATCAATGCACTATCTTTTAACACATCTCCGGCGAACGGCTTCTTCGCGCAAAAGGAAAAAATGTCACGAAGCGCAGTGAAATGCAGCAACCTATGTGGCATTTCCTGATGGACCGAGGTTGTTCATTTTTTACGTGCAATTCACACGAGCTCTAAGCGTGTGCGAGACTGCTGCAAGTATGCGCTATTAATGTCGTGGAAAATACATAGAGGACACTGAAAACGAGCTGACAGACAGGACCAAGAATGTAACATTTAATAAAGTCTCAACTTTCAAATTTGGTCAGTCAAAGAAAATTAAAACAAAAATAGGCCTACTATTTTTTGGTTCTTCAATGTGTCGTGACAGATTGCACTTTTTTTTCAGTAAGCTAGGCCTATGTGTTTTCAAGGGTTCAAGGTTTTATTGAATGCTACCTCTGACTAAGAATCCATAGCTTTGCACTTGTATAGTCTTTTATTTTGGAATTTTTAGAGCAATAAACATATATTGCAATGTTAAGGAATTCATGTTTTTTTTTCATTCAGATATGTAAATCAACATGTATAAATTGCTATTAGTCAATTAATGGGGAGATAATCGATAATCGAATGGAAAATCGAATCGGACAGAAAAATTAATCGTTAGATTAATGGATGCATCGAAAAAATAATCGCTAGATCAATCGTTTAAAAAATAAACGTTTATCCCAGCCCTAGTGCCACTGCAGGTCTATTCAGGGTCTTCAGGCTAATAAATCACTATCAATGAGGATGTTGCACTCTGAAATACCCTTTCTGTTCCTACATTGTATTAGGGATGGCAAAAAAATTAAGCAGCTCAGAGGATTAATTCAGGCTTTAGTTAAAGCTGAAGTTAAACCCAGAGCAGCTTTGCCATAGTTTTGACTGCACTTGCACTATTCTTGATTGTAGAGTTATACATATCCTACTCATATGATCCAGTCTCCTATGAATGATTCAATACAGAAGAGTAATGAAATGCATGTTTGACCCTGAAATCAAAAACATTTAGTCTCCATCTACTGTGGTCACAAGCTGCGCCTTATCAAATTACAAGGTAAAGTGTGTTCTTCATCATACCCCTAGTCAGGAAATAATTAAACTATGATTCCCCCTAATAGTGCAACACTGTTGTTCTGATGTGTTTTCAGTTCTCCTTGGTGAGGAAGGATAGTGGTAGAAATGACACACTTCACCTTTAAAGTAGTTTATGCAACAATTAGATCCAGGTCTTCTATGTTGATTGTGTAAGTGCAATTCCAAAAGTTCTGAACATGTTTCAGTGTTTGTATGACTGTATGTCTATGCATTAAATAAGGCTACATTGTTACGCCAAGGTGAAAAAGATAATTTTGGAAGAAATGTTGTACATATAATGCACCACATTGCTATGGTGCTTGCAATCATAAACATAGTGTATGTCTGTAATAATGCATTTCTTGGTGGGAAAATGTTTTTATTTTATTTTATTTGGATGTTTCACTCTATTATAAGAACAAAAAATAAAATTATTATTTTTTATGCAGTTTATTTTTTGGGATAGTAAAAATATATATACTACCCCAATATCATATTTTAATTACTGATCCAGACATTTTACATTTGAATTTATCTATGTATTTATTTATATTTCCAATTTTTATAGTGGTACTTTTTAGTAGGATTTCTTTACTGTAATACAGTACAATACAGTGTTTTTAATCAACATAAATGCAGTAGAACAAATATTACCTTAAATGTACAAACATTTTAACATTTAAATAAATGGTGATAATAATGATGATTTTATTATTGTTGTTATAACTGCTCTTATATATGCTCTTGAAAATAAATAATAATAATGTTGAAATGCAAAATAAAAAAATCTTAGCTATAAAAAAACTAAATAAAGTAGGCTTATTATCTTTAAGCAAAACACCAGACATGGTCTTGACAGGTTTCGTGAGATGTGCCCAAAATGACTGCTAGGAAAACTATTACCTGGTCTGCAGTACACATGTGACGTGTCATCTTTGCAGAGAAAAGTCTGCCATGACAGGTGCAATAAATCAAAGTGTGTCATAGCAATGTGTTTTTAAAAGTCCATTCTGAACACCAGTCTGGCCTGAATACACTATGTTTAGTGTCTTGGAATGATCGTTTCATCACATTAAAAAGCAGTAATGTGTGGAATGATCGCTTTCGTGAAAATCCTACTGTGACCATCCAGGAATATTTGCACACCAAATCCAAACTGACAGCAGGTATTTGATGAGGATTCCACATTCGTGAAGTCCTGCTGGTGAAATTCAGAGACATGAGCGTGCTCTTCAGAAAACAACAAATACAGTATGTCTGGTGCCCTCAAACAATACACTTGCCAGAGCAATACAGCATCGCACAAAGATAAGGTTAGTCAGCTGTCATGATTAATCAACCTAAATGACAATGAAATTCTTTTCAACATTATTATGCTCAGAACACAGTGTAACACACATCTTGCTCATCCGTAACAGGTCAGACAACACAGAATGCCTTGTCTTGTAATCGTTTACCACTTAACTTAAGTAGATTAATGAACTCGTTTTGCTTTTGGCTTCAACACAACATCCACTGTCATGTGTTGACGGCAATGTGGCCCATGTTTGATTCACATCAAAAACACAGAACTGGTGGTGAGAGGAGAAAGCATGATGTGAATTAGGCTTGCACTCAGTACTTTTTCAGAGTGTTTTAATATTTTAAGCTATCACAACAATTACAATGAGTTCCTGGACCATAGATCAAGTATGTTGTCTTTTACCAAATACAAATATTCACAGAAATGCATTCACACTTAGTGCTACAAATAAATAAGTGTGTTTTGCACAATTGGCAAGCTTCTGATTATAGTTTACTATGTTCCAAATGCATGTCTCCTCCTTTCCATTAACATAAAAAAGCTGAATTTAAGTGTATGCTATTAAAACAGGTTAAATCAATTCAAGCATCCACTACCATCTGTTTAAAAGTGAAGTGAATAATAATGTGACACACACAGAAACTGCATAAACAATGATTAAAAAATAACAGTTTACCAAACACTTACTCGTCTTCCATTGGTTGGAAAAAGACCATGGTTATAGTATAATTCTGATTCGAAATTGCATGTAAACAAATGAACCCCAATATCCATAATCATCCATTTTTTTCAGAAATCCAATAAGATAGCTGGCACATGCCTGTATTAAGGGCTCATGACATGTATTTTCTGTTCCTTTAAGGTTCACTTATAATGTTCATATCCAATACAGCTGACTGCTTCATCAGTCAATAAAGGTTTATTTGTGAAATCTCCATTACACTGTTTACAAAACAATCAGCAGTCAAAAGCTCCAGACAAACATATAATCCTCAGATGCAATCCATGACGCCATTCAAAATAAACCATCCACTTGTTCCTGATGCTGGTATCCTTCTGAAGTCTCTACAGAAATGAGCGAAAAGCTGTTTAAACTGGATGTGCCAAAGAGAACATTCTTTCACTGTTCCAATTGTCTTCTTGTCGACAGACTCAAGGGCCTGGAGTATGTCAGAAACTGAACGAGCATCTGTATATACTGTTTCCAATGTAGACAACGTCAGTGATTATAATGGGTTCTATAGTATAAGCAACTGTCAGCCGTTAAGCAACTGAACGGCAGTGGGCAGGGCCTAAGGTGAGATGTTGTAAAACTATTCTATGTCTTGCATGCAGTCATATGCAAAGTTATTTGCCCGTGTGACGACACAAATCCATCAATATCAAAAGGAGCTGTTTTGGAGCTTTTGGAGCCTAAAAGATGCTTAGTTTACAATGAGGAGGACATTTTAAGCTATGAAACTTGCAGGATGTTTTAATGGTACAAATTTTGATTTCTCTTGTCATGATACCTTTAACCTCAATTCTCTGAATGAACATGCAATTCAAATACTACCCGTCATACATTAAATTTAAATGGAGTTAAAATGCTGCTAAGCTAAAAGCTTGACACTCTAAAAAGCATAAAAATATACTGCACACACAAATAATTGATTATTTTGATAACTATTTTTATTATATTTTGGTGTTAAATAAAAAGGAACTACTGTAGATTTAAAATGAACATTTTAATGCATTCATAGGATTGCCTTCTCTGTGAATAATCCAAGTTATGAAATTTGGTGGCCAGACAGCCCGATCTCACGGCAATTCGTAAGAATTTTACGAGGTGGCTAATTCGTACGAATTCATACGACCTCACTCGTACGAATTAGTACGATTTTTGCTAAATCGTACATATTTTTCGAGTTGCCCAATTCGTATGAATTTGTACGAATGACCTACCCCTGACCCCGCCCCTAAACCTACCCATCACATGGGTTTAGACAAATCGTACAAATTCGTATGAGTGAGGTCGTACGAATCCATACGAATTAGCCACTTTTTAATCACTCGTACAAATTCGTACTAATTGGTCGTGAGATAGTGTTGGGCCAGAACAAGGTATACTGGAACTGGAAGCATAATCATACTATCTACCTTTTGGAATAGTCTTCACATTTGGAGTGCTCCTATGACACCTTAAAGGTGCAGTATTTAATATTGACAGCTAGTGGTTAAAATTGGCACTGCAGTCCAAATTCAAAATTTTACAGAGAGTTGTTTCCCCTAATTCCAGTGAGAATTAGATCTTCACTGAAATAGTCCATTGGCTCTGAAACTTATTTTTCATAATAAAGGCTTGGACAATATAGATGATGCTCATACATGAAAGCTGGTCCTTCTCAAAAAATTAGAATATTGTGATAAAGTTCATTATTTTCCATAATGTAATGATAAAAATTAAACTTTCATATATTTTAGATTCATTGCACACCAACTGAAATATTTCAGGTCTTTTATTGTTTTAATACTGATGATTTTGGCATACAGCTCATGAAAACCCAAAATTCCTATCTCAAAAAATTAGCATATTTCATCCAACCAATAAAAAAAGTGTTTTTAATACAAAAAAAGTCGACCTTCAAATATTTATGTTCAGTTATGCACTCAATACTTGGTCGGGAATCCTTTTGCAGAAATGACTGCTTCAATGCGGCGTTGCATGGAGGCAATCAGCCTTCGGCACTGTTGAGGTGTTATGGAGGCCCAGGATGCTTCATAGCGGCCTTAAGCTCATCCAGAGTGTTGGGTCTTGCGTCTCTCAACTTTCTCTTCACAATATCCCACAGATTCTCTATGGGGTCCAGGTCAGGAGTGTTGGCAGGCCAATTGAGCACAGTAATACCATGGTCAGTAAACCATTTACCAGTGGTTTTGGCACTGTGAACAGGTGCCAGGTCGTGCTTAAAAATTAAATCTTCATCTCCATAAAGCTTTTCAGCAGATGGAAGCATGAAGTGCTCCAAAATCTCCTGATAGCTAGCTGCATTGACCCTGCCCTTGATAAAACACAGTGGACCAACACCAGCAGCTGACATGGCACCCCAGACCATCACTGACCGTGGGTACTTGACACTGGACTTCAGGCATTTTGGTATTTCCTTCTCCCCAGTCTTCCTCCAGACTCTGGCACCTTGATTTCCGAATGACATGCAAAATTTGCTTTCATCTGAAAAAAGTACTTTGGACCACTGAGCAACAGTCCAGTGCTGCTTCTCTGTAGCCCAGGTCAGGCGCTTCTGCCGCTGTTTCTGGTTCAAAAGTGGCTTGACCTGGGGAATGTGGCACCTGTAGCCCATTTCCTGCACACGCCTGTGCACGGTGGCTCTGGATGTTTCTACTACAGACTCAGTCCACTGCTTCCGCAGGTCCCCCAAGGTCTTGTTATCGGTCCTTCTCCACAATCTTCCTCAGGGTCCGGTCACCTCTTCTCGTTGTGCAGCGTTTCTTGCCATACTTTTTCCTTCCCACAGACTTCCCACTGAGGTGCCTTGATACAGCACTCTGGGAACAGCCTATTTGTTCAGAAAAATCTTTCTGTGTCTTAGGGGGTCAATGATGGCCTTCTGGACAGCAGTCAGGCCGGCAGTCTTACCCATGATTGCGGTTTTGAGTAATGAAACCGGCTGGGAGTTTTTAAAAGCCTCAGAAATCTTTTGCAGGTGTTTAGAGTTAATTAGTTGATTCAGATGATTAGGTTAATAGCTCGTTTAGAGACCCTTTTCATGATATGCTAATTTTTTGAGATAGGAATTTTGGGTATTCATGAGCTGTATGCCAAAATCATCAGTATTAAAACAATAAAAGACCTGAAATATTTAAGTTGGTCTGCAATGAATCTAAAATATATGAAAGTAAATTTTTATCATTACATTATGGAAAATAATGAACTATCACAATATGCTAATTTTTTGAGAAGGACCTGTACTCTTCATAAGGCAACCAGTGTCAAACCTAATGGCTTAGTTTCTTCTCTTTAAAATGAGATAAAGCAAAGTACACTGTAAAAAGTGATGTTGGCTTAACTTAAAAAGAGAGGAAACCCGTTGCCTTAAAATGATTAAGTCAATAAACTTCATGCGTAATTGAATATTAAGTTGTGAACTTTGACAATTCTTTGACTTGGAAAATTCCACATTACTTTTTTTTTTTAATTAGGCTACGCATGTTTATTTACTTAATTTTAAGGCAACGGGTTTCACTATTTATTTTTTTTACCTTTATTTAACTAGGATAATCTATCTGACATTAAAAATCTATTTAACAGGAGTGTCCTGGCCAAGAATGGGCACAGTTACAATCACAAACTAACAGATCAAAACAACAAGTATAAAACACTTAAAAAGAATTGCACATCATTGAGTCTTCTTCAAGTGACCGCATAATGGATTTAAAATGTTCCATAGACACCAGAGTTTGTAATTTCATTTCGTTTGGAGTAGATTCCATTCAAATGGAGCTGCATTTATACAGTAAACGCCCTTTTTCCCCAGTTCACTTCTTACAAATAGAACAGAAAGAGTATAACAATTCGGAGACCGGAGGGAATATTTCCCAACACTTTTCTGTTGAGTAAGACAACCTAGATACGAAGGCAACAACCCCAGAATAGTTGAATAAATATTAGGTAATAGTGCATTTTCCTTTTAATGGACAGAGAGGCCCAGGCTACTCTTTAATACAATATACAATGAGTTAAAGGATAACAATCTGATATAAAATTTAAAGCGCTATGATAAACGAAAAAATGTATACACCACATCACCGTAATCAAGTACAGGCAAAAAAGTAGCAGAAACTAACCTCTTTCTTACATTAAATGAAAAACAAAACTTGTTTCTAAAATAAAACCCAAGTTTTTATTTCTTTTCTTTAATTGAGTTATGTGAGAGCCAAAAGATAATGTATCATAAATAATGATGCCAAGATATTTATACTCTTTTACTAACTCAATCACATTACCTCGTAAAGTCTGGAGAGGAATAAGATTGTCTACTACCTTTTTCAAGCTTGAAAATAACATAAGTTTGGTTTTATCTACATTCATAACAAAAAGCCATTTGAAGCTTAAGCAAGGCTTGCTGTTTAGAAGGTGCACCACAATACATAACAGTATCATCTGCATAAAAGTGAAAAATAGCATTCTGAATATCATAATCAAGACTATTTATGTAAAGAGGCCCAAACACAGATCATTTTTAATCTTAAATAATTTTTAAACCAGAAAATAACATGATTTGATAAACCAACACTCTCTAGTCTATGCAGCAATATTTCATGATCCACTGTGTCTAAAGCCTTTGATAAATCGATAAAAAGGGAAGTGCAATAATCACCTTTATCCACTGATTCCACTATATCATTTAAAACTTTCAAAACGGCTGTGGTGGTACTATGTTTTTTATGACACCCTGATTGATTATTAGAAGGAACTTTATTTACATTCAAATAACAGGTCAACTGGTCACTAACAAAACTTTCAAAAAATGTTGATAGGACACAAATCTTTGAGATTGGCCTATAATTATCTAGTATAGTGGAATCTCTCCCTTTTAATAAGGGAACAACAAAAGCTGATTTCCAAATGTACGGAACAACACCTGTATCTAGTGAAAGATTAAAAAGATAAGTTAAAGGGTTAAAGGGGTCAAAAAAATATCAGCTGCAAATTTCAAATAGATAGTTTCCACACAATCAGGGCCTTGTGATTTATTTATATCAAGCGATTTAAGTTCTTTGTGAACACCAGAACTCTTGATACGTTCAAAAGTGAACTTCTCCTTTTTAAAACAAGTTTCTGCACTAACAAAATCATACTTTGAGTGTAAAAGATTCTGTGACTCAAATAATGACCCAGAGGCAATAAAATACTTATATAAAGTTAAAATAATTAAGCATTAGCTCTTTATCAGATATGCTAGTAGAATACGTATTTATAGATAAAGGAAAATTAGAGGAATTTTAGTTACCCACTATATACTTTATATTCTGCCAAAATTTATTGGGATCTTTTAAATGTGTTGTAGTTTTTGCAATAAAATAATCAGCTTTAGCTTTCTTAATGGCAACTGTACATTTATTTCGAAGCTGTCTAATGCAAATCCAATCAGAGGCTGAGTCAGATTGCCTAGCTTTTGCCCAAGCAGCATCCCACTCACGTATAAGAACAGACAATGCTGCGGAAAACCAAGGGTTATCCCTGCCTTTAACTCTAAATTTCTTAAATGGTGCATGCCTATTAAGAATCGATGTAAAACCATCATAAATATTGCCTGGCAAACTCGACATCAGGGATCAGAAAGATCCTATTCCAATCATAAAGAGCAAGGTCATGGAAAAAACATTCCTCATTAAAATATCTCATACACCTTTTTGCAATAATACGTGATTTCTGCTTAGGTAGTTTAGTATCTCTAACTGTGGCAGTATACAGAAGCCAATGAATATTTGTGTGGAACATTTGTAAAAATAAGATCAAATAAATGTTGACTTTTTATAATCCTTCAAATTTGGTCAAGTAGGTGTCTCAACTAGCTGTAAAAGGTTAAGAGTATCAGTAATTTAAGCCCATCAGAGGCTGACTGCAACCAGTTCACATTATCACCCAGGAGAACAAGCTCCTTATAATTCAGTGAAGTCACTGTGTGCATCAAAAATGAAATGGCATCATTAGTAGTTGAAGGAGGTTAGCAAACAACTATTGTAAGATGTACTGTTTTAGAAACAACAAGGTTTAAAGTTAGTAATTCAAATTATTTAACCATTGATTAAGAAAGTAACACAGTAGCTTCAAATCTATACTTGACATAAATGTCTACCCCCCCCCCCCCTCCCCCTCCCCTCCCTCCCTTATAGAGTCCTCATACACAAAATTTGAAAATAACAACTTCAGGCGACAGTCCCTAAAAGCATGAATGTTTGTGTATACTCCAACATCTGTCCAGTTTATCCATTTAAAAACTGCAGAGGTGTCATGATACGAGTCATACCTGTAGATGATATTTTCCAGGTTGGATATCAAAAAGAGTAAAGCCATCAAAGCCACTCGATCAGAAGTTATATGCAGCACTGTCAATCTACAATCCATATGCAGCCACAAAAGTAAAAAATGAAATCTTAAATCCTCAAAAGAAAAGAGGAAGAAAGATTTAGAGAATTCTGTGAAATCGACCAGAACTAGAACTGTTGGTTGAAGGGGCACATGCACGCACTCCAAGGAATGCACGCCGAAATCCACTGTGCACGTCCGACTCGATGAGATCATCCGGCCGGGTCCCAACGGCTGGTGATAATCGAAAACAGAATCCTTGGAAAACTCCAACAAGGTCCACCGAAGCAACGCCAACTGAACACTGAACTCACTCACAGTCACGGTCCATAGTCACATCCGAAAAACAGCGATAGAACTCGGATCATGAGTAGGGTTGCCAACCCGTGCAGGCATGCCCAGGTTCAGAGGCGCTGATCCGTTGTAAAAATGCAGTATCTCCGTCAGGCCACAGGCAGACTCAAGTAAAGTTGGAAAGCTTGAGTTTAATGACGTGGTGGATACGGTGGCTATTTTAAAAATAAATTTCATATCCTAAAATAGACCTGAAGTGTGCTGAACATCTCTGCAAATTCACCACTGCAAAAGTGAGACTCAAAAATGCACAGGATGCCAAGATTAATTAAAACAAGAGGAGACAAACACAACGATAGACGTATCAGGCTGCCATCTTGGATGATTGTTAAGTTAAGTCAACTGATCACTTTGTACACTGTATGATTATCAAAAAGTAATTTTCATGATTTATTTTTATTTGATCCAAGTCTAAAATATACTGCACTTGGTACAATTCCTCAAGTTATATAGAACATAGGGCTGCACAATTAATCGAATTTTTAATTGCGATTACGATTACGGATGCCACGATTACGTAATTGTTCAAAGCCGCGATTACAAAAGAAAGTCCACTCTGCGTGTGTGTGTTTAGAGCATAATTATGTTATGAGAGGCGAATCACGACTACTTCAGAAAACCCAGCGCAATATGACATACCAGGCAGTGACGTAAGTCTACGCTGAAATAAAAAGTCTTTCACCTCAGAAAAACGGACTTTACTGTCCTGTCAGCCGTTATACTGTGCTCGTAGCGCGCACTCTTCAATTGCACGCGCAAATGCGGCGGCGCGCGCTGTGTAGCCTATAGCTTCACTGCATAAAGTGCAAAAGAAACTACGCGCATGCAACGTCGTTACAATGTAAATTAGTAAGTCACGAAATAAAAGTAAAATACCAATAAATCATGTGTTAGCTGAGAAGGATTTGCATGCAGGTATGAGCTGTTCCATTAACAGTTCTTGTTAGTATTGTGTATTTACCATGGTAAGTGTCGTTTCCATAACCCCAAAATGCCACTTAATTTTCACTTTGTGTTATTTTTTATACTTTTGAATGACTGTGGTGGCTCATATAAACATTGTATTAACAAAAACTAGTTTGGGACTGCTATTTAATTGCTTTAGCATAGTCCTAATGTTTTTCTAGTCTTTACTATGAGTCATTCTTACAATTGATGTGTATGTTAAGTAAAGTGGGACAGTACTTGTGTGTGTTAACAATTTTTCTGTAAACATGTATTATAATATGCCTATATATATTCAATGTAGGCTAAATTGTGATAATCGTAATTAATAATCGCAATTACAATTTCAAGGGAATAATCGGCAATTATGATTTTTGTCATAATCGTGCAGCTCTAATAGAACATATGTAATACACGCAAATTATGATACAGGCATATTTCAAAATGTCCATTCAGCATACTTACTCGTTGTTTTACCAGTCTAATCACTCATCTCTTGTGCTTGTGTATGTATTTTGCAAAGCTTAAGAGCATCTCTTTCCTCAGAGGAGAGCATATGCATCATGGCAGGTGTTTGATATGCAAGCAGCACTAGTGATGTGTGCCATCAGTCAGCGAGAAAGTGATGCATTCTTCTGCTGTGGGCGCATTGCTCTCTCTGAACCGCTCCCAGCAACCTGAACGTGTCTCTGGTGCCAAGGGCTGTGCAATTCTGATGCAGTATTCATGCACCACATCGACAAAATTAACTATTAGGCCACGTTCACACTGCAAAGTATATTTGGTTGTCAATTCTCCCTTTAGTGCTTAATCCAGTTCTGCACACACAATTTAGTAATTTACAGGAGTGACAACTTCATTCTACAACCGTATTAACTCCCGAAAAATGCAGGTAGTGACAACCGCATTTACAAAACTTCTACGCAGTGTGTACGGAATCAAACTGAACAACTAGTTGTTAATGATGTATGACAAGAGATGTGAGAGATGATAGAGCAGAGGTACAGTATGCATGCTAAAATAAGTACTTTAATGTGCAACCGAGATTTATTTACTGTCTACAGTATATGTGATTGTGCGGTGCAAGAAATCACAGAGAAAGTGGTACGAGCCTGACTCGTGTTGCCAGATCTTGCAAGCAAATCAGTGAAAAAGCTCAAAAAAAAATGAAAAGGCGGCAAAGGACAGGCGCCTTAGTAACTTCATAAACTCCATCACTGTATGAGTAGCTAAAACAACAAGCCCAAAAAAGCTTATAATAAGTGGACATGGCAACAGCACGGTCTGTAAAGCAGCCTGCATAAACAAAACACATTGCCTCTGTCGACTGTGCTTTAGTTAACATTGCTGAACACGAGTGTGTTGTCACTGTAATATTACTTTAGACCAAATAACGGATACCAAGAGACGCAAGAACGCTGCTATGGTTTTCACGGTGTCAATCATCGCCGTTTCGGGAGTGAGTCGTGTTCAGTACACACATGGAATGTTAATTTAGGGGATTCCCTCTCGTATTTAAATGCAGTTGTCACTCCTGAAACTTTGCAGTATGTACGTGGCCTTAGTGCACTTGAGCGACACTTTCTCGGAGGGACAGATATGATAGAGCCAGATGTTATACCAACGATTATTTTAGTACTTTTGATGTAGCACCCTCCCAAATAACTGGCTTCAATTCACTTCACTGTCTGGAATAGATCAGCATGAACATTCTGCTAAATATTCCCTTTTTGCAGAGGTGTAAAGAGTCCCTAAAAACCAAACCTAAATAAAAGTAGAGACAGCAAAAATGATTCCATTCCAAATAGTCATCAATTCCAATACCAATTGAGTAAACGTCTTAGAGTATCTTACTGTAAGAGAAATCAAGTATTTTACTCATACTGAATGTAGGCACAACAATGCACTGGTCCTCAACACCTAAGGAGAGCAATTCACATGTTAATTTTCTAAAATAAAAATAAAAGTAAGCACTTCGATATTGTAATAAATCAAGGTTGATAGAACAGCCTCTTAAAAGGCAGCAAACACTCAAATCTCAGTTAGGCTCAAGTGCTCAAAAAGGGCACAAATAAAACCAATTTCTTTAAAAAAGGCCTCGTCTTAAGATAACTGATACATAAATAAAAATGAAGTAACATTGATAATACGATAGCACCTTTAAATAGTTGCACTGGATGTGCTGGTTTCGGCCTCATCACCGCCTACAGCCATGACCTCATCACATATATGAAACACCTGCAATTCAGCAACAACCTGCTAATGCACTCACACTCAGGTAAACTAGCCTTGTTAAAAAGTTAGGGAGACAGGAAAATTTCAAACGTGTTGGAGTAAAGAGTATGTACAAAGGTCTAGCAGTGCAGCGCGCTTTCAGAAACCCTCCACCTATATTGTACAGCAGCATCATGTCTTACTTGTTTACAGCAGCATTTCGTGTATGTATTGGCAGTAGCAAGTCCAGTACTTGCTCTGCAGCAACAACAGCAGCAATAACTTACAGCAGCAATAAAAGCAGCATCAGCATCAGCGTAGCAGATCTATTCCACCAAGACCAAACTTACCAACATTGTCAAACCCATTATGCCAATCACTCCAAGAGTTGTCATGACAGAAATATACTTATTCAAACATGTAGTCAAGTGGAGGGTAAAAGTTACTAATATCTTTGACACTCTAAGTACAAAGTAGCCAAAAAGATACTAATTACATTTAGCCTACTCAAATACTTCACAACAACACCACTGCTTTTTTATTCAACACAAGCAATAAAGTAATATAGATTAGGATTCATTTGATGGTCAGTGAATAATAACATAATTTTAATTATTGGTATGAACTATTCCTTTTTTATTGTACCAAACATCATTAAAATCCTTGTGGGAAACAATCTGACATATTGCGTGACAGCTTTATTTAACCCAAGTTCAAGACAAGTTCTGTCTGGAGGTCCTTGACCTTTCCCATTCCCCTCTCCTCCAGTTTATCTTCTAATTGTCTTATCAAATAAAGTCAAAACCCCCAAAACAATATGTAATCCAGCTATCAATTCTTAAATTCTGAAACCCTGGTATTTTGTCATGAAGATTCATTTTTTTTCCCCATGTTCTTTTCTATTGATCTGTCTCTCACATACTTTTCCCTTTTTTATAGGAACTTTAAGATGTGAGAAATTGCTAATAAAAACTTTTGATATATTTTCTTTGCATGCAAAAAGAAGCTTATAGAATTATAAAAGTGTAACAATAGGACAAGCAGTGTAAAGCAACCTTCCCACTTCTCTTTTACAAAATGCTTTCTTAGTTCAGCTAGCTTGATTCTCTATTCGGTGTGCTGGATTTGTTCGAGTGACTGGTTATCTCTGCATGCCCTATTTTTTTTCCCCCACTCTGAATGTAGGGTACATCTTATGCATATAAGATTCTGCCATTTCATTAACATGAAAAGGGTTGCATTAATGTTTCACTGACACCGTGTGGTGGGGAGACAACTCTCATCCAAGCTGGTGATTGGCATTCTCCCGCATAGGTTTCAAATCCACAAGCAGAGACTGTGAAGCTAACAGACGGCACTTATGTGTCACGCTCCGAGTTTGACACTGGTCACAGCATGCTTGGTGTCAGCCTGTAAAGCCCTTAAGACACAGCTTCCATCATGGCCCATGAGACACACAGCGGAGAGCCGGGCTCAACTCTTCTGAGCGACACGCATGCCCTGCGGTAATGGCTCCTGCTTAATTAGCGTAAGCAAAGTGTCAGCGCCATCAGATCAGATGCCTAATACTACACAGCTATAGAAACCGTTGTTCAAGTGTATTCATTAAAGGTAAATGACTCCACTGAGAAGTGCCTCTGTATGTCTGAATGCACCATTAAAGTGCCACCTTCAGATAATACATCATCATAGCATCATCAAACCGAAAATCTGTTTAGCAATCCATCACAGCACTTATCCTCGCCAACCCCTACTTCAGACATGGGTGTTCATTTTAATATTCATATTTTGTACTAGTCTTCTAATGATACTTGTCGATAGTGCTGGGCGGTTTGACCAAAAATTTATATCACGTTTTTTTTCAAAATTATGCCGGTTTTCCGGTTTATGACGGGGTTTTTTTTTCATGCATAATCAGGTGTTCAAAACATTTTCTACTGGTTGAGAGAGGAATTACTGCAGTAAATTGACTTAGGATGGTCTATTTTAATGTCATTAATGAATATTGTAGAATAGAATTGAGCCCAGTATAACCTAAAATTGTTATTTCTTAACGTTCTAATAACGTTCTTATAACCAGGAAATAACTTTAATACAACGTTTATATAACAGGAGAATTGTACGTTCTAATGACGTTTGAATAAAGTTCTTATAACCAAGAAATAATGTTAATACAACGTCTAAAAAACTGGACATTTTGAATGTCCCTAGAACATTCTGAAATAACGTTAACGTTTTTATAACTTAATGGGAACGTTATGAAAACATTCTTATAACCTAAAATTGTTAGCTGGGGAAGAGGAGATATTCGCGATTGCACTGAACACGTTTTAAGTGCAGGATTCTCTGAGCGAGCCCAGAGAAAATAGACCTATTTTAACAAGAGCAGCGTGTATCTGAGAGCGCGGCACATTACATTCCGCGCGCGAGCAGAGAGATTCGCGCTCGCGCATTATATTATTGTACTTTCGCGCTACAATAATGCGCTCAGCATCCATCGTCCATGTAACGTAACAGAGCACTGCTGTTTGTTTACCCTCACTCGTCGCTGCTTAGAAGTGCAACATTGTAAAGGGTCCGTCTGAAAAAGTGTCGCGCAGCGTAACGTTCGTTCCGAACGTTGTGTAATTAAATACACCGGTATGGCGGTTTATTCAAAATCAATATCGTGACGAAAATATAAACCGGTTTTCGGTTTGAACCGGTTTACCGCCCAGCACTACTTGTTGAACAATTTTTTGCATTAGCTCAAAGTCAATTGAGCCTTAATGCCTTTCACATTCCATCACATCTGCCATTGACTAGCACTATTGAAAATAGCATCTAGCATCATTAATTTTGCACGACGTACCTTGTAAGCTCAGTGAACGTGTTTACGAATCTCACCTCAAAACAAAATTTACTATAAGATGGTGTTATCAGAAAATCTCCTCAAGTTCAGGTCATATTTCACCACAAAATAAAAATAAAAAATAAAAAATAAATATATATATATATGAAATAAAAAATAAATATGAATTGTGGATTGATGAAATTTAAGAGAGCCCTCTGGGCATTATAATCCAAAAAGTAATATATGAGCAAATAAGATCTATAGATCAAAGGTTTAACTATATTCAAAAATTATAAGAAATAGGGATGACTTGATTTTATGTAGCCTACCAACATATTTTTAATTTTTTTATCTTATTTATTATTATTTATTACTTGGTTGATGCTCTCTGAAGTTAACATTTCCAAAACAGAATTTATTATCAATCATTTTCTCCAAACTGTGAACCAATTAACCTGGTTAAACAATTAGAGACATCAAACAGTAATAATATTAAAGAAAACTTTAGCACTAGCATTGCAAAGCATTAAGAGTTTAAATTAATTCAAAAAGAGAATTGTCAACTAGAGCTGGCTGGTAGCCTACAACTGTTTAAGCAGATGAAATCTCATTTTATACAGAGGTATATATTTGCACAGCTACTTGTGGGCAGGACTGCTTTACAGCATTAACACGAGAGAGCAACAAAGAAACATGGAGTAATACAAAAAGTACAGTGTGTCAAACATGAGTAACACGAAATACACATTCAACTAATACGCAGTTACAGGTGTTTATTTCAGATATGTCACATTAAATCAGAATTTACAATTGTGAGCTCTCCATATTAATAATGTAAGATTTAGTGTTTTAAGTCTTATTTTAACTAAAGCGTTATACATTTTGAAGCTGTCTTAGATGCCAGAATAAATTTATTTTGTTAAATAGTCTTGTGTTTTGGTTTTTGTCCATCGAGTTCCATGAAATAAGATCTTTCATTTTAAATTATTGAATTCACTGGAGCATCAAAATTAGACTTTAATTTCTTTTTCTATATATAATTTTTAAATATATACACATATATACATATATATACATATATATATATAAAGGTATATATATATATTAGGGTATATATATATATATATATATATATATATATATATTAGGGCATCAAAAAACACAACTCTTGAATTTTGATATGGCTGGGTGCTAAAAGTGTTCCACTATATGTAGAAACAACACATGTAAAATATTTTTCCAGTACATGATGATTTAGGGGTGCCACCGCACATCTGTTTTTGTTGGATAAAGTAGTTAACAGTGCTCAATGGTTGCCCTGGAGATCTGAGGTTAACAATACTACAGCTCAAGAAAACTGAGGTGATCTTTCTGTTTGATGTGATCTTTCTGTGTTGAGTATGTATTATTACATATTACTATCATATCTGTAGTTGTGACCTAGCTTTCTTGGCCAGCATGAAGACTGACAGAGTGGCCACATTTGGTGTATTAGACAAAAAGGTGCAGCTCAAGGTGAAGCAGCGAGCTGAGCATCAAGATGCCGCAGCAGCCAGGCAGTCCCGCTATGAAAAGGAGCTGGAGGAGATGACGGCAATGTCCAGCTTGGAGTCAGAGAGTGATGAGGAGTCAGAGGAGGATACTAACACAGTCTATCCACCATCTGAGGGCGAAACATCCCACAAGCATAAGAAGACTGGAACAAACGTCTTCATTCCATATGACATCCTTAGCCAACCATGTGTCGTGTCACTGGCTACAAGGTTGAAGATGTCACCAATGCAACAGGCTGCCTTCCCGAGTGGTCTTGTTGCAGTGTAAGGCAGTGAATGTACGCATCTCTCTGCATCTTACGCAACAGCTGACCGAGCAAGACGCCAAGTGCTGGAGACAATCAGTGAGGAACAGCACAAGCATTGGACACCACCTCCATTGTGAACCCTACACTGGGACAGCAAGTTAACACCGATGCTCAGCAATGTGTGCCAGTTCTAGGAGCGTCTTACAGTGGTGGTTGGAGATGCAGAGCGGCTGAAACTGCTTGGTGTCCCGGCGTATAAGAAGCAGACCAATGAGGCATGTGGAGTGATCATTGCCCGGTTGACATGCAAGTTTCTGCAGGACTGATGTTGCGAAGACCAGGTAGTCAACATGACATTTGACCCAACTGCTTCAAACACCGGCTATCTCACAGCAGCCTGCATTGCCATACAGCTCTCACTGGGCCAACAACTGCTTTGGTCTGGGTGCCGGCACTACATTGGTGAGGTCCTCCTGAACCAGGTTTTCACAGACCTGAAGGTGGAGTCATTATGCTCGCCAGAGGTGACCTTTTTCACACGTCTGAGAGAGAAATGGAACCTGTTACCACAAGAATCCACCAGCCAATGTTCCCGCTACATTCCTGGAAACACCGAGCAACCACTCCTGGGCAATTTACGTGCTGAACGTGTCAGGTGCGCAAAAGAAGTCACTGACCACAAGCGAGGTGACTACCATGAGTTTGTGCAGCTGTGTCTTGTGTTTCTGGATGCAGATGGCGAAGAGCAGACTGAAGTGACCTTCCAACGACCGGGAGCACTCCACAAGGCACGATGGATGGCCAAGCTGCTCTATACTCTCAAGCTGGCTTTGATGGAGCAGCACATAGCGTTGCTTCCCCAGGGCACAATCACCACGCAGCAGCAGGTGCCGAAGATTCTGGCATTTGCCATTTTCATTACACACATCTATGCAAAGTGGTGGTTGACCTGAGAGAAAGCTGTAGATGCTGCCTGGAATGACCTGACACTGTACCACCACCTGCAGGCATACAAGGCTGTAGATGAGGGCATTGCAGCATCAGCGATCAAGGCGCTGGAGAGACATCGCTGGTACCTGACAGGTGAGATGCTACCCCTGGCTCTCTTCAGCATCAAGGTGCCCAATAATGACTAGCGTGCACTTGCCAGAGTGATCTTGGAGCACAAGGCCGCTGATCTCCCCATGCACATTCCTGAGCAGTGCTTTGGCACTGAAAAAACCCAGCAGCCATATCACCCTGTAGCCCAAGACTGGTCGCCCACTGAAGCTAAGCAGGGCTGAGCCTGGTTAGTACCTGGATGGGAGACCTCCTGAGAAAACCAGGTTGCTGCTGGAAGAGGTGTTAGTGAGGCCAGCAGGGGGCGCTCACCCTGTGGTCTGTGTGGGTCCCAACGCCCCAGTAAAGTGACTGGGATACTATACTGTCAAAGAGCACCGTCCTTCAGATGAGACGTTAAACCGAGGTCCTGACTCTCTGTGGTCACAGAAAATGCCAGGATGTCTTTCGAAAGAGTAGTGGTGTAACCTCGGCATCCTGGACAAATTTGCCCAGTGGCCTCTGTCCATCATGGCCTCCTAATCATCCCATATATATACTGATTGGCTTCATCACTCTGTCTCCTCTCCACCAGTAAGCTGGTGTGTGGTGGGCGTTCTGGTGCAATATGGCTGCCGTCACATCATCCAGGTGGATGCTGCGCATTGGTGGTGGTTGAGGAGATTTTCCTTTCCATGTAAAGTGCTTTGAGTGTCGAGAAAAGCTCTATATAAATGTAATGAGTTATTATTTATATGTGTGTCCGACATCCGTCACTGCTGCACAAAATTCAGGGTAAGGCCACATGGACATGTACCATTGACCTCCATTCATTTTGTCTATCGGACAAATGAATCGAGAATCTTGCCCAAGTTCTGAGAAATGCCCAAGTTGCCCAAAGGGCAAACAAACAACTTTTACTTTGATAACCCTATAGAATATGTTACTGTATAAAAGTTCACTGTACTCAACATTTCCAGGTCAACCTTTTGGCAATTAGACTAAAAATTGCACATTTTTCGAAATTTCGCCAAAGTTCATGTGTTAGCTATCAATTTTTTTAAACATTTATTAGGCTTCAAAAAATATAACAATTTCCTGTCTAACAGGTAGGACATATACAGAAATTGAATAAAGTTATCAAACAGTCTGTGCTGCATTCATTTTAAATTATATATAGACTAATCCTTATTAAAGTTACAAAAGTTCTTTAGTCAAGAGCAGTGAGTATTTTCTCTGTTACCTTTGTTCTTTGATTAACTTTAACGACAGAGATAATTAGTGGCTACTGTGTACTGTCCCTTTAAGACCAGCTGCTGATGACAGAGACGCGGATCTCTCACGCGCCTCGTTCTCTCACGAACTCTTTACGTTCATCATAAGACTGCTCTTATGTTATGAAGATACTCGACAAAAAGACATTTTGGCATAATTGTGTGTGTTATTGTTCGTTCAAGCGCGAAAGACTTCGTCGGTGCGCGCGCATGATACTGGCACGCGTCTTTCTGTGAGTCACAGTCAGGATATTCACAGGCAACACGCTCTTTTTTGTCTTGTCGCGCATGAATGGTTTAAAAGCATTTGCATGAATAAGAGCGGAATCATGTAACACTAGCCAAATGATTACAAAAAATAACAGATGCTGTGTTAATTGCGTTAATAGCCCTAATTTGTTTAGGCTATTTCATATAAAAATCGCAGCATTTGCATCATATAATCGCATAGGCTTGACATCGCTATTGCGATATGATTAATCGTGCAGCACTATAATGTACTTTAAATAACATTACAAGTAATGTCAGAAAAATATCAGGTCTGCTGTTGTTCATAAATACCAGCAGTGATGTCCCCGGAAATAGGGTCATCAGTATTCCAATGTGTAGTGAGCCAGCATCCTGTAATGTCCTTACTAGTGCCCGAATTAGTGTACACAATATACTGATTCACCAGCTTGTGAGCTAGGGAACTGATTGAGATGTACCCTTAGACTCATGTTGAACTTTACTTTTCAGAAATTTGACACATTAGCATATCAAGGTGCCACGGTCATCTGGATACAAAAACAAAAGCATACCATAGTGCCACTGTCATGCATAGTTTAGCTCCAACCCCAATTAAACACACCTGAACCAGCAAATCAAGGTCTTACTAGGCATTGTGGCGAGCCAATGTCACCACTGGCATTAATTTGCAATGGAAACCAGCACTTAAGCCCAACAGTGTGATTGTGAGCACCTGAGGCTCATTTCTCCTTCAATCAGAAGGGTTCATAAGCAGCCAAAGGCAAAAGGTAGAAGGATCTACCAAGGAGAGAGTAACACTTTGTATCTTCTACTTTTATTTCCAGAGACCGACTAAGGCTCCCAACCACTCAGAAGAACATCAGCCAAGATCAACAGCACAGAGAAAAACACGCACCAGAGCACAGAAGGACGGAAGAGGAAAAGACACAGCAAAATTTATCACATTTGAGCATTGTTTGAATAAAAGGCCCGTCCGGGGTAATGGTTAAGCACTGCAGCCATCACCACATCGCTCCGTTGAGGAGCATGCCGAGGAAATAAGAGCCCGCATTGAAGAGGTTATGTCCATGGTAAAAGAACACCTGCAGCAAGCCCAGCGCGCCCAGCAGCAAGTGTATGATAGAACGGCCCAGGTCCGTCAGTGCCAGCCCGGAGACCGAGTCCTTTTGCTCGTTTCATGTGCCACATCGAAGTTTCTTTGCCACTTGGAAGAGCCCTACAGCCCTACCAGGTGCGGCAGCCGGGACGGAGACGAACGGAGCAAATCTATCACATCAATCTAATGAAAGTGTGGGTGGAACCAGGCCCATCCTCCGTGAACAGCTATTGCCGTCCCAACTCCAGAAACTGGTTCAAGAGTTCACAGAGGTGTTCTCTGAGACCACGGGTCGCACTAACATAGTCACCCATGATATTCGCACTCCAACAGGAACCATTGTTTGGCAGCGGCCTTACAGAGTCCCTGAAGCTCGCTGACAGGCTATAGAGTAGGAGGTTCAACAGATGCTTAAACTGGGGGTCATTGAAGAATCTCACAGCCCATGGTTCAACCCCATCATTATGGTTCTAAAACCAGATGGCACCTTCTGGTTCTATAACGACTTCAGGAAACTCAACGAAGTCTCCACCTTCGACGGGTACCCTGTGCCTCGAGTGGATGAACTTATCGAGTGGCTGGGAAGGGCCTGATTCATCTCCACGTTAGATTTAACAAAAGGATATTGGCAGGTGCCACTGAACGCTGCAGCAAGGGAGAAGACCGCCTTTAGTAATACCAAGCGGCCACTGGTATAATCAGGTTCTTTCTTTTGGCCTGCATGGGGCACCAGCAACTTTCCAGCGAATGATGGATATCCTTTTGCGGCCTCACGGGCCTATGCCGCTGCGTATATTGATGTTGTTATCCACTTGGTGAGCTGGGATGAACATCTGTACCGACTCTGGAAGGTGCAATTAGATCTCCAAAAGGCTGAACTGACCGCAACCCGAGGAAGTGGCATCTCGGACTCTCCGACGCACGATACCTGGGGTTCCAGATAGGTTGAGGACTCATCCGTCCACAGGAGAAGGTGATAATGGCCGTACAGGAATATCCTTGCCCTACGAGCAAGACCCAGGTACGTGCTTTCCTCTATAGCCAGTCCATTAACAAGCCTGACCAGGAAGTAGGGGTGGAACGGTACATGCATTCGTATTGAACGAATCGGTACGGGCGTCACGGTTCGGTGCATGAATTAACACGGAGAATACACGGTATAAAAATAAATAAAACTAGCGTGCAAATGAATTAATGTAATGCGGAACTGCTGTTAGATACGCGGGTCCTTTAGGGACACCTAATCTGTTGCCCTGCTAAGTTTGTTTACTTTAGCCTGCCTCCACAGCGCAAGCCTCCGCTGACCGCGCGCATGCCTTCCCAGATGGAGGAGGCATTTATACTTCGCGCTCGCCGGTGTATTATTCTTTGAAACGACAGTGTGTGACTCTGTGTAATTGTCCTCTAAACCATCAGGAAGCAGCGGTGAGAAGGTACACTCGTGAATGTTTATTTTAGTACTTTAGTACTCTACTAACACTTTAGGACACCCAAACCACACTACTAAAGAATCCTGTAAAGCAGTAAACCAGATTATTCCTTGTGACATTAGAAAAAAATGGATATGAGAACGTAACCTACAACTAAATTAACGTTATCTTACATATTTTCTAAACATTTTTATTTAGTTTTGTGAACCTTTTTATAAAACATGGCCATTTATTTTTATTTAAAGGGCTTATGTCTGCTATTGTTGGCTCATTTTGTTAATGTAAGCAACTAATTTTGACGCAAGAACTGGGTGTAAAAAATAATAAAATAAAAATAATTGCCTTCTGCATTTTTGTTTTGCTTTTCCCTCCATTGTACCGAACTCGTACAGAACCGTGATGTCTGAACCGAGGTATGAATCGAACCGTGACTTCTGTGTACCGTTCCACCCCTACCAGGAAGGGACAGCCTGAGAAGATCCAGTGGACTGCAGAGGCAGAGAAAGCGTTTTCCACCCTGAAGCAAGCTATCATCTCGGAACCAGTGCTACATGCCATGGACTTCTGACAGTCATTTTTTCCTCAAAAACGGACGAGTCGGAGACCAGGCTGGGGGCTGTTGTTTCCCAACAGTTCGGTAAGGAGGAACACCCAGACATGTACTCACCGGCCCAGAAACAAGGTATCCAGCACTGGAACATGAAGCCCTCGTCATAAAGTGGGCAGTCCTGGAGCTTCGATACCATCTTCCCATCAACAGCCCATCAACATACACAATCAACATACACAACTGCCAAATTTTCTAGATATTCTAATCATTATGATCACAACTTGTAAAAATTGCTTTAATGAGCTCATTGTTTCTGAATCTGCCTAAATTAATACATGTTGTCAGCTAACTGAATGATTTGTATTATCTTAGAACTGTACATTTCTGACATGCATTAACACAGTCACCTCTGATAGCAGATTATTAAACTGTAATTTAGAAACATGCATTTTCTGTAAAACTGCTTTGGAACGGTATTGTAAAAAGCACTATCGAAAAAAATGTGAACTGAATTTAATTTTCTTATCTGCCTTTTTAGTCACAGAAGGATGAGAGACTGCACAGGATTTGTCTTGTTTAGATTTATGTCGACTGCACAAGCCAGTGGCATATATCTGATCAGTTGTTTAATTGTTTTTGGTAGGGCTTGCGGCTACAAAGCAAAGGATGTCGGATGAGAAGTTAAACCGAGGTTCCTGACTCTCTGTGGTCATTAAAAAACCCCAAAATGTCCTTCAAAAAAAAAAAAAAAAAAGAGTAGGGGTGCATCCTGGCATCCTGGCGAAATTGCACATTGGCCTCTTTTCCTCAGGGCCTCCTAATCATCCCCATGCATGTGCTGGTCAAATAATTAGAATATCATCAAAAAGTTGATTTATTTCAGTAATTCCATTCAAAAAGTGAAATTTGGATTATTTTATTATTTCATTACACACAGACTGATATATTTCAAGTGTTCATTCCTTTTAATTTTGATGATTATAACTGACAACTAATGAAAACCCTAAATATCTCAGAAAATTAGAATATTGTGAAATGGTTCAATATTGAAGACACCTGGTGCCACACTCTAATCAGCTAATTAACTCAAAACACCTGCAAAGGCCTTTAAATGGTCTCTCAGTCTAGTCCTGTAGGCTACACAATCATGGGGAAGACTGCTGACTTGACAGCGGTCCAAAAGACGATCATTGACATCTTGCACAAGGAGGGCAAGACACAAATAGTCATTGATAAAGAGGATGGCTGTTCACAGAGCTCTGTGTCCAAGCACATTAATAGAGAGGCGAAGGGAAGGAAAAGATGTGGTAGAAAAAAGTGTACAAGCAATAGGGATAACCGCACCCTGGAGAGGATTGTGAAACAAAACCCATTCAAAAATGTGGGGGAGATTCACAAAGAGTGGAGTGCAGCTGGAGTCAGTGCTTCAAGAACCACCACGCACAGACGTATGCAAGACATGGGTTTCAGCTGTCGCTTTCCTTGTGTCAAGCCACTCTTGAACAAGACACAGCGTCAGAAGCGTCTCGCCTGGGCTAAAGACAAAAATGACTGGACTGCTGCTGAGTGGTCCAAAGTTATGTTCTCTGATGAAAGTAAATTTAAAATTTCAAGCACTATATAAATGTAACAAATTATTAATTATTTCTAGAACTGCTCAGGTGTTATCTAAGGGAGCGTCTATTGAAGATATTTGTGTGGCGGAAGGCACACTTTATCAATTTTTATAAAACTGGTTTCCTAAATAGGGAATGAAACTCTGCGTAGCCTGCCATATTCCTTCATTTCTGCTTACTTTATCAAAATCTGAGGAAGGATGACGTAGCCACTTCCTTATGAAGTGCCGGTGATGCAGTGCCCCAAGGAGTGCCGTGGCGGGGGGGATGTTCCCATAGTATCAGCTACAGACACAGTGTCTTGTTCCCTAATCAGGGAACCAAGGTTACATGTCACCATGTCACATAGACATTTTCTTTTCTTTTTTGTAAATTTTTGCTACATTGGGAAAAGCAATTTTCACACAACACTGTATGTATTCTTAAAATTTGCTTTGATAAACGTGTTTTTTATAGAAAACCGGTGTAAACAATTATGAAAAAAAATTTAAATCAGTCGGTCTGCTAAAAATAACTACCTTACACAAGTGCAATGTTTGCTCTCTGCTTAACGTTGCTACTTATCATACTGTTATGTATGGGATGGGTCACATTTCCTATGTCCATTTGTCCATTTGAGTCCATTTGTCTTTATATAAATCACTGAATCAACCACTGACACTTAAAAGCATTCTACATCTACAGTATCCATTTCCACTGGGCCTGTGCACATTATTTTTGTTTCTCTTAATAATCTCTTAATCCATTTGACACTTGAAGCTCCAAAATTCAGCCCAATACATCCTCTAACAGCTTTATCCAGGAAACATTAATTGACCCTTGACTGCTTCAAGAACTGCATTTGTGCTCCTATTATACATTTCTAACAGGAATTTCACAGGAGTCTCTTCTTAAGCTGCATCTGACAGGCACCAGGATCCACCGCCAATTGTATAGGATGGTGTTGTGTAATTTATATTAGGCCTCACCTCATCTTCAGGTTGCCCGGCTGTGGTTGTCCATCATAGATGGAAACAATGTCAAAGTCCTCCTCCAGAGCAAAGGTGTGGAATGACAACTGTATCCTATTCCGCTCTCCAGTTACTATGATCCATGTACAGTTGGCATAGTTTGGGTAGCCATGGGGAAAGTCAGGACTCTCTATAGTTCCATTGAGACCTTGTATCAGGCCACCACAAGTCTGACCTAAGGACACAAAAACAGGAATTTACCTCCATTTGTCATTGCATATTTTTAAACTCTTAAGCTGTATATGTGTATATATGCTTACATTTGTAATCAAATTATAAAAAGTTAGAACTATGTGTACTTTTGGACATAGCACCTAGAATCTATACAAGTATATATATTTTTGGTAAAAAGTAGGCCTACTCTCATGTATGCTAAAGTATGCTAAAGTTCACATATTTTTCACAAGTGTACACCTTGTACAACAGATCATAGAAGAAACAACTTTCCTTATGGTTGGCTTCACTTTTTTGACCTTTCCCCTCTAAGCCCCAGCAGCTCAAAATACATTCCTCAATTTATCATTTAGCAGCCTGTGTGAGGGGTTATGTTATACGTTACATTCCTTTTTCATACAAAGATGTGTTTTGGAGATGTATCAAATACAATATGTGCCTTTTTCCACTTTGATCAATAAAATGTATTTATTTATCAACGGTAATGTCCGTTGTTGTTGTTGTTCTTGTTGTTGTGTTCTAACAATTGAGTATCAGACTCTTATTCTTATCCAAACGCATAAATAAATTAGCCAAAATATGAAATTAATAGAAATGTACAGAACAAATTAAAAGTGAAGATAAAAAAAATAAGAAGGAACATGCAAGGGTTGGTTTTGTATAGAACTTTGTGAATGATGGGCATTCAAATTTAGTGGCACAGATTGTAATAATAGGCACCACTAGTTGGAATTCAAACTATACCCAAGTAAGAGGAGGCCATGCCATGCAAGTATTTTCAGAGCACGCTGAGCCTAACCAACAGCATCAAAAAAGTGATTGGCTTCATTAAAGGTGTAGGTGTATAAAGCTGTATATAATCAGAGATTATATCATTGTCCTTTCAACCTCTCCTGTTTTTCTGCTGAAACCAAAATAAGGCAAAATCGTTCCACCCTCAGTCAGGCACCATTAGCAAATGTTAAATAAGGCTTGTAAGTGTATCTGCATATAGACGTTGGCATTGATTTCAATTTACTCTTGTTTTGATTCCTCAGCAGGCCTTTGTGTCAATCTCAAGTCATGCATAGCTGATTATGGCTGGTAAAGTGCACACTTTTGTAGACCTCAGTAAAGCCAAATGACTCTGACAAGCTGGGAATGAAGTAAGTTGGACTCTTAAGGAAGTGGCATATGAATTAATTTAGGCCTGTGCTGATATAAATCTGTTATATAATCTTCTAAAATGTTTCTAACAATGTTTAAATCCAGAAAAATCAGCTATTTTAACCAGTGTAACGGCCCGTGTAATTACGTCACCTGACAATGACGTCAAATCCACGGTACCCTCGATTTCCGGTTTTGCTTTCATAGAAACCATGGAAACACCAAAGATGTTTTAATATATTATGTGTTTTATTAGACAGGTGAGCAACTGTTTGGATACCTTTATCAGCAGAAAATTAATCATTGTTATATAGATCAACACGGTTAGTCTTATTGTTTGAATCTCGTTTTCTTGATTTACCGTAAATAACATGTTTGTACCATGCCTCAGAGACAACCCTATTCTGTCAAGTGGCTAACATAGCATAATGAGAAAGAGCTTTGTTTGTAGTAACAGTAATACAGCACTTTCTCCACCGTAGAATTTAATTAATTGCATTAGGTGCGCATAAAAAATAAATTGCAGGCTTTGCCAGATCAGTTTAAGTGTGATTACATGGAAATTGTGATTAATCGTGCAGCCCTAAGATGCATTTACTAAAGTAGTAAAATGCCATAAGAAATTATGTCTTGTTTTCTGGGGAAAAAATCAAAATGAAGTGAGTTCAGAAAAATAATAAAAATAATCCTAATTCAAACGGAAACAAGATTATTTTTCCACAATTACAAACTGAACAACATTTGGAAAAAAAATGTTAAACCTTACTTATCGGGTTGTTTTTTATTGTTGTGATATAGTTGTAGTTTCTCAATTCATGACCTTTAAGATTATGTAAGATGCATGTTGCTTTATTTTAATAGAAATAAATGTTTGTATGCTAGTGCAGTGATGGCCTCTGTGCTAATAAAGTTACTATTGTAATGTAAAATCGTGACCTCATTGGGCCCAACCACTGTGGCAGCGCAATTGCTATCAGCTAGAGGCTGTCTACACTGGACACATCAAAGTGAATCCTCCAAATCCTTTTGGTTAAGAATAGGTGCAAACGCATGTCAGAAACAGAGTGGGGCATCTGCCGCCGGCATCTTTTGATAGGATGTTGATGAAAAAAATGAAATAACTTCACATTACTCATAATTATTTTTTATTTTATTTTTTAAATCAATTTCCTCCACTCTAAAAAAAATCTTGGGATATTTTTTCAACCCAAATCCTGGGTTGAGCCTTTGGGGTACTTTTTTGGGTTCATTTTTTTCAGTGTTTGGGTAGTTTTTGTGTTACACAGATCCTGGGTCAGACATGACATCCCAGGTTGATTAATTTATTTATTGCGATATTTTTGCAACCTCTTCAGGAAAGAGCAGCATGTCTTCTGTAAAATACAGGTTTGTCTGTGTACATTTTATTTTATCTATAAATTTGAAATTGTGCTGTATATCATTTAAAGCTCCAGTAGGTAGCTTTTGTAAACAAATATTTGTTAAAACTGTCATTATGTACTGAAAGTAGAATATGAGATAGATAATCTGTGAAAAAAATCAAGCTCCTCTGGCTCCTCCCTGTGGTCCTACTGCCATTTGCAGAAATACACCGCTCCCGGTCAGAAACAACCAATCAGAGCCAGGAGGAATGTCTTAGCAGTGTCAATCACGCTCGTGTACGCGTTGATCAACCCTCTCTTGCACAGCGCGAGCGCGTACCGTCGTTCGTGACTCTCCTGTTCAAACTCGTTCATCCAAATGAACGAATCTTTTTTCGAGTCATTTCGTTCATTCAAAAAAAGTCGAAAAAAGACTCGAAAAAAGACTCGAAAAAAGATTTGTTCATTTGGATGAACGAGTTCGAACAGGATCACGAACGTGCATCACAGAACAGAGCAAGGCGAGCATTTGTACTTATAAAACTTAAAGTTTTTTATTTATTTTTGAAATGACCGATCGTTTCACTAGATAAGACCCTTATCATCGTCTGGTATCGTTTAAAACCCTTTGAAGCTGCGCTGAAACTGTCATTTGGTCCTCGAAACGTTTGTGTCCCATTGAAGTCCATTATATGGAGAAAAAGCCTGGAATGTTTTCATCAAAAAACTAAATTTCTTTTCGACTGAAGAAAGAAAGACATGGACATCTTGGATGACATGGGGGTGAGTAAATTATCAGCAAAAGTTTTTTTTTAAAGTGAACTAATCCTTTAACGTTATCTTAGTAGCTATAACTTATAGAAAGAGTGCAACCTTATAAAGTTACATGTATTGCAAAATACATAATGATTTGAGGACCAAGTTTGTAGTCAAAGTATGGGCAGGCCATAGTCAATGTAAAGCATATTGTTGATGTTTCGTCCCTATTAGTGAATGTTCCATAACTGTTTATAATCCGCCGTCATCGGTGGTCCTGCTTACTAGCCTGCGCGTTCACGGCAGGCTCCGCTGTGGGGGAGGAGCTGTGGAGGGAGAGCTGTAGTGTAGCAGAGAGCAAGGGGGTTGGACCTGTAAGTTGTGCTTGTTCAAATTTTCAGGCTAAGGGTGTGCTCACACTAGGCACGGTTGCCATGAACCGGGCCCGAGTACGATTGTCCCCCCTCCCCACTCCCCCTCTGGCCTGCACTCACATAGGGTTTCAGGATTCGTGCCGGAGCACGCTTACGTCATTATGGTGCGACGGTTTCGGAATAAACAAGACGAGCGGCGCTCTCTGAACACAATGGAGTCCATCGCTCTGTTTTCTTTGTGGATAATATTGTGTCGTTTGGTCCACAGCCCTCTCACAGCCTCTTGTTAAACAGATGTGTCGCCTTAGTGGCGCGAAAATTTTCACGTAATCGTGCTGCTCGTATGAGGAGGTTTGCAAGGTACCAGCTGAAGTGCAGCAAGGACTTTGCAGCTTTGATTACGGACTACAGTTCCCGTACATCACGCGTCCTGTTCCGTGCTCCAGCACGGTTAGCGCTCACACTGCATGCGAACCGCGCCCGAGTCCAACTGAACCGTGCTCTGGCCCACCTCTTCCAAGCGGGCCAGGGCCGGCCAATCGAGCCGCGCCCGGGCACAGTTCGGAGCACTCACACTAGTCAAACGAACCGCGCTTTGGTGGTCAAACGCACTCTGGCACGGTTCAAACTGGCTAGTGTGAGTACACCCTAAGTCAACATTTTCTCAAAACTCCCTACTGCAGCTTTAATTTTATGCAAAGCAACATACAGGGTCACGATGTGAGTCACCTAAACGAGTGTCACGTGACTCGCGTCGGTCTTTACGTGTGATGAAAATAGCTGATTACTTGCATAAAATTGTATGATTTTATTAAAAAAGAAAGAGAATAAAAAAGAAAGAATATGAATTATTTATTTAAGTTTATTTATTTATTTAAGTTACTTATTAATATAAGTATTTATAAATATAAATACTTAGGAAGTTAAAATATGTTCTCAGAACTTTACACTGTTTGTTTATGGACAGGTCGATTACACTTGAATTACTTATAAACGTTTAATTTTTTACTTCTAATATATGTGAAACGAGTTTAAATTTAGGCAATATGTATCAAAACTATATGAAATATGCTATACTGTAAAAAAAAAATCGAAAATAATGGAATTATCATTCAAACCAATGTTTGGAGTATTTTAAAAAAGTTTAGAGGATTGAAGTTAATCTGTAATCATTCATTCATGTTTCAACCCAATTTGCTGGATAAAATTAACCCGAGATGTGTTCTGTCCTATATTTACCCAGCCCTTGAGTTAAAAATTGGGTTGTTTTAAACCCGGTGTTTTTCAGAGTGTCAAATTAATTTGAGTTGGGTTTTACAGTATTCTCCATTTTATTTGTCAAGGTAATAAATGAAATGAATGCAGATCTACTTTTTTTTTTTTTGCTTATGCATTTACTCTATTTATAAGGTATATTTCAATGATTTTACCGCTTTATAATGTACTCAGCATTTTTAAGTAGTTTAATAATTAAAGTTTTTAGAGTGCAAACAACATCAGACTCCATCAAAGACAATACATCAGCAAGATCACCAGATGTTGGGTAGATGACAACATTAGCTAAATTAGCTATGATTAAGCAGTTCGAACATTCAAATAGGGGCTCAGAACAAGTATTTGAAAACAGAAGGGTGAAATAAAGCAGGTGTTTCTATACAAGCAGATTTCAGAGTGAAAAAGTTGACAGTACACAGATGGGATGTGGCGTCTCTGTGAAATGTTGACACTCATTGAGCATACAAAATATGGCTAAAGATGAAAATAATTTATCACAGTCATCTGTAAGTTATGGCATTTCCATTCAGTTTAGGTCATATATGTGAATTACTATATATAGCATCTACAGTATAAATGGCCATTTCTGTAGTGATGTTCAAGCATCTGGGCTAGAAGGAAATTGCAATTTGTTGTAACTTTACATAAAGGTCATAAGTCATTCCAAGTGGAGTCAGGCTTTAAGTTGAAAATGAACAGTTATTACATAAAAAAAGAAAAAAATGTGTAATGAAAAAAATATTTTAAACTATCGAGGTGGACAATCTACGTGGTTTCGTATTAGCTGTCCATCTCTTGTCTTCTTTTTATTTAGATTATTTATTTATTCATTAAGTTTCATACAAATTAAAAAAAATTACACCATGATAACAAAATCAAACAAACAAAGGGTCTCATTAATGAAACATGAGCAGAACAACTTCCCACTTAGGTACACTAAGTTCCAAATGGTCACCCTCAGTGGCTATGTTGTACACAGCAGCAGATCTCAGTCCTTAAAGCTGCAGTAGGGAGTTTTGAGAAAATGTTGACTTAGCCTGAAAATTTGAACAAGCACAACTTACAGGTCCAACCCCCTTGCTCTCTGCTACGCTACAGCTCCTCCCTCCACAGCTCCTCCCCCAAAGCGGAGCCTGCCGTGAACGCGCAGGCTAGTAAGCAGGACCACCGATGACGGCGGATTATAAACAGTTATGGAACATTCACTAATAGGGACGAAACATCAACAATATGCTTTACATTGACTATGGCCTGCCCATACTTTGACTACAAACTTGGTCCTCAAATCATTATGTATTTTGCAATACATGTAACTTTATAAGGTTGCACTCTTTCTATAAGTTATAGCTACTAAGATAACGTTAAAGGATTAGTTCACTTTAAAAAAATAACTTTTGCTGATAATTTAATCACCCCCATGTCATCCAAGATGTCCATGTCTTTCTTTCTTAAGTCGAAAAGAAATTAAGTTTTTTGATGAAAACATTCCAGGCTTTTTCTCCATATAATGGACTTCAATAGGACACAAACGTTTCGAGGAACACATGACAGTTTCAGCGCAGCTTCAAAGGGTTTTAAACGATACCAGACGATGAATAAGGGTCTTATCTAGTGAAACGATCGGTCATTTCAAAAATAAATAAAAAACTTTAAGTTTTATAAGCACAAATGCTCGCCTTGCTCTGTTCTGTGATGCACGTTCGTGATCCTGTTCGAACTCGTTCATCCAAATGAACAAATCTTTTTTCGAGTCATTCGTTCGTTGAATGAACGAAATGACTCCAAAAAAGACTCGTTCAAAATGAACAAATCTTTTTCAGAGTCTTTTCGTTCGTTGAATGAACGAAATGACTCGAAAAAAGATTCGTTCATTTGGATGAACGAGTTTGAACAGGAGAGTCACGAACGATGGTACGCGCTCGCGCTGTGCAAGAGGGGGGTGATCAGCGCGTACACGAGCGTGATTTACACTGCTAAGACATTCCTCCTGGCTCTGATTGGTTGTTTCTGACCGGGAGCGGTGTATTTCTGCAAATGGCAGTAGGACCACAGGGAGGAGCCAGAGGAGCTTGATTTTTTTCACAGATTATCTGTCTCATATTCTACTTTCAGGACATAATGAGAGTTTTAACAAATATTTGTTTACAAAAGCTACCTACTGGAGCTTTAAAGGGGTGGTAAAACACGATTTCACTTTTCTAACTTTAGTTAGTGTGTAATGTTGCTGTTTGAGTATAAACAACATCTGCAAAGTTACAGCGCTCAAAGTGTTCAAAGCAGACGGAGATATTTGCTTTTAAAGAAATCAATTTCTAAGGACTACAGCAAACAGCCGGTTTTGGACTACACAACATTTCTCCAGGGTTGCTCTCATCACTAACCCCAATAAACCCCTCCTCCGAGAATACGAAATAAGGGGGGCGAGGCCATTTTATATTGCGTTGGAGAAGAGTTATTGTGGTATAGGAGTGTTGTTGCCGCCGCAATGTCGTCGAAACGCTGTTATTTTCATCAGTGCCCGGATTGCAGTTCCACTTTGTTCAGCCTTCCTAGGGTCGCGGGAGTAGGGATCAATGGTTAATTATTACCAAAATCTCGCTCTCTGTGCTGCACATTGTACGGAGGAAAGCTTCCACAATCTTGGCGAGTTCAAAGCAGGATTCGCACAACGGCTTGTGCTGAAAGATGGAGCAGTTCCAACTTTAAGGACAGAAGCGGTTGTTTACGGGCCACAATCTGTAAGTATGATTTATTTTTCGTCGATGCGTTTTCCTGTAATAGTTTGTATTGTTAATTGTACGTTGTAGCAAGGAAGTAAACAAATGACAACGCTGTTTGGCTCTGCAAACCAGCTTGTTAAAAGCTCATTCATACTTAACGTTATTTGACAAACACCTAACGTTGCAAGCTTTTTTTAAATCTCAACAGCGAACTTGGAATTAGAGTAAATTATTCTTTGATTAGAACTTTTATGTATTGTTTATTGTTTGTTTATCTACAGGCATGCTAAACATGGTTCTGTGTTTGATTTGGCTACTGCAGTAAAGCCAATGTTTAGTGTTCGTTTTGGGTTAATAGTTCTGTCGACAGATATTTGTCTACAATTGTTCTAAAAATACAAAAGTAACCGTACCATACAGTCAGTAACGATCACTATAGATCCGTAGTCTTTACTCAAAAAAAATCCCTTTCAGACTGTAGTATAATTTGTTAGAACGATTATATGAAATGCATGTTTATCAAGCTTATTTTTTTGTAATACTAAAATAATTAGTACAATTAAATATCAGTGTATCTAAAAGGTAATGAGACAACAAAAAACAAACCTTTATGAAACGTCGTTTAACAGCCGTTCTTGAACAGGTCATGCTCGATCATCTTCACTAACATTCTCTGCTAATTCGGGCTCAAATTGGAATGGTTTTATTGACGGCATCATTTATAATACACCAA
Source organism: Siphateles boraxobius (assembly GCF_051911475.1). Classification (NCBI taxonomy): domain Eukaryota; kingdom Metazoa; phylum Chordata; class Actinopteri; order Cypriniformes; family Leuciscidae; genus Siphateles; species Siphateles boraxobius. The sequence continues at coordinate 30,909,309 of NW_027508722.1, forward strand.
AGCACAAACTAGGCTAACTAGGTAAAGGTACGGGGCGTGATTTTTCCGGAAAACGTGCACTAGTCAGTTAGCGAATCACAACACACTGGGCCAGCTAACCAATCTGAGCCCATTGTGTATTTTTGAGGGACTGGCTTCATAGAACCCGGAAACCATCGGACCGGTTTTACAAGGAGGGACAGAGCAATGTAGAATAAAGGTAAAATATATGAAAAATAATGAATTTTTTTTAAAAACGAAGCATGAAAACATGTTACAGTGCACCCCAAAAACACAATCAAGCCTTTGAAAAAATGTGTTTTACCACCCCTTTAATGCCGAGTTCAAACTGCACGATTTTCAAAGTAGTCTGGGGTAACATTCAGTCACTGCTGTCGGCGACAGGAGGTTTCACACTGCATGACTATACAAAAGAAATAATCGCAAACAACTTCTGACTGGTCCGCAAACTATATTTTACAACCAAACACACGCGAGAAGTGATAAGCAAAATAACTAGAGATGCACCGATCGAACGGCTGGTGACCGGAATCGGACGATTTTCGCGTGATCGGCCATGACCGGCGACTGGCCGGTCAGTCTGACATATTCCGATTTTTTTGCCAGTCAAATTCACTTGGGCGCCACATGATTAACATCGCGCAACATCAGCATCACACATGCACACGGAAGCACATGTAGGAAACCTCGTGGATTACGGACGTTTCACACCGCAAGCGTGAGCAGCTCAGTTTGTTTTTTTCTGTCGTGCATGTTAATCAATGAGTGCATTCACACCGAGAGCAGGAGCAGTGTGTGAGCGTCAAGCAGGAGCGTTGCGGCGGGGTTTCAGCGCAGAGTCTATTTTTGCTGCGCTACTCGCGCTCAATTAAAGTGATTGTTTAGCCTGGCTAGACATGTGGCAGATGAGAACAACTGTTTGCGAAATAAAACTTGCCATTGATGTACAAGTGATTGCAATAGGCCTGAGTGTGTGTGTGTGTGTGTGTGTGTGTGTGTGTGTGTGTGTGTGTGTGTGTGTGTGTGTGTGTGTGTGTGTGTGTGTGTGTGTGTGTGTGTGTGTGTGTGTGTGTGTGTGTGTGTGTGTGTGTGTGTGTGTGTGTTTTGAGAAACATCTTTATACTGCAAGGCTATATTTATTTTATTTTTATTTGCTATTTATATATTATTTTATTGCCATTCGATGTTATCATACAGAAGTTTAGTTTCCTAAATAAGTAAATATATCACTTTTTTTTGTTGAATATATGGAAATTAAAATGGTTCTTCTATACCATAATACTGCACTTAGGTATGTGTGAATTTCCCACACCAGGAGTAATAATTTATATAGTTCTATTTTATTTAATTTGCTCAAAAAATGCTCTATGTTCTATGTAAAATGTTATATTAAAGAAAAGATAGAAAATAAATATTTGTGTTTGCTGTAAAGTGGTTAAAAAAATGAAATCGGAATCGGCTAAAATCGGTATCGGCAGGCCAAACTCATGAAAAATCGGAATAGGCCTAGAAAAGTGTAATCGGTAGATCTCTAGAAATAACGCAAGATCACGCGTGTGTGAGACCGGAGTTCTCGCGCGAGACTGAAATTGTTATTAAAAATTATAGCTTGCAAGAAGATTTGTGATCCAATGGCATGATTTCATGGCAGCTGTCTCACATGTGATATCACTGGGCTTACTTCATATGATACTGTTTCAGTGATAGGTTAACAGTAGTGGAATGTGTCCCTGTGTAATAAGGGTTATGTCTGACCTGGTGCTGTCTTAATAAGGGTGCTGTCTGACAAGTTTGCAATGGAAACAACCCCAGTTCCAAGTGTTTTGTTGACCACAGTATGTTGCCACAAAACGATTATAACAGATGCCTTGTTGGAGCACAGTTTTTCAAAGTCGCCCATCCTACGGTATCTAGGGGCAATCATCTCATGGTATATAAATAGCCTGGAGATGATGGCAGTTGTTTGCTTTGATCCACTTCCTCCCAGGCATCCATGATGTCATGTGAGTGTCATGATAGACAACATGTTGGTTGTCTCATTGTAAATTGTCATGATAATATCTTGTCTCAGGGGGAAATGCATTTGCACCCCTTGGGGTTTAATGCGACGCATTCTGCTTTTGGTGCACAATAAGTTACTTTTGCTGAGGTTGGTGGGATATGGGAGCAGGTCTAATGTTGAGGCACAGGCTGAGCTCTGGAGAATGGAGGTCCACTTGTATGCTTTCATGCCAATAATAGGTCTGCAATCCTGTTTCCAAGGGTGCAAAAATATGGTCTTCTCTTAGTAGAAACTTTGGATCTGGTCTTTGAACTGGGCTCTTTAACTGGTTCTGCTTTGTTAGCAAAGGTTGACAAGACCATTTTAACCCTTGTACATCAATTAAAATAAAGCGAGTATTTGCTTTATAGACCAAACCTGAAAAAAATGGCACGATCTGGTAAAAAAATAGTAAAAATTTAAATTTTGAAGCCTTGCCAACAAAATGAAAGCCTGTTAACCAAGATTGCATAATTTTATAGTTAAATGGCACTGGGATTAAAAATCGCAGTTTTAATGGGTTTCAATGGGGCCATTTGTGTCAAAACGATGCTAAGAGGGAGCATTTTGTGTACCTAGTGCAAAATAGATTTTTTTAAAGGAAATGGGGTGAAATATTAAAATTCCAATAAAAATACACACCTGTGGCAAATGTTATGCAGCATTAACACAGACAAAGTTATCAAAAAAACAAAACTGAAAAAGCCACAATTGTCCGCAAGGATGCACAAGGTAAGTACAAGAGCTCCTTTGACTAGGAGGCTTTTTGCGTCTTTGTGCAGAAAACACAGTTTGGATCCTGTTCACTGCCCTATTTGTTCAATGCTGTTGTTTCTTCAGAAGATTTTCTCTGCAGGTGTGCCTACAATTAGCATGTGACGGCGATTGCTGCTGAACATGCACAGGCTGGTGGTGTTTCTTCGGATCGACATTCACTTGTTTCCAATTTTATGCTTGGGACAAGAAAGCTGAGGTTTATTTGTCCTAGGCTGCATAATTCATTGACTTACTGAAATTGTGGTACCGCAAATCGATTATTTAAAACTATAACATGCTTTCATAGCGTCTCTCATTCTGTTAAGGTTTAACCAGCATGGGTGTTGTTCAAGACCATGGTGTTGCTTGTTAATTTTGTGTTCAAATTGCTGGATGTTTTTCATTTCGGTTCATTTTGATCAAAATTTTTATTTATTTTTCTTCCCGGTGTGCTTTGATGTCTCCTTTCTAAAAGTTTACCGGTAATAATGAAATAAAAGAACAGTTATTTCTATAATGAGATTACAATATGGTAATAAACTTTGAAAATAATAAGTAAAACAATCACTGCTTTTTTCCCCTAGAGAAAAATAGCTCTGTCTCGTATTCTGTCCAAACATACCACGTCATCTACCGTTTCCATCGGTATTTTGCGAAATATTTCGAATTGCCTAAAAAACCACCTCATACGAATGTAAAAACTTTTTTGCAATAATGTGAGTTTTTGCAAAATGTACATGTTTCCAATGGGCGTATTTTAAATTCGCAATTTCAATTTGTACAATTTGAAGGGTAATTGAAACGCGGCTACTGTCTGCACTGCTCAATGGATTCCTTATTTACATTGTGTCCACACTGCATTCATTCGAGTGCAAAAATCGCATTACAATGGTGAGATAATTTCATCTGTGCGTTTAACAGACAAAGCTGTGATCGACTTTTAATGCTGTAATCAAAATGTTTCACTATTAGTTTATCTTGACAACTGTATTGGTAAGGCAAGGCAAGGCAAGCCAAGGCAAGTTTCTTTATATAGCACATTTCATACACAATGGTAATTCAAAGTGCTTTACATAGAAGAAATTAAAATAATTAAAAGAAATCAGAATAATTAAAACAGTTTAGAATAAAATATAAAATACAGAAATAATCAAATGAAATCAGAGTAATTAAAACAAAATAAAATACAGTGCAAACAGTCGGACGAACAGTGGCACAGTGCTCATTCAGTAAATGCACAGCTAAACAGATGTGTTTTGAGTCTGGATTTGAATGTGACTACTGTAGGAGCACATCTGATCTCTTCTGATCTCTTCTAGTAAATGTTTTTGAATGAGTTCCACATGTTATACTTATTTCATTTGCAAAGATGTTACCCAATCATAGCAGTAGGTCTTGTAAAGTTATGTAAAATACTACTAACATTATAAGTGCAACTCAGGACACTTGAGTTAATAAACAATAATAAAAATTGCAGTCCATTGTATTATTGCATTTCTGCAGAAAAAAATAACTTATTTATTAGTCTTTTTCAAAGAAACATTGATTGAACAATAAATGTCTCATGCTCAAGCATTAAATATGAACATTTCCATTAATAGATGCCATATTTTAGTTAGCCTATAATTATTAAAGATCATAAAAAATTTTTTATTGAAATGCTTCAATAATGTGGCAATAAAAAGCGAGACAATTGCTCTGGCGCAACCGTCGACCCCAGAGGGTTAAATAAATGTATTTTGCATGATCAACAGAGCCATAAATGTTTCATGTAAAATGAAACAATGTAAACTACATTATGAGGAGATGTGAAGCAAAACAAAAAAAAGTTTATTCATCATATCCCAAAGTCTGTTAAATAAAATAAAAAAACGTCAATGAAACAGCTTGTAAAATATCTCGCATAACATTACATTTAGCTACCTCAGAAAACTCATTCAATTTCCATGAATTATATAGTTAGTAAGAAAAAATGTACTCTAGAGAAAAATGTTTTGCAAAATAAATGCACTTTATTATATATTAATTAGATATGTAATAGTATATCTTTTAAAGTTATTATTATAACGTCATTATTATAAAAATGGCCAAATCAGTTGTGACTTTTAACCTTTAAAGGGGCATTCGGCAACTCTAGCTATTTCTTCGCTGATTTTCACTTTTGTTGTCGCATGTTTTGTCAACGAGCTCCCCCTACAGCTGTGAGGTGTATATTTCGCAACAATGTCGTAAAAAAAAAACTCACTTGCGGCCCCTCCTCCCCCTTTCTACCACTGCTCATGTGCATTTGTTATTATCCGAGCCGGCCAACTTTATCGTGTGGAGCTGTCTACCGAGGTGGGTAGTACATCATACACATTGAGGGCGGCGTGTGTGTAAATGTCGAATTGCCATAAAGCAGTTTGTGTTTCTCGCTTGTTCTCGCTTCTCACGAGACTTCCTATTTCCAACTTACCGGGACGTTAATCCTCATGTTGCAAGGTTGGTTTTCCGCCTAGGAACGCTGGGGGGAGCGGGGGAAGTCACCATTCTCACCGGAACAGGTTATTAAACCATCCAAATGATTTCTAAATGGTTTTATTAAGTTGAAATAGTTGCCGAATGCCCCTTTAATAATAGTTTGCCAGCTGACAGGGTTCCCTGTATTATTTGAGAAAGATTTTTTTTGAAGACGTATCTATCCAAATGAATCAATATTGAATCAAGATTGAGATCGAATAGTTTATTAATCAATTTCAAATCGTGAAATTTGTATCAAAGTAGTCCTTGACAGTTACGCACCCATCTAGCACAAGTAGTGGGCCTAGGAAATGACATGATATTGCAGCACAAACTATCACTGATCCTCCCCCGTGCCTTACTCTAGGCAAGCAACAGTCTGGGTGGTAAGCTCTTTAGCATCTTCTACATACCATCAAACCATGTCTACAACGGACACGACCATTGTTGCTTCGCAACAGCTATAAGTTGTTCGCACTGGATGCGACAAGGTGACCATAGAAAATTCATTTGTCCTTCTCAGAAGCAGTGCAGTTGCTTAGAGTAAGTCAGAAATAGAACAGGGCATCAGTTTACTGTCGGGAAGCAAAGACAGCGAAGACAGCATCACTGATTATAATGGTTTCTATTTGCTTTTGTCGCTTCGTGCCACTCGCGTCTGGTGTAGACGAAATGTGTAACACTCCGGGGTGAGGGAAAGACGGTGAAGGTGGACTCATCAGAGAACAATACATGCTTCATATTGTCCACACCAGAAAATTCCTGCAGCTGGCATCATTGAAACTGACATTTGACATTAGCACAAGTGACAAAGTCTGGCTATAGCCAGGCCCGTCGCTAGTGGGGTGAAAGGTGGTGACAATTATAGTACCAATTATAGTATCACAATATCCAGGAGTTATTCTATAGGCCACTACTGCATGAATAATTCTATTATTTATATTAGTTGTAAGCCTGAGGTTTGAAATAAAAACCACAAATACATGCAATTTGGTTAAATAATTTTTCCAAAATTATTGTGCTTCTCTTACCTCCCTAAAAATGGTTTAGTCCAATCTATTTATTAATTATTCAGTCAGTGACAAACATCAGATGGACCCAATAAAATTGTAAGTCCCACCCCAGCTCGTGAAGAGAACCAATCAGAGTTGAGGCGGCATTGCCTGAAGACGTTAAACTGGTGGAACTGACTGACTGAAAAATGTCGGGAAAAAGTAAATATAAATCAGGTTATCAGAAACGCCACGAAAAGAAGGACAGGGTTGGATGGATCCCAGTCGATAAAGACGTTATTTAAGAATAAGAACCTACTACCGTCTACACTACAGCCTGCCGGGTTCTGTCACTTTTCATTATCGGTGCGCAGTGTGCACAACAATCAACTGAATGATTACGCGGTCAAAATCCCTGTTTTTTTCACTGTAAATGGTTAAAAAATTGGCACGAGTCACGGCACATTGCATTATGCATATGACCTGATGATGTATTTATTACATCAAGAAGCACGAATACAACATACTGCACTTGAATGAATAAATGTATGAGCTTTATTTTAATATTATATTACCAGTTCCATATTATCTTTATTAAAATACATAATCATTTTAAATTTAACTACATTCTTGTCAATTTCCAAATGTTTACTTTTTGATTATTAATTATAACATACTGATGGGGGAAAAAACATTTTCCTGTTCCTTTTTTTAAAATTGGTTTTATTATTATTTAAAAAAATTAGCTTTTTGTTAATTTTCATTAGTTGTAATTTTATAGAATTTTAAGATACTCATTGGGTATATTAACTTGTCAGGAATCACTTTATTATTTATATTAAATGTATTTACTAGTCACATCTATTTTAACTGAACTGATGGTAATTGTTGTCTACAGAGACAGGTTCCTCAACCCAGCAAATGCATGACAGTAGGCCAACATCAGTTAGTGAAGGTCAAAGTGAAGAAGCTGAAAGTGGCACCAGTCAGGACACAGTCACAGACAGCCCAAACTCAACAAGCGCAGGGAGAAATGAAGGTGAGACTGAAGGAGATTTTTTGAAAACTGATCCAGGATTATGGCCAAAGAGGTTAACAGATCGTGAGCGTGACGTGATCGTTAGAAAGCTAGCCAGTCAGACAGACCTGAAAACTATTATGCCCAAGGATTCAGAAGGCAAGTCTGATGTTCATTAAAAACCTTTATTTAAAAGCCTTTATTCCAACTGCCATTGATATTTTAAATAGGAAATAGGGGGAGGGGGTGTATCTTAAATTGTGTGGTTGTTTCTTGTATTGTACTGTTAGTTGAGCCCTTGTCTAAAGACAATTTTCTACCCCCTGCGGGGATAGACAATAAAGCTTTCTGAATTGAATTGAATTATTTACATGTATTTGTTATCTGCTTTGTTATTTTGTAAGAAAACCCTATAAAGTTATATGTGGGCCTCCATGCTCATATATTGTACATTATGCATACAATATATGAGTATGCATACAATATATTGGTGGAGGGTGTTGGAGGGTACACATCAATATTTTTTCAGGGGGCCCCGGATTCTCTAGCTACGGCCCTGGCTATACCAGACCGACCATGAAAATGTAACCTGTGGAGCTCACGACAAACAGTTTTGGTCGAAGTGCGCATTTAATTCTGCACAGTGAGTTGGGCAGCTGTGGATTAAGGTTTTTTGGATACAATCTTGGTTATTACACAGATATCCCTTTCAGACAGCTTCATAATGCTTCCAGTGGTTCATCCTTCATATGCCAACATTAGCCTGGAGACCATGGCTCTCGATACACTATAAAGACTTGCTGTCTTAGCCTCCAGGCTGCGCATATATAGGTGTGAAACGTCCAACACTATATTGGCCAGTGTTTTAGTTTCATTGTCCAACCCCTTTGTATGTATATCAGCGCATGTGAGCGGAGCAGTAATATTTCTTCCAGAGCAGAGAGAGTCTTTCTGAAGGTTCCGGTCCGCTCGCTCAGTCCGCTTAGGGCCGCTCCTTCAACCCAGAATATTCTTTATGATATGCTGGTTCGAGAATATGTGAAACAACCAATAGGTCTCTTCAAAATTTGAACTGAATAGCTTATGAATCAAATCCAAATTCAGGCAGCACTCACTAGTAACTGGAAGAGTCATTGCTAGAGGAGTCTCAAACAAAATTACTTATAGTCAGTAAAATGTCTGTTGGGGGGCGAGGATTAAAATAAAGTGTTAACACATATTAAGCAGACAATCTACTAATACTCTACCATTACTCAATGAGAGAGAGTTGACAAGTAGGTCCAATGTTACTTATAGTCAACAGAATGTCTAAAGGGGGACCATCAAAATAAAGTGTAACCAACAAAAGTTTTGTTTGTAAAAGTTTTTGAGTGCCTGAAAACTATATATAATAAACGTATGATAAAGTTACAGTAGCCTATGTCATATGTGGCTTGACTTTAATCCAGTTCTAAATTCAATCTTTTATGGCAAAATCTTTTATTATTGCTTTGACTATCTGTTTTTTTGCTGACAGAGCTTAAAAAAAAACTATGTGGAACTTAATTATATTTGTTTTAAGCAACTCAACAAAATGTCCATTCAAAGTAAATCCAAAATAATGCTGACCATGGATGGATCACAGAAGAATGATGTAGTGATTTAAAATGACTACACTGCATTATTGTTTTCTTTGCTTCAAAGAATTAGAGAGATTAATATAAAAGCCTGCATTGACAAAGTCAAGCTGCTCTGACCTTGCAGTGGACCACCTTGTAATGCAGAACTAGAAAGGCAGCCTTAATTGTCTTACCAATAGTACTCTGTATTGATTAGTAGGTGTTATCGCCATAGAAGACAACTTGAGTTCAGCAGTCGATAAATTCCCACACATTTCTTCTGTATCCACTATGCAGGGGTCATATATTGAAACGCTTGTGACTGAATACATAATCACTTCATTTCCAGTATACTATAGTCATGATAACAATGGATATATTAGACTGTGTTTAATAACATTCTTGTACAATTATGGATTACATTGTGCAGACCTTCAATCCACCCTGCTCAAAGCAATAATAGTAGTGAACCCTGTGGGCATGTATTGACAGGCAAATATATACCAACTTTAATGACATAAATGTAGTATTTAATAATTTCATTATTAATGCTGCTGTATAATAATTTTATAAAAAGTACAATGATTCATTAATTGCAAGTGAGAAAAGCCTTACAAATTAAGATTTAAAACATTTACAAACATCACCCATGAATTCTGTTCCACTCTTATTCCTCTCCATCCAGCTGTCCTGTGTGAATGGCTCAATTTGTGCCAACTTCATTTATGTGGTACTTCAAGCTTGAATTAGGAAAGTTCCTTATTACAGAATTTATGTACAGGTCTAGAGGAATCATTATATATCAAGTTAATTTTTTATATAATTACTTTACTAAATTAACATGTTGAATTGATATGCCTAATTAATAATTATTAAAAAATAAAATAAATAGTTTTGGGATGCATCATTTAAATTTTTGATTTGATACTAATGAAATCAGCACTAAATGTAAGGGAGCTAGACTGATTTATAAACATTTAACAGCAGTGAATAACAATTATAGTTTTCCAAATATGGTTATATGGACTAATTACTATAATCACCGGATTTGTGATGCAGCACAAATTCCAGCAATGAGCACAACATGACTTCATTCAAGCTAAAATTATATCCACTGGTGAAATATGCATTGCTACACAAGGCAATGCAGTTCTAAGCATATTAGAATACAATCAATTTAAACTTTGAATTTCTTGATTATTATCTTCTGTAAGCTATGCCACCACTAAACAGGACTAAATGACACATGGACACATTCAGTGAACCAAACCACAAATATGTTATGGAAATGTGGCTCGTTATTTCTACTATAATGGTATTATAATTACATGAACTATTACACATGTGGATTTGGTGACTGTTTAGTGGAATGACTCAATAGTTAATCAACATATACGTGGAATCAAAAATTCCCTGATTCAATTAGATAAATCTAAAAAATATTTTAAGCTAATGTCTGTCTGTAAGGGGGCTTATGGCCTGTGGAGAGATATTTTTGTCATGCTTACAGATTAATAAGTTGTATGTTATTTCTCTGTGACACCAGTTCATGCCAACGCAGTCCTTATTTCATTATCATCACAGCTCTATTTTTTTTTTTAAATCCATCTTGGAAGACTTTTAAAGTCTTTTTTTTAAGAGATTTTAAATTTATTTTAATAGAAACGGTACCATCATGTTTAAAATGTAAAATAATAATAATAATAATAACAATAATAATAGCATAATAGTTCAAAGCTGTTATTATTTAATGTGTATAATATGTATGATCCTAAATTTAAGCCAAAAATCCAAAATTACTATATTACATAATACAATGTGACCAAAGTGATGCAGTATTTTGCACTAAATGGGATAATCTACACTATTTTGACCTTTTTAACAGTCGAACTACCATCACACTATACTGAAAAATTTGAAATAAAAATAAAAGTTGTTGTGACTTTTAGTTGGGTTTCTAACACAGCACTGCATGAATAAATATTGTTTGTCCTTTGAAATGTTATAGAAGTGCACTGGCTAAAGGGCTGCTTGCTTTAGAGGTCACATCATCAGAATCTATACTTCTTGTGTGCCCGCAGAGTTCATTTACTGAAGTCAGTTCATTAAATTGTTATCTAGGAACTGTTTAGAGATTTAAAAGTCCCATATTTGGCTTCCAACTGGCCACGGTCACCATGCATTTCCTGTTAGAATTACTTCTTCTTTTTTTAAGTTTGATATATATTATTTTTAGGGCTGGGAAAAGATTAATCGCGATTAATCGCATCCAAAATAAAAGTTTGTGTTTACATAATATATGTGTGTGCACTGTGTATAATTATTTTGTATATATAAATACACACACATGCGTGTATACATAAGAAAAAAATTATATTTATATATATAAAAAAATATATTTATATATAATATAAATTATAAATAAATATATACAGTATATACATGCAAATATTTCTTAAATATAAACATGCATGTAGGGCTGAAACGATTCCTCGAGTTAATCAAGTTACTCGATTACAAAAATTCCTCGAGGCAAAAACTCTGCCTCGAAGCCTCGTTACATTCCTATGACGCGCACTATACGCGCGTCGCAGGGATTTGATTGTTTCACACGGACCGTTTATTCACACGGACCTGTTCAGGAAGCATATATTTTGAATTTAGTTGGCCCGATGGCGGAGAATAAATATGTAAATAAACGGCAGAAATTGTCTAAAGTGTGGGATCATTACACACTTAATTCACTTAATACACTTAACTCGCTGAAACAAGGTAACGTAGTCTAAGCCTATTGATGTTCGCTGATTTTAATCCCATACTGTATTTGTAGCGATGTCGTGATGCGGTTTGACTAGATATGATTTTTAGCTTTGATGACATTTTTAAGTAGTAAACGTAACTATCAGGTTCAATTGCAAGAGAGTATAGCCTAAAAAAAGAACCCCTACACACACACACACGCCAGTCAGACCAATTGCAGCAATGCATCACATATGCTTAAACTTTTATGTAGCCACACAACAATAATTTCAGCATGCATTCACTGTACACACCGCGACGTGATGGAGGAACAAATATTGTATTGCAGTCTTTGCTTTGCACATAGTTTGAATTTCACGTCTGCCAAATAGTTACAAACAAAAACAAAAAATGAAAGTCCCCAGCCTGTTGGTTTTTAATAAAGATTCGGAGTACTCATTTTTCAGTTAAAACGCAGGGAACAAAAAGTGCATCAGCTTTTACTGCGTGTTCAACAACAAGTCACGTTACAGCTCTTCTTCAGCGTTAAACTACGAGAATACACAAATATGCTTAGATGCTTAGAATGGTTATATTATAACATCTTAAAGGAAAATTCACATATGAGATAGCTTTATAACTTGCATACTATATAACTTATAGTATATAACTTAAAACAGCTTTAACTGAAATAGACACAAGTTTAATATAACTATTCTGTTAATAAAACACACACAAAAAAATATCCGATTACTCGATTAATCGATCGATAAAGTGCCAGATTAATCGATTACAAAAAGAATCGATAGCTGCAGCCCTACATGCATGTGTGTATTTATATATATATATACAAAATAATTATACATAGTGCACACACATATATTATGTAAACACAAACTTTTATTTTGGATGCAATTAATCGCGATTAATCTTTTCCCAGCCCTAATTATTTTACTGCTGAAGTTGCATCCATCTTGGCTAAGCATTAGAGCCCGACCGATATATCGGCGGGCCGATATTATCGGCCAATTTTAGGCATTTTCCTAACTATCGGTATCGGCATTTATAATGCCCGATAAATGAATATTTTAAAAAATGCGGGTACGGTGATTCATGTAAGGGTGGCGCTGCCAATAAAGCACCTAAAAGCTGTCACAAGAACTGGCAAAAATAATGATTATGAATACAACAAATATAGCAAGGAGACATTTTAATTGTTTATTAATAAACAAGTGTTTTCAGTCAGTGTCAGCCAAAGATGAAGTTGACGATGCTGACTCGCGATCTTCAGTGAGCGCGCGCCAGAGAGAAATGCACATTTCATACGATTACATGAGTCTGTCTGTCTTTCGTTTTGAATTGTTCTGTTTAAAAGTAGACATTTCAATATAGATATATTTCAATTCTCAGGTCTATACGCTGAGTTTCGGTTCATGAGACGAGCTCCAGTTCACCCGCAGGCGCCTCCGTGTCGAGATTATCTATCGTCTGCTAAATTTACTTCTTATAAATTAAATCCAGGCAAATGGCTGATGAAACATTGATTAAAATTAAGATACAATTAATACAAAACGAAATTCACTTTGAAACGAAAGGTTTTGTGCTTTCTGTTTGATGTCTATGTGAAAGTTTTAAAGCATTAGTGCCGCTTTCAGAGCGCTCACGTCCGTAGTGCTGAACTGTCGCGTCTGTAACATTGTTTTTTCCTCATAAATGCAAACACGAAAAATAAAATAAAATAAAATAAAATGAATATTTTATGTAGCCTGTGGAGACTGAGAGCCAACCCTTCTTCATCCGGTGGGTAGTAGCCTACTTGTGATTTGCGCAGTGTAATTCACAGAATTGATTTCTCTGCTACAAGCCTCTGTCACGTATTGTGTGAGCTTGTGACTATTGCAAGCGCGCAGCTGAGAAGTCCTGATTATATTGTCTGCTATATTTAGGCCTTCTTCTTATTTATTAAGGCAATTGGTTGATGAAACATTGATTAAAATGCGTGGCGCGAGCGATCTCCGACAGTAAACTGATTCTGCTTTGTCTAGGGTAAACAGCTGTTGCGACGCGAGCAGTAACGGCCGCGTCCGGTGTAGACACAGTGTTAAAGCTCATTCTGCCTGATAACGCTACGTTACAACATCAAGCAATATTCCAAAAATGTATATAATTATAACACTTTATATAGGGCCATTTTGCATTAAGAGTAGCCTAGTTTCACGTTTAGTACATTTTGCTCACTAATTATTTAAAATAGTGTAAAAGTACTGTACATATGTAATTAAAAACGTTTTCATTATGATATTATTCATTTTACTTTAGTAAAAAGATCTGAGTTCTTCCTCCACTGGTAGAGATTAGAGGAATTAAGAGTAAAAATAGAAGATAATAAGGTTTTGTCAGTGACACTTTTTATATATTTATTGATACAAGTTATGACTAAATTAAAAGACAAAGTCGTCGTTAGTGAAGATTATGCAACAGTATTTAGAATATAATATAATATAATATAATATAACATGCAATGCAAACTAGTTTGGTTACAGCTCAGCTGTATAATTCTCATTCTATCATTCCCCCTGCCTCCATTACATATCTGTGTCACACAAGTGTTTGATTACCACATTTGAGTGATCATTGCAAAACGTGTTTATAAAATATATTTATTCTGTTTATAGCTACTGTGTAAAGTACCCATCAAAAGTTTGTACACACCAATAGGAAAGTGTCCAAACTTTTGACTGGTATACTGTACTATAATACACATAAATAATATTGCTACTGTATTATAATATACACATAAATAATATCGGCCGATATATCGGTATCGGGCTTTTTTTACTCCCTAATATCGGCATCGGCCCCCAAAAATCCATATCGGTCGGGCTCTACTAAGCATATTAAAGGGCTTCTGATAAGAAGCAACATACAGTTGACCTAAAGGTTAATTCAAAAGGTCTTTCAAGATTCTCTGTTAAAATAACACAGACATATTGTTTGTGGATGTCTGCACTCTAGTATATCAGGGACTTCCACAAATGTCAAAAGTGAAACATTGTCAGAATGTAGGCGTCTTCAACTTTTTTGTTGTTGTTTTATACTTGGCAGAACATCTTAAAAACACAGCACTCAGGAGATGCTGAAAAACAACAAGATGCGACACAATGGACAATTAGTCTGAAATAGATAAATATCATACCCTTAGGGATGTCAATTTTCACAAATTCCCATGATCGATCGTTGTTTAAATTAACGATCAATTAATCGATTAATCGTTAGTCTTAATACTACAATATGCGTCAGCTGCAGGGATATATGGCCAACAGCATGACAGGGTGTGCAAATGCTGCTCAAAACTACATGTTCCTCACCAAATGAATGAGAATGGTTTTTCATCTAAATAAAGGGATAGTACGATTGTAAAATGTTTCGATGTGATTGTTCATTTAATTAAATTAATTATTGAATTATCAAATAACGACTAACACAATGTGTCACCAACGGCGTCTCAGATGCGTGCTTGTCAGAATATGTGACTGTCGTGGAGGCGCTCTTCCTGGAACAACACGCTGAAAACAGCAACTAAACCCAATGAATTCACAATGATTTAATAAGATGATGTTCTCATGATTTGTAATATGACAGTCCCAATCATAGTTATTATTAGCCATGCATTGCTGTTTGAGCTGCGCGCTGAATGAACACTGGTAAACTGGAGCACTTTGCTAGCGCGTTATTTAACTCAAAGAAACGCATCCTATGTGAGATTAATAAATAAAAGACAAAATAACCATAATATTACAAATTATATCTGCACAAAATTACGAGAATGCATAAGTGAATTTGAACTAAGTTACGTGACATTCAGAAAAACTCATGTTGTGGACGCGCTCTTCCTGGAGCAACGCGACACAGCAACTAGACCAAAATAATTCAGTGTTTTATTACAATATTGTTCTCTTTAATGTTATGTGTTATGACAGTCCCAATTGTCATTATTAGTCGTGCATTGCCGTTTGAGCTGTGCGCGCTGAAGCTGAAGAGGATCACTGTACACTTAACTACATACATTTTTAACCAAATGCATTCTATATGAGATTAATCAGATATAGATAGGCCTACACAAAATAAACACAATATTACAACTTACATTTGCACAAAACAAAAGGCTGTGAATGCACACGCAAACTTAGTCATGATGGTGTAAAATGGTCCCAAACATAACTCCGGCATGCTTGCTCTACATGTTTCGCGATTGAGCAGCACGCACATCCATGAACCAGCTTAATCGATGAACGATAAACTTTATCGATTAAATGTATTATCGACAATTAATGGATCGTCAATTAATCGTTAACATCCCTACCTTCCATGCAAATAATTAGTTTACATTTAATCAATTGACAACCATTGAACGAACTACATCTTTTGCTTCACATCTCATATCAAGGATTGATATCAATCATATCAATCCTTGATTGCCTGATCCAATCACTTTCTGCAACAACTAAAAAGCGGAGCAAGTAAAGATGACAAAAAAAAACTTATGGGCCATAAATCATTTTTCAGATTCTCCAACTTAAAAAAATATTATATACTTATAAAAAGCTATATAAGCAATTTGCACCGTACACTTTAAAGGGATTCCCAATTAATTTAACACTTAAACTTTGCGTCCACAAGTAAAGACAACTATTTAGGGGGTCTTGGAAATAATGAGATTTTCATTAGGAAAAAAAAAACTTTCCTCTCGTGGAGGCTCTTTATTCATAAAAACATTCCAGTGCCAGTCCCTTGAAGTCAAACTCAAGCGAAACTCAAACTTTAAAATCCATAGGTGCCTTAAGTTATATCAACTCTAGGGTAAATATCACTATATGGTCACAGATTGTCACACTTTGAAGTCAAATGAATCGTCCCCAAATAACAATCCACAAAATATCAAAACAGGTTCATCATTTAAACAATGTAGCAACTTGGTGCATTGATATATTTGATCAAAAGTGTTTTTATCAGCGTTTTTACAAGAGCTTTGAATGTAACTTAAAGGATGCAGCATTGCAGTCGCTGAATTATGATTGAGTAGGCAATTGGCAAATGCAAAGATTTTTCATTTCAGAGAAATTCCAATTTTAAATAATGGCTCGCCCATGTGTAGCCTGTGGGTTTGAGACGCTCTTTGTTTCTCTCCCTCATCTCCCTCTTCACCGCTTCAGCTTGCTTTCACTCCCCCTGTGTTGCTACGGTACCTAATGTGGGTGGGAGTGGTTAGAAATTGAGAGCAGGCAGGTATATAGGCACCTGGGGTCCTCATGCCGGTAGTCATACATTGTAGCTAGCTGCTAACAGGTTGGAGTGCAGCAGTGTTCCGGGGTGCTGTTTGTAGCGCAAGGTATGTCCAAACTATCTGTGTTGTATGATTATAATGGCTATTTGGGTTCAGTGCACTAAGCGAGGTCTTATTGTCTTCCTGTTGGGTTAACGTGGCGAGTGACTGCCAACAGCACTACTGTTTGTGTGTGTATGCTTCCGAAACATGTTGGAATGCCTAGATTGATGAACATAGAGGAGCGTTTCGTGACCCTGCTGAAATTGTGAAGCCCCGAAACACTGTCTACCCACGCAATCGTTAGACTGTTTATTTCTTTTTTTTCTTTTTTTTCTTTTCCCGCTAACCGGTGGGTGGTAAGAGATTTGTGTTAGTGAACCAACTGTGACCACCGGTTAGCGGTTTCTTCTTTTCTTATTTATTGTTGGTTTCATCCCTCTCCCCCGTAATAGTCTTGGGGTAGATTGGGCCCATAGGAAAGACTAGCGCACCAGGTTCTAGCCTAGTTTCCTTCGTGCTTCACCCAGTTTGAAACCAATGTGTGCAGTGTAATGCTGTGATGTGTGCACCTTTTAGAGATGGCTTAAAGAGCATGGTTGCTGTGATTGGGTAGGCTGATTATTATAGTGTTGGTTCTACCTTAAGGGTGTGCTTTAGTTCACGTGTGGTATTGAAACCTAGGCCTGGGCAAGCTTGTAATCCGGTGGCCCACCCTCCTATGGCTTATCCCTATGTCAAATGATGTATGTTCATGTTATTTATTGATAACCAAAAGCGACTCATTTTTAACTGAAACAAAAATAAAGATTGTATTTTTTACTTTGTTAATCCAAGCCTGTGCATGCTTTTTGTTGCAACATAGTGTCCCCTTGCTCTTACTAGTCCTGTTCAAGGGGTGGCGTAGTTAGCACCGCCATAGCCCTACGGGGGGGGGCAACACATGTTAGGGCTGGACCTGAATATTCGAATATTCGTTCGGTGGGTTGGTATTCGATTTGAAAATGTGACATTCGAATATTCGTTGTTGGCTTTTTTGCACACCTGGCATCCCCCTCGAAACGGTTCTCATTCGCGCTTGAATATGTTTTACACTATGGTGAAATATAATACTTACCATAAATTCGTAATAGCTACTTAATAAACCGATATTTGCTTCTTCTTGGACTACTAAAAGTGTTCCTGCAACGGGAGTATTCTCTGGCTAGAGCGCAGAACAGCAGAGTTTGTATGGACAGAAGTGCCTGAGCTTGTATTTTGGGTTAAGCTGCGTTGCTTTGACATTGTGGAAAATAGAATAATAGAAACAAAATGTATTAAAATGTATGTAGTATTAAAATGTATAAATGTATGTGTTAGTGTGTTTTATATCACTAGTGCAGTGTCCATTCTTGGAGCATATAAGCTCTGCTCGCGTGAGGCACACCGCTTCTCTATTTAAATCTACCCTAGTAATTTGTTAGAAAAATATTAGACTACCTTATTAAAAATATTGCTTAAGTTAACAGACCTGTGTGTGTGTTTGTGTGTGTGTGTGTGTGTGTGTGTTTGTGCGTGTGCGTGTTTTATATCACTAGAGCAGTGTCCGTTCTCGGAGCATATAAGCTCTGCTCGCGTGAGGCGCGCCGCTTCCCTCTCACGCTGTTCTGTAGTTTATTAACAGTTTATTAATTCTGAACGTGTCGCGTCTCACCTGTCTATCTATATTGCACCAAATACACTGCACTCCCTTGTGAAGTCGTTCGGATGAACCGTTCTCGAAATAATCATGCACTGATGATGATCATGCGTACTTTACATGCGCTTCAAGAGGCACACACGCACATTTGCACACACACACACACACACACACACATTTGCACACACACGCAAGGTCTCTCGCTCTCTCCCTCTCTGTCGTGCGCGCGCTACACGGTTTGGAGCTGGCCAGCTCTAGATTCCGTAGATTTTATCTAATTTGCGGGGATCAGGGAGCCGCTATCAATATGCGGGAGAATTGGGATGTCTGAGACAGTCCCAGTCTATGTTCACTTGTCGCCTGACAATGACGTAATATCCGCGTTATCCCTGGTTTCTGCTGCGTCCCTGAACAACTGCGTTATAAGTCTAGCGGCAAGCTCAAGCTGTTGTCGTTTCGTTCAAACATTATGGCCCATGGCAAGCAGACTGTGGGACAAAAAGAGAACTAAAACGAGGATCAATATCAGCGTGGGGTTTTCGAGATGCCGAGAGCTCCACTTTTTCTGTGACAAACTTTGACTTGACAGAGACTTGCATGTACTTTATTTGACAGGTGAGCAAATGTACATAAAACTAATCAATGTTATATAGCTCAACATGATGAAATGTTAGAATATGATCAGTATGTTATTCTAATGTTGATCTAGCTTACTACTAGTCTCATACAGACAAACTAACACATAGAATAACATGATAACTTTCAACACACTCAAATCCAGTTTAGTGTGAAAACTGGATTTTTTATAAACAATTTTTGTTTATAAAACAATATATTTGTTTCAAATTGTTTCAAAATTAATTATAACAATATGTCTTTTAGTGTAGACCAAATGAAACAGCGCTGTGTAGGGCAGGGTAAAAATATTGATTCATCAATGCATTGCAATTATTTGTTTCTCAATTCAATATCGATTCATCAAATCCTATAAATCGATTCAACCCACCGGCCAGTGGCGGCGCTGTGGGCAACACTCTAGTGAGAGCGTTCAGCGCTGTACAAGACGCGCTTTACCAAAACAGCAAGATGACGGACAGCAGCTGCACTCCGTTCAATCAGAATCAGAATCAGAATCAGAAAGAGCTTTATTGCCAAGTGTGCTTGCACACACAAGGAATTTTCCTTGGTACTGAGGCTTCCAGTGCACATATACAAATACAGATACAATAAGTAATAGTAATAAAAATAGTAATACAAATTCTACAAATAAAATTATAAAAAATATGAAAATACTATAAAAATATATGGTCACAGTTGGGTTTTGTCAGAATAAACATTTAAAGATAATGAACATATTTACAGTATTTTGTATAATAATAAATATAAATGTAAATATCACCTGAATTTTTAAGATATTGCACTAAACAGTGGGAGTATTGCACTTACAGGCATATGCCTTGGGAGATATGTTAACTGTTCAGAAGGGAGATGGCCTGTGGGAAGAAACTGTTCCTGTGCCGAGATGTTCTAGTGGCCAGTGATCTGAGTCGCCGTCTTGACGGTAACAGTTCAAACAGGAGGTGTCTAGGGTGAATGGAGTCTGTGATGATTTTACCTGCTCTCTTCCTCACTCTGGAAGAGTACAGGTCCTGGAGGGATGGCAGGTGGGGCCCAATAATCCTCTCCGCAGTCCAGACTGTCCGTTGTAGTCTCCTGATGTCTGATTTGGTTGCTGAACCAAACCAGACAGTGATGGAAGTGCATAAGACAGACTCAATAACGGCTGAGTAGAACTGAATAAGCAGCTCCTGTGGCAAGTTGAACTTCCTCAGCAGGCGAAGGAAGTACAGTCTCTGCTGGGCCTTTTTCACAGTGGAGTCAATGTGATTGTCCCACTTCAGGTCCTGAGAGATGATAGTGCCCAGGAACCTGAATGACTCCACTGCTTTCACAGTGCTGTTCATGATGGTGAGTGGGGGGAGTGCTACGCTGTTCCTCCTGAAGTCCACGATCATCTCCACTGTTTTGAGCGTGTTCAGCTCAAGGTTGTTATAACTGCACCAGACAGCCAGCTGTTCAACCTCCAGTCTGTAAGCAGACTCGTCACCATTTGGGATGAGACCGATGACAGTGGTGTTGTCTGCAAATTTCAGGAGCTTTACAGTGGGGTCTTTAGAAGTGCAGTCATTAGTGTACAGGGAGAAGAGCAGTTGGGAGAGAACGCACCCTTGGGGAGTGCCAGTGCTGATTGTGAGTGTATTGGATATGTGTTTCCCCAGTCTCACTCACTGCTGCCGGTCCGTCAGGAAGCTGGTGATCCACTGACAGATCGAGGATGCCATGGAAAGCTGGGTCAGTTTGGCTGTGAGAAGACCAGGCATGATGGTATTGAAGGCCGAACTGAAGTCCACAAAGAGGATCCTTGCATAAGTCCCAGGTCTGTCGAGATGTTGCAGGATATAATGCAGTCCCATGTTGACTAGATCATCCACAGACCTGTTTGCTGTGTAAGCAAACTGAAAGGGATCCAGCAGGGGTCCGGTGATGTCCTTCAGGTGGGCCAGCACCAGTCTTTCAAACAACTTCATGACCACAGACGTGAGAGCGACAGGTCTGTAGTCATTAAGTCCAGTGATTTTGGGTTTTTTGGGGACAGGAATGATAGTGGAGCGTTTGAAGCAGCAGGGAACTTCACACTGCTCCAATGATCTATTGAAGATCTGCGTGAAGACGGGGCCAGTTGGTCAGCGCAGGCTTTTAAACAAGCAGATGAGATGCCATCTGGGCCTGAGGCTTTCCTAGTCTTCTATTTTTTGAAGACTCTGCTCACGTCCTCCACACAGACCTTAAGCTCAGGTTGGATGGCAGGAGGGGGGAGTAATGGGAGAGCAGGAGGTGATGGTGAATGTGTGAAGTGCAGATCAGACCGGGTGTGTGGTGTGAATGAGGGCTTTTCAAACCGGCAGTAAAATGAATTTAAATCGTCAGCCAGGTGTTGATTGTCCACAGATCGATGGGATGGTGACTTGTAGTTGGTGATGTTCCTCAGGCCATTCCAGACTGATGATGGGTCGTTGGATGAAAACTGGTTTTTCAGTTTATCAGAGTAGTTCCTTTTAGCAACTCTGATCTCCTTTGTCAATCTGTTTCTGGCCTGGTTATACAAGATTTTATCCCCACTTCTGTAAGCATCCTCTTTGGCATGACGAAGGTGTTTGAGTTTCCCAGTAAACCATGGTTTATCATTAGTGAATGATAAGAATGTCCTGGTAGGAATGCATGTATCCTCACAGAAACTTATATATAATGTTACAGTATCTGTGAGCTCATCCAGATCATTGGTAGCAGCTTCAAAAACAGTCCAATCACTACAATCAAAGCAGGCCTGTAGATTCTGCTCTGCTTCATTAGTCCATCTTTTTACAGTCCTTATTACAGGTTTAGCTGATTTCAGTTTCTGCCTGTAGGTCGGTATGAGATGAACCAAACAGTGATCAGAGAGCCCCAAAGCTGCCCGTGGGACCGAGTGATACGCATTTCTTATTGTGGTGTAACAGTGGTCCAGTATATTACTGTCTCTGGTGGGACATGTAACGTGCTGTCTGTATTTTGGTAGTTCACAGGAAAGATTTGCTTTGTTAAAATCCCCAAGAATGATTAAAAGAGTGTCTGGGTAGCTTTGTTCCGTTTCAGCTATTTGTTCAGCCAGCTGATGTAGCGCCGCGCTCACACACTCGTCTGGAGGGATGTAAACATTCACGAGAATGAAAGAGAAAAATTCCCGAGGCGAGAAGAAGGGTTTACAGTGTATGAAATGTGCCTCTAAATTAGGAGAGCACATCTTCTTCAGTGTTGTTACATCTGAACACCAACTTTCGTTAAGAGAAAAATTCCCGAGGCGAGAAGAAGGGTTTACAGTGTATGAAATGTGCCTCTAAATTAGGAGAGCACATCTTCTTCAGTGTTGTTACATCTGAACACCAACTTTCGTTAATGAAACACAATCCACCCCCTCTCGTTTTCAAGCCTGCACCACCAACCAGGGACGTCGTTAGGCCTATTTTAGGGGGGCTGAAGCTACCCCAAAATGTTCCTAAGTCTCCCGCATATTGATCGCGGCTCCCTGATGTCCGCAAATTAGTTAAAATCTTCCGAAATCTAGAGCTCGCGAGCTCCAAACCGCGCAGCGGGCACACGACAGAGAGGAAGAGAGCGAGACGAGAGTCCTTGCGTGTGTGTGCGAATGTGTGCGCGTGTGCCTCACGAAGCGCATTTTTTCTGAGTATGCATATTTTGTGTTTCTGTTTACATTTCTTTTATAACTTGAATGTATAGGAAGAAAGAAATATACTTTCTATTACAGTTACATGCACTTTAGAGGTGTGTTAATAAAGCACCTATTTGTTACAGTTGTGGTTTGTATTCAACCAGGGCCTGAATTTCATTTTTTAAACTGGGAGGGAATTCCCCCCTTACATGGGTCACATGGGGGGGATCTAAAGATTATGAGGGGGAGAATAACTTTTGATGCATCGGTCTAATTAAATTATCTTCATTTGTTAATTCATGAATTGTGCATTTCCAGTTCTCAAAACAGTTAATAACAAAACAAACAAAAAAAACTTTACAAAATACACCATGCTCTTCTTCAAATTGACATTAAGACCTCTGTTTAAACTAGGCCTAGTCTATATATTTATGTCTCTCTATTTCAGAGTCTTTCATGTGTTTCAGTTCAGTTCTTTGCTTTTTTTTATTTTATTATTTTTTTGCTTTTGGCTTCAGTTCAGCCATCGGTCCATATTTAAACTACTCTAACCGAACAATTCATTGTTTGTGGCTGTGTTTGTGCGCGCGGTAAATATGCTGCGCATTCCAATAGAAAACAAGGAGAAACGCACAGTCACATGCTCAAAAAATCAACAACGTCGCTCTAAATGTGTAAAAACCATGGTAAAAACAAGTGGAAAGCGCGGGCGCGCCGCTCTCTCCTTTCCACACGCGCTTGCTCTCCCGTGGCGTCTGTCGTTGCTATGCAACCATGAACTGCGCTCTCCATGATGACAATGAAGTATCAGGAAAAGATTTATTGATTTATAGCCCTTACATTAGCTTTACTACTAGATATATTTATGAAGATGAAAAATAATAAGGCGCCCTGTAGAGCAATGATCAGCTGTTTGGCCGAGCATTCAATGTTGTTACGCTGTAAGCTGATCAGTTGGTTCGTTGCTGCCGTGCTCTTTCACTCGCAGGCGCACCATAAAGAGCAAAATGGTTTTTAATGTTTCAATTTCGTGATTAAAATGACATAATTTGGAAGCGGATAATTTCTTCACAAACAGCGCATTATGACTCAAAACGTTAGAATGCTGCACCTACACTCGACAGTGTGAATAAGATCAACGCAATGCAGAGCACTGCATTGACAGCGTGAAACACATGATCTGTCTACAGCCAGGGCTCAGCGGAACACAGAGATGCCGGTCCAGCGCTGATTGAGGAATTAAATTTGAAAATAAAAGACAGTTTGACATTTTTTCTCGCATCTACGATTTTTTTTTAATAATTTGCTCTGAGATGAAGAAAATGGTTTAAATTATGCGCAATCCCCTGATTCCCGCACCGAAATTCAAGCCCTGATTCAACACATACAATATTGTACAGTGTGTTCTGCTAAATAAACCATGACAGGAAACATGCTGGGGTAAATTTGTTCTTAAACATTGGTAATACTGCACACATTATTTAAAAATATACTCAGGTACTTAATTACTTGTGTATTTACTAATTATTGAATCGATCTCGAAGCTAATAAATCAATATCGAAACGAAATCGAATCGAAGCCTCAAGAATCGAAATCGAATCGAATTGTGAAATTCCTAACAATACCCAGCCCTAGCGCTGTTACCTCTAGGGCTGAGCGATTTTATCGATTCTGCGATATAAATCGATATTTTTTTCCCAAGAAAGTATTGATTTTTAGGCCGAAAGTATCGATACATAAGTCCCATTCAAATCCCCCGTGTTAAACCCGTTCGCGTTGCATGAAGAGTGATTTCGTCAGCCAGCCGCTAGTGGCCAGCTGCGCGCCTGCATCGATATTGACGAAAATCCAGCTGTATTCAAACAACAACTTAGCTCTCCTTGTTGGCTAGGCTCCTTGCATGCTGGCTAGTAGCTTTTTTTTAAAGCTGGGTCTCCGAAATTGACAGCGCTGTGTTGGACAGATTTGTGCAGCGGTGTTCCGTGAGTGAGAAAGTGCGTGAGGTACGGGTGAGAGAGAGAGAGAGAGAGAGAGAGAGAGAGAGAGAGAGAGAGAGAGAGAGAGAGAGAGAGAGAGAGAGAGAGAGAGAGAGAGAGAGAGAGAGAGAGAGAGAGAGAGAGAGAGAGAGAGAGAGAGAGAGAGAGAGAGAGAGAGAGAGAGAGAGGTAGTGCTGAGCGAATGCGCTGCGGCGCTCTGCAATCAAATACGATTTTAAATAGGCTTAGTAAAAAAAAAAAAATTGTAACAAAAAATAGTATTCGGTGGTGGAAAACGCCGGCTTTAGGCGCATGGTGAACGCGATGGAGCCCCGCTATCCTATTCCAACCCGCGAACACCTCATCAAGGTTTGCATTCCCAGGCTGTACACAGACAAGAGCACATGTCAAAGCCTCCCTGGCCAGCGCGGAGAGAGTTTCCCTGACGTGCGGCGGCTGGACCTCGCGCACAACTGAAGCACATGCTAAAAAAGCTGTCAAAGAAAATGCAGTGCAAAGAAACTGTACACAACAGGCCACTTGCTGCACCTTTTAACTCTCCATTGAAAAGTAAATAAAGTGCAGTATTGCAATTAACAAAGGCATGTAGGCTACAGTTTGCACTGTTGTCTTTCAATAAATAGAACTAATTTTCTCAACACATATTTGATTCATTTTGTCCAGCATTTGCAAGCTGTACTCTCTGTCCAGTCAGAGACATATATTGTGTAATTGATGTTTTCAGTTTTCAGTTCAATTAATTCAATCCAAGTAAATGGAAGTCTCATAAGATGTCACCAAAATCACTCTGTCCCCTTTAAATCTTTCAGAAAATGATGTAAGTGTATCGAATTATATCGAATCGTATTGTTGGCTGAATATCGTGATATATATCGTATCGTCAGCCGAATATCGTGTATCGTACCGTATCGTGAGATTAGTGTATCGCTACAGCTCTAGTTACCTCACAAGTTTCATTCGTCTAATAAACTGACCTGTGTGAGTATTAGTACAGCACTTGAGGGTAGTTCGGTAGAATGAAAATGTCCTTATTCCTTTATATCCGCGGGACTCGCGTGTGGCGCTGATATCTGTCTCTCATTAGCAATCGCACCCTGCTTCATACCACAGTCATGTTAAAAACATCAATGTATTCACTCATCCATAAACATTATTAGATCCATCAGCATGACGAAAAGTTCCATAATTCTGCTTATGCGTCATCAACCTACACCTTTGTTATTGTTAGAGACCCCTAGCGGTGAAAAAAATACATATTGTAGCTTTAACATTGCAAAAATACCAAGAAATATTGATAAAAAATGTTGTCAAATTCAAAATGTAGTATTTTACATTATATTTGTGTGCTGTGAGATGTATTTCTCTGTGTATAACAGTATTATGCTGTTAGCTTAGCAACATAGGCTACTAAAGTCAAACTCTACTGAAATTAACTTTGAGTCATGTCTCCTGTGCTATTTCTGACTCCCTCTTGTTTTTACCCAAAAGCACTTTGTATATACCTAAAACAACTGCTTGGTATTTCATTCACACAGTTCAGAATATCTTGCCTCTTTGACATACACACGCACACAATTCCATTTTACATAAACACAAATTCTGTGTTATAGACAGGAAAACAATTTTTATAAATGCCTATTTTTTTTACATTGTTTCAAGATTAATTATAACAATATGTATTTTATTTGTTACTACTCAATGTTGTACATCTTTTTATTAAATGTCACCTTTTTGGAAAATTAGTCAACAAATCTTCAGTAAACACTGTTGGTTTAATAATGGTTGCAGGCACAGAAGTGCACCTTTAATTTCATTAAAGATTATTTCATTTAAGATTATTTAAATCAAGATTATTTCATTTAAGACCTGAGTGAAAGTGTATGATGTTACAGTAGGTTAGTTGTATACTTTCGTAACTAGTTTCATTTCTCATTTCCATCAGTATTCATGTGGATTTGAACATTTCGGACATGATAGGCGAGCATTATCATATTGAAAGGGTAATCAGCCAAGCACATCACTACTTCTTCTCACATGATTTTTTTTTACATGTTTCATTCTTCCTTCACATTCATTCCTTTAGGAGCTCAATGAGAGCTTACATTTAGAGAGAATACATTTAATTACATTGCTGACACAATGTGACATTGTTAGTTATTTGTTCAAGTAGGTGCCCACTTGAAGACCCTAGAGATGTCCCCTACTCAGCTCAATCCAGACGGTTGTCATGGGGGGACCGCACTGTGGTTGCAGCCGTAGTGCGTGCTGACGCGTGTTAAAACATAGACAGAAGGAGATTTACATCACCATATGGAAAGAAGCGTAAATGGATGGAGAAGCATAGGTTACTGTAAAGCTATGTCTTAGTTGGTGCTTATCTTGGCGAAAGCCGAGTACAAATCAGCATGAAGTTTTAACATCTACTCTCGTGTAATGGAAATCATGAAGATCTGGATACGTCCAGTGACTGCAGTGAATAGTGCTGCTGGCAACAAGGGAAAGACCTTGTGACAGCCTGGAGAGACAGCTGACAGGAGGAAAGAGACCCCAATGGGGCTGGTAAGGGTTAGTTACCCTTGTCGGCAGTATCCAGCTCGGTGTTTACAGGATGCTGGAGACACCCGCCCAAGGCTTCTGAGAAATTAAAGGGAAAATACCCCTAGAGTCTGCGAGACCAGGGGCGGAAGATGACTCAATGTTGGACAACATGGTTAACAACGTTGGAATGGAAACGGATATGAGTATGGAGAGTACTTCACAAAAGACTAGTTCAGGTTCTGCAGTTAGCAAAGTCATTGAACTCCAAGCTTGTGTCTGTGGCTGGAGCAAGGCGACAACGGTCAGGGAGTTGAAGATTCATCAAGGGAAAATGAAATGCTTGAGGGAGAAGGGACAAGGGCCTCGCATTGATCAGTACTTCTTACAAAGTCAGTCAAGTCAGTCGAATGAAATCCAGCGACAGGAAGCAAACCACAGTTCGCAGGATATCAGTATATCCTTTTTAGGTCAACATATGATGTTCTCCCATCACCGCAGAACCTAGACCTCTGGGTAGGAGAAGATCCCTCTTGTCCTTTGTGTTCATCACCTGCCACATTAAGGCACATTTTGACAGGATGTAAGGTGGCTCTTAGCCAAGGTCGGTTTACTTGGCACCATGACCAAGAATTGCGATGTTTGGCTTTAGCATTGGAAGGCAAGCGAAGTATGACCAATAAGTTGCCGCCTGTTCTAGCAAAACATTACACGCAGAAGACAATATTCCTCCGCCCAGGCGAGCAACCACCAAGAAAAGGTGCTAACACCAATTCTCACCCAGGACAACTGGAAGCTGCTAGGGACTGGAAGATGCTGGCTGATCTTGATCAACAGGTTATTTTTCCACCTGAGATTGCCACCACTAACCTACGACCAGATATTATTTTGAGGTCTGGATCAGCACGCATTGTTCAACTGATAGAGTTAACAGTGCCATGGGAGGATGCGGTAGATGAGGCATATGAGAGGAAGAAACTGCGGTATGCTCATCTGGCCACTGAAGCAGAACAGCGAGGATGGAGAGTCCAGGTTTATTCAGTGCAAGTGGGTTGTCGTTGGGTTTGTGGCACACTCTACAACCCGGTTCCTCAGAGACGTCGGATTCAGTGGCCAAGAGTTGCGTCGCACAGTAAAGAACTTATCTGAAGCAGCAGAAAGGAGCAGCAACTGGCTGTGGTTGAGACGGAAAGATTCTAGCTGGCTGTGTACAGGCCGCCATGCTACGGTTTCGTAGAATTCTTGAAAACTTGAAGAGTCTGTTGGTTTATTTTTATAGGTTGTATAGAATTTACAGTCAATACGTTCCTGTGTATAATGCGTGAATGACGGGTGGTTGGGCAGATATTGTGTTTTGCGGTAGGTGGTATGCCATACGGAACCGTTGCCACTGAAACTGCATATTAACGCACCAGTGGGGCTCGACAGCCATAGTCAAACGGGTTGGCGCGTATGGTTGGGTTGCGGAGAGATTGTGAGATTGTGGTTAGGTCTCAGCAGCAGGAGGGATGTAGAGGTCAGTAAGCTGGGCTGAGTTGAGTGGGGGACGGAGGGGGGTGACTCTGGTCACTGTCGAGCCCTCTTGAGGTGTCGTGGTATAGTCGACGAAACACTGAGGACGGAAGGTGCCACTTGAAGACCCTAGAGATGTCCCCAACTCAGCTCAATCGAGACGGTTGTCATGGGGGGACCGCACTGTGGTTGCAGCCGTTGTGTGTGCTGACGCGTGTTAACACTAGACAGAAGGAGATTTGCATCACCATATGGAAAGAAGCGTAAATGGATGGAGAAGCATAGGTTACTGTAAAGCTATGTCTTAGTTGGTGCTTATCTTGGCGAAAGCAGAGTACAAATCAGCATGAAGTTTTAACATCTACTCTCGTGTAATGGAAATCTTTCCAGATTTATATGTAGGCCTAAACCAAATTGTCCAGGTAGAACAATTATTCCAATCACTAGATTCAAACATAACCTGCCTTGTCTGTCTCAGCTGCTCAGTGTACCCAAACACACAAATAAACTTGATGAGATGACCAGCAGTATGGGTACTATCTCCTCTAGTACATCAGAAACTGTTGTACCCATCAGATTAAAAAAGGTTAAAGAAAAAAAGTACTGCACCATGGTACAACAGTATTACTAGAGCACAAATGGAAACAAACTCATTTAGAGGTCCCTAGAATCACGTGGAAAGACAGTATGTACCGCTATAAAAAGGCTCTAAAAGCGTCAGGGCCGAGCATCTCCACAAACTCAATAAACAAAACAATACAAAGATTTTATTCAGTACAGTGGCTAGATTAACAAATAAACATATGTCACCTGAACTGAATATTCTAACACAGTTTAGTAGTAATGACTTTATGAATTTCTTTACTGAGAAAATCAAAAGCATCAGAAATACAATTGTAAATGTACAACCTTTGACAACGTTTTATGATTCAGCCTCAATTATCGCCCCTCAAGAACAATTGCAACTTATAGGGCAGGAAGAGCTAAATAAACTTTTCATTGCATCAATACCCACTAAATTACTGAAAGAGTTGTTACCTGTACCTTCTCAATGTAATTAACTCGTCTCTATCTCTGGGTCATGTCCCAAGACCCTTCAAGCTAGGGCTGTAGTACTCGAGTCCGCGCTGGTATTCGGACTCGGACTTGTCTCGGTCTCGGCCACTGGTCTTGCCAAATATGGCTTTTGGTCTCGACCGAGTCCAGGTGTCTTTATTATGTTCCCAGTAAGCACACATAAAAGCCATTTATATGTGCGCCGTTTATTTGCTCTGGTGTGAGCCGCGATTGCGCCAGAACCAGCCAGTCATCGAGATAATTCAGCACGCCCCGGAGTCTTAGAGGAGAATGCGCCGCCCCTCGAAGGCGTATCTCAAGAATGGCCTGTGATGGGGGGCTATCTGCATGTGAAAGTATGCGTCTTTCAGATCCACAGTGAAACACTGCTATTATGCGGTACCACCATGTGTCATCATTGTTTTCTTTAGATTAGAAGATTATATGATATGAAGGGGAATGTCTATACTAGGGATGGGACGAAATATCGTTTGACAAAATATCGCGATACAAAACGTGATGAAACGAATCGAGGTCGAAAAAAATGGTTAGCGAAATAAAGATAGATGGCACTCCTGCATGATTTGCGTAGTATATAAATAATTTAGTGTATTATATGTGTGTGTCAGTATATGGGGCAGACATACAGTCTATGGTTGCAGGCTGGCAGCACCATCTGCTGATCAAGCAGGGTAAAACTAAATGAAAAAAAAAATTATATCCGTGGAACGGTGCGGTACGTTATCACGTCAAGACAGCGCATGTTGCAACAACAACACTGCAGTCTACAGCGAGCTAATAAATATTAGCATTAACTGCCTTGCCCCCAAACAGCCGACCATGGAGTCAAATGAGGTCGAAATTGAGGACGCTCCGCCTGGATACAAGTCATATGTCTGGCAGTATTTTGGCTTTCTCATTAAAAAAGACAAAGACGGCAATAGAGTAACTGACAAGACTAAGACTGTGTGTAAGCTATGCCATGCTGTCATTCCGTACACCACATCCAACACATCAAACATGAACCACCACCTTCAACGTCACCATAAAAATGTGAAGACGGCCCCGGAGAAAACGAGCCTACCGAAGGGACAGCTGACCATGAAACAAGCGCTGACACCAACTCTACCTCCGTCAAGTCCGCGTGCAAAACAGATAACCAGGCTCATTGGCGAATTCATAGCGGACTATATGGCTCCATTTAACATGGTAGAGAACAGAAAATTCATCCAAATGTTCAATGTGCTGAAGCCTAAGTTTAAGATGCCATGTCGAGGACATTTTTCAGAGAAGGTAATCCCGGAAATTTACAATGAAACCAAACAAAGCTTGAAAGAGTATCGAAAAAATGCCGAAAGTGTCGCCCTGACCACCGACAGCTGGACCTCGCGTGCAACACAGAGTTATGTAACCATCAAGGCAGAAGTCATCAACGAGAAATGGGAGAGAAAAAGCTTTGTGTTGCAAACTCGTGAGCTGAGTGAAAGTCATACTGGTGTTAACATAGCTCACGTGTTGAGAAATGCACTGAGTGAGTGGGAGCTAACGAGGCCACAAACAACCATTGCTTGTGTCACAGACAACGCAAGCAACATGGACATTGCTGTGAGAGAGAGCGGTCTCCACCCTCACATCAAGTGCTTAGCGCATGTTGTGAATCTGGCCAGTAAGCGAGGCTTGGCTGTATCCCGCGTCGCGCGCCTTCTTGGTCGTGTGCGAAGAATAACTACATTCTTTCACAAGAGCACCACGGCCACCGCCGTCCTGACCAACAAGCAAACCCAGTTAGAGCTGCACCGGCATAAACTCATCACCGATGTCCAGACCAGGTGGAATAGCACATACGACATACTGGTGCGCTACCTGGAGCAACAAGCAGCTGTCTCAGCAGCGCTGAGCTGCCCAGGAATACGAAGGAATGCGAGAGAAATTGACATTCTGGATAACACTGATATATCAGATGTCGAGGACATAGTGAAACTGCTTATGCCACTGAAGACAGCCACAACAGTTTTCTGGATAGAAAAAGAGCCCACTTTTTCACTGATAATCCCACTGAAGTTCATGATCTAGCAAAGCATGTCACCAGACGAAAATGACACACAGACCATCGCCAACATGAAAAGCGCTATTCTACTCGACATCTCGGACCGGTACTCTGGGGACTGTAATGACATGCTGCAGGAGTGCACTGCGCTTGACCCACGATTCCGAAGCCTGTCCCATATGAATGATGAACAACGCGAGTCCGTCTATGCCCGAATACTTGAAAAAGCTTCAGCACTTCATGAAAAGCGCAACCAGGTAGGCTAACTTTTATTGGGGAAAAAATGAGGTGCCCTGCGCGTGTGTGTAACTCTGAATGTGTAGGCCAGAGCCCGAAAACTTATTTCTCATATTGTTTTTTTGTTTTTTTATTAGTCAAGAGAGAGAGAGAGAGAGAGAGAGAGAGAGAGAGAGAGAGAGAGAGAGAGAGAGAGAGAGAGAGACTCTGTGTGCGTCTGTTTGTGAGAGAGGGAGGGAGGGAAGGATTGAAAGACAGAAATGTTTGAGCTAGTTTTATTTTTTTCAGACCAGTGATATAGATGAAAGAACCACTAGGGCCAGTGCTTCAACATCAGGGCCAGGAGCAGAGCAGGCCAGGATCATGGTTGAGGCAGCACAGGGAGCAGAGCAGAGCCAGGAAGAGCCAGTGGAAGGAGAAAGGCAGATGCAGGACGTGACACAGCCTCCCCCACCAAAAAAGACAGCATTAGAAGATCTCCTTGGGAGCTCCTACACTACTGTTGTTGAGACAGTGCAGTCCAGCAGAGGGATTGAAATGGAGATACTCTCCTACAGAAATGGGATTTCTATCCCACTCAACAGTAGTCCACTTGAGTGGTGGAAAGTTAATGCATATGCTTGCCCCATACTTGCCCCCCTTGCCAAAGCCTACCATTGCGTTCCTGCTACATCAGTGCCCAGTGAGTGTGTCTTTTCCACAGCAGGAGACATTGTGTCTGCTCAAAGATCACTGATTACACCAGAACATGTTGATATGTTAGTTTTTTTGAAGAAGAACCAGTCCTGAGATAACTTAACCTAGGATTAGAGCAGCACTAAGGGAGTGTTCTTGTTTGTGTTTGGCCAGTTAGGCCTTGTGTTTCCCTGTGTGCAGCTGAAACAAAAATAAGTTGTTGTTATACAGTAATATTTTTTTCGTTTTTTTCCTTTTTTGATATCGTATCGTGACGTATCGTATCGTGACCTTGGCATATCGAGGTGCATCGTATCGTGAGTTTAAGTGTATCGTCCCATCCCTAGTCTATACTTAAAAATCCTGGGTGTTGTGACACTGTTTTTGCTTTTAGATCAACAAATAATAACCCAAAATGATTGTCTTGATAATGTCTTGCACAAGACTTTTTTTCCCTGTCCTGGACTCGGTCTTGACTCGGACTCAAACCTTTTTGGAATCCGTCTTGTCTTGGACTCGAAACTCTTTGGTCTTGTCTTGGACTCGACTAGTTCTGGTTCTGGACTTGTCTTGGACTCGACAAAGGTTGTCTTGACTACAGCCCTACTTCAAGCTGGCCTGTATTAAGCCTCATTAGGAAACCACAACTAAATTTACAGATCCCTTTCAAATCTTCCATTTATGTCTAAAACACTAGAAAATGTTGTCTGACCAATTGTGCTCCTTCTTGCAAAAAATTTTAAAAAATTAGTCAAGATTCAGGACCCATCATAGGACATAAACTGCACTAAAATCACAAACAACTTACTTCTAGCTTCTGACCATGGCTGCATTTCAATACTAAATTTACTTGATCACAGTGCTGCGTTCGACACTATAGATACTGTAGATCATACATACTCTTATTATATAACATAGTCTTATTTAGATCGATTACAAAATTCCACTGGGATTCATGGACAGACATTAAGGTGGTAACGATCGTACCTATCCCTGTTTATTTAAACAGGGAATTGACCAATTTAACGTCAGTAAATTATGCAGAGCCACAAGGGTCTGTTTTAGGCCCTCTGCTATTTTCAGTATACATGCTGCCACTTGGTAATATTAGAAAACATGGAATTAGTTTACACCGTTATGCTGGTGATACATTTCATCTCCATCAGACAAAATCTCTAAATTATCCAAGTTGATAAAGATATAAAGTGTATTAAAGCTATAAAATATTGGATGACCAGTAATTTTCTTCTGTTAAATTTGGACTAAGGTATTACCAAAATTGTGCAAACAGAATCTCTTACAATAAAATTTGCATCTACTGTTACTTCACCCTTTACAGTTAAAGGCACAATATGTAAGATTTTTGGATTAAAATATCCCCAAAAAACACTACTACGTTATCCTGTATTGACTTCTGTACTTACATTATCCCACATGTTTCCAAAAATGTTTAAATCCAGAGCAATCAGCCATTTTAACAAGTGTAACGGCCTGTGTCATTGCGTCGCCTGTCACTGACGTCATATTTGCAGTCCCCTTGATTTATGGTTCTCTTACGAGAGGTTCTTTCGTATTGCATAAGCTAGCTTACGCTACGGGTAAAGTCATCTTTGCTCTAGATATTGAAGCCAAAAATTATCCTTAATTTTGTATTTATTGTCAACGCAGTGCAGCAGCCAGCAGACCTAGAGCAGGCCATCTTGCATGCTCATTGGCTGCCCTGCGGCAACTGCTGGACTCTGAGAGAAGCCGCCGCCGTTGAAACCAGCGACCAGCAAGCAGAGGAAAGAGCCTGAGGAAGCCAGCCGTCTTCGCCGCCTTCAGCCTTCCGTGCCTGCTACGCCATCCGGAGACGAATATCCTTTTAGTGCTATTACTCTCTGTGTTCTTTCTAAAAGAGCGCGAGGCATTTTTCTAAAAATGCCTCGCATTTCCTGTGGCTCGTGCAGAGCCCCGCCCAGCGCCGGAGACCGCCATGTGATCTGCGCTCTCTGCCTGGACCCGGAACTTGGGAAGCGCTTCCGCAGTCGACCCCCTGCGGGCTCGACTCGAGGCCTTCGCTGTGAAAACTGTCACCCGGGAGCTCCCCAGATTAAAGATCAAAAGATGGTTGAGTCCCGCCGCGGCCGGACAACCATTGAAACATCTCACCCTGTCAGTCCCCTAAGAAAAGGCTACTGCAGCGATGTATTAGGCAGCCAACTAGCCGGTAATGCAACCCGCTCGCCTGCAAAATCTCAAGAGTATAACGTCTGGTTATCCGGTTCATGCCGTGGTGCTCTTAGTGTAGCAATGTGCCCACATCTCAGTGTTCACCCCTACACACAAGCACGTTACACACACACGTCTCTCACACTCACAGAGCCCACTCTCATAAAGCTGGCAAATGCCGCTCGAGAGTTAGATGTAGAGAATGTGCCCACAAATCTGTGCTCACACCTACTCGCTGCCCGCTCTGTTACACGGCAACAGCCTCACAGCGGCCATGTTATGAATGTAAGTCTCGTGCCCGCCCACGAGCACTCACGCTTACTGACAAACACTTCGCCCCAGGCTCCGCTCGCGATAAATATCGCCACGAAATGTTCCCCATTCCCAGTAATCGGGTCGTCTCAAGTGACAGTTACATCTCAAGGCAGTTACAGCTGTCAGCGAGCCGCCGTTACTGAGATCAGAGAGAGCGCGCATGGCTATGAATGTAAGTTACGTGCCCACTTATGAGCGCTCACGCTTATTGACAAACGCTTCGCCCCAGGCTCCGCTTGCGCACAATATTATCACAAAACGTTTCCCATTCAAAGCAATCGGGACGGCACAAGTGATACAGCCAGCCATTTCTGTCAGCAAGCCGCCGTTTTCGAGATCGGAGGGCGCGCGCATGGCTATGAATCTAAGCTACGTGCCCGCTTACGAGCGCTCACAATTACTGACAGACACTTCACCCCAGGCTCTGCTCGCGATAAATATCCCCACGAAATGTTCCCCATTCCCAGTAATCGGGTCATCTCAAGTGGTACAGGCAGTTACAGCCGTCAGAGAGCGCGCGCGCCCAGCTCACGTCTCCGGTACAATTTCCCGAGCCCGCGAAGCGCGGCGAACGGAACCTGGAGCCCATTCTGCCCCTAGCTATACATGTAGAAGCATGGAAGGCTATTCCAGGTGTGACAGATTGGGTGCTAAACACAATGGCCCTCATTTATCAAAAGTGTGTACACCAAATTTCCAGCGTACACCTGGCGTACACCCAAAACCACGGTGACTTTGATATTTATCAATATGGACGTTGGCGTACGTTGCGTTGGCAGGTCAGGAGGTGGTGTACATGTACGCACGTTTTGAGTTAGTGCGGAAATGCGCAGAAAAACAATTCCTAACACCACAAAACGCACTGACAAACTAAAAGATATGAGGAGCTCTTTTCCAAAACGCGATAAACGCCATTTTTAAAAATAAATTTGTATTTTATTTCTATTGATAAAGTAGTGTTGTGTCTGCAAAGATGAAATTGATGATCACCATCTCCGTAGTGAACGCTATAGAGAGACCTATAGAGAGAGTAGCCTATTTCTTTTCGTTTATAATTGTTTCGTTTAAAGACATTTCAAGCTTTCTTTATAGATATATTTCTCATGTCTGTGAGGCATATACTGAGTTTCGGTTAATTTGTGATGAGATGCGCTCCAGTTCACGTGCAATGCAAGGGACCACGCCCGCGCCTCCATGTCATGACTCATGATTATATTGTCTGCTATTTGCTTCTTATTTATTAAATCCAGGCAATTGGTTGATGAAAAAAATATTAAAATTAAGATACAGTTTATACAAAACGAAATTCACTTTAAAGAAAGGCTTTCTACAAAACAAAACTTAATTAAGTGGCCAAAATCATGTCTGAGCATGTCTCCCGATTTATTGCGCATCCTATCTTAGCCTATGTTCACTTTTCATAATCAACATAGATGGGGAAAAAATAACATTATTATTTTTTAACAAATATGAAACTAAATGCACTTAGTTAATGGCTAGTTATGCACTTGGTTAATGGCCTGAATATTGTTATCATTACTTTTTTCAAGTTCGGCTCAAATTACTATTAGCCTAAATGTGTTACTAAATTATTTGAATGTATTTTTAACATTGTTGTATTTAAGGACTGTATTTGTGTGTTATTTTTAAATTATTTGTTTTATGTGGTGGACAATATTGGAACGTGACATTGGAAATATTTATTTTATTTTTACTATTTAATTTATTTTACTATTTATTTTGTTTGGCTTTTATTTATTTCATGCAGTTGCACTTATTTAATTTATATTAATTTATAGTATGAGTCCCTGATTATATGTCGCATGTTCTCTTCTTGTTGTTTTTGTTGTTGTTTTTTTAGACAAAAAATGGATGGATTTATAGCGTTTTGAAAAAAAATACAATTAACTTTGAATTTATCATCAACAATATTGTTGTTTGATTTAATAATAATTTTTCATGATGGTGATTGTCTCGATCTCCAGAGAAGTGTCTCCTCTTTGCCATCATCCGTGTGTCCATGGCGTAAAATGAGGGTGTGGGGGAAGCGGATACTTGAATATATAGGGGCGTGTTATTCTAATGACGATCGTTTTCAGCCGCGGCATTTATCAAGGGCAGGTATTGCGTACACCTGGATTTCAAAGGTACGCACAGCTTCATAAATCAGGCGGTGAGAGGAGTGTAAGCATAATCTTATGCCAACATATATGCCCGTTTCTACGCAAGATTGATAAATGAGGGCCAATAAGTCAAGGCTATTCGCTTCAGTTCGCTCGCCGTCCCCCTAGCTTTCGAGCACGGACCGGGACGAAAGTGAAAGCGGATGTAGCGAATCTACTCCGCGCAGAAATAGCCAAACTGCTGTGCAAAGGGGCCATAGAACCAGTACCTCCTTCTCAAAGCGAGTCAGGCTTTTACAGCCGTTATTTTCTCGTACCAAAGAAGGACGGAGGTCTAAGACTGATCTTAGATCTGAGATATTTGAACAAAGCTCCCATGAGACGGCCGTTCAAAATGCTCACGACCAGACAAATCCTCGTGCAAATTTGCCCGAGGGACTGGTTTATCTCTCGATCTGAAAGATGCATACTTTCAGATCCCGATAGCCCCATGTCACAGGCCATTCTTGAGATGAAAGAAAGGCTTTCTACAAAACAAAACTTAATTAAGTGGCCAAAATCATGTCTGAGCATGTCTCCCGATTTATTGCGCATCCTATCTTAGCCTATGTTCACTTTTCATAATCAACATAGATGGGGAAAAAATAACATTATTATTTTTTAACAAATATGAAACTAAATGCACTTAGTTAATGGCTAGTTATGCACTTGGTTAATGGCCTGAATATTGTTATCATTACTTTTTTCAAGTTCGGCTCAAATTACTATTAGCCTAAATGTGTTACTAAATTATTTGAATGTATTTTTAACATTGTTGTATTTAAGGACTGTATTTGTGTGTTATTTTTAAATTATTTGTTTTATGTGGTGGACAATATTGGAACGTGACATTGGAAATATTTATTTTATTTTTACTATTTAATTTATTTTACTATTTATTTTGTTTGGCTTTTATTTATTTCATGCAGTTGCACTTATTTAATTTATATTAATTTATAGTATGAGTCCCTGATTATATGTCGCATGTTCTCTTCTTGTTGTTTTTGTTGTTGTTTTTTTAGACAAAAAATGAATGGATTTATAGCGTTTTGAAAAAAAATACAATTAACTTTGAATTTATCATCAACAATATTGTTGTTTGATTTAATAATAATTTTTCATGATGGTGATTGTCTCGATCTCCAGAGAAGTGTCTCCTCTTTGCCATCATCCGTGTGTCCATGGCGTAAAATGAGGGTGTGGGGGAAGCGGATACTTGAATATATAGGGGCGTGTTATTCTAATGACGATCGTTTTCAGCCGCGGCATTTATCAAGGGCAGGTATTGCGTACACCTGGATTTCAAAGGTACGCACAGCTTCATAAATCAGGCGGTGAGAGGAGTGTAAGCATAATCTTATGCCAACATATACGCCCGTTTCTACGCAAGATTGATAAATGAGGGCCAATAAGTCAAGGCTATTCGCTTCAGTTCGCTCGCCGTCCCCCTAGCTTTCGAGCACGGACCGGGACGAAAGTGAAAGCGGATGTAGCGAATCTACTCCGCGCAGAAATAGCCAAACTGCTGTGCAAAGGGGCCATAGAACCAGTACCTCCTTCTCAAAGCGAGTCAGGCTTTTACAGCCGTTATTTTCTCGTACCAAAGAAGGACGGAGGTCTAAGACTGATCTTAGATCTGAGATATTTGAACAAAGCTCCCATGAGACGGCCGTTCAAAATGCTCACGACCAGACAAATCCTCGTGCAAATTTGCCCGAGGGACTGGTTTATCTCTCGATCTGAAAGATGCATACTTTCAGATCCCGATAGCCCCATGTCACAGGCCATTCTTGAGATGCGCCTTCGACGGTCGGGCATATCAATACACCCGAATCTATACACAGAATCCTGCTGTTCGGCCTATCCTTAGCGCCCCTTACATTTACGAAGTGGATGGATGTGGCTCGCGCCCCCTTGAGAGTGAAAGGGCTGCGAATTCTGAACTATTTGGATGATTGGCTGATTTTAGCCCAATCAGAGATAGAACTGTTATCTCACAGAGCTGTGCTTCTCAGCCATCTGGAAAGCTTGGGTCTCACGGTCAACTTGACCATGAGCTCATTACTGCCCAGTCAGTCAGTTTCCTTCCTAGGAATAGAACTGGACTCTGTGGCTATGACGGCCCGCCTATCAACACAGCGCGTGCCGTGTTCGACAGCTAGCCACGTCTTTCCAGGAGGGCAGCATTACACCTCTGAAAACATTCCAGAGGATGCTAGGCTGTATGGCATCGGCTGTGCTTCAGCTGGGCCTGCTGTGCATGCGCCCGCTACAACGCTGGCTGAACATCCAAGTGCCTCACCGGGCTTGAGTTTCTGGCCACAGACGAATCAGGGTGACTCAGAGCTGCGTTTCGGCTCTGCAGCCCTGGTTAGCGGGCGACTGGTACCAGCGGGGAGTGACAATGGGGGCTGTTTCACACCGATTGGTCATCCCGACGGATGCCTCCGACCTAGGTTGGGGCGCCGTTTTCGAGGGCAGACCGGCTTTTGGCCTGTGTTCAGACCAAGAGAAACGCTTCCATATAAACCGTCTGGAAATGATAGCGGTCGAGAACACGCTCAAACGCTTCCTCCCGTTCATACAGGACCACCATGTACTGGTCCGCTCGGACAACATGTCTGTGGTGTCCTACATAAACCGTCAGGGTGGCGTCAGATCTAGAAACCTCTGCCATCTGACGGAACGCCGCCTTTTATGGTCTCGGGGCGCCTGCGCTCGCTGAGAGCCGCGCATGTGCCAGGCCACTTGAACGACGGACAGACAAACTGTCCAGGAACTACGTTTCCCCAGGGGAATGGTCCCTGCACCCCCAAACAGTCCAGTTACTGTGGCACCTCTTCGGCAAAGCTAAAGTCGACCTGTTTGCGCCAAAAGACAACGCTCATTGCCCGCTGTTCTTTTCAAAGAACGAGGATGTACTGGCCCAAATCTGGACCAGCCTCCCACTTTATGCTTTCCTTCCGGTCTCTGTTACCACAGGTAATCAAGAGAATCAGGGAAACGCGCCACTCGGTGCTCCTTATAGCCCCGCGCTGGGAGAATCAAACCTGGTTCCCGGAGCTGATGCGGCTGTCCCACACAGCCCCTTGGCCGATTCCGGTGAGAAGAGATCTCCTCTCTCAAGCCCGCGGCTCAATCTGGCATCCCCATCCAGAGCGCTGGCCTCTGCACGTATGGTTAATCAACGGATACCCGTTGTACTGCCAGAAGGAGTGATGAACACGATTACGCAATCCAGAGCTCCCTCGACGAGGCGGCTTTACGAGTCTAAATGGTCGGTGTTCTCCAAATGGTGTGCTGATACTTTACTTACTTTACTTTATACTTTATTAGTCCCATTACTGGGAAATTTGTCTTGGACAACGTGCAAAGTCCGTACATACAAACAACATACATTAAAAGCGAATAAAAACAACAGTCGATACATACAATATCAATTACATTAAACCAGAATAAGAATAAGTGAAGTTAATCCATGTAAGGCACCCTGGCAATTCACAGTATTTTATCCCTATTTAACACTTTGATTGCAGTTGGAACAAAGGAATTTTTCAGTCGATTTGACCTGCACATCGGGACCCTGTAACTCCTTCCTGATGGTAATAATTTAAAATAGGCATTCAGGATATGAGTATCGTCTTCAACAATTTTCCTGGCATGATTTAAAATAGAAGCATCAAACATCTCTTGTGGTGATAATCTCTCCTCACCCCCTATAATTCTATAGGCGGTGTGCACCAAACGTCCTAACCTCGATTTTAATTGGACAGACAAGTTACCATACCATGCAGTGATGCCATATCTAATCAAGCTCCCAAAAATAGACTGGTAAAACAAATACATGATTCTCTGATTCACTCCGAATGCCTTTAACCTGCGTAAAAAGTATAATCTCTGCTGTAACCTGGAACACAGATTGTCGACATGAAAAGACCAGCATAGTGAATTATCTATATAGACTCCCAAGTACTTATATGAAGGAACCTGTGCAATGATATTACCATGTATCATTACTGGACTATGATCCCCTACACTTCTAGGATCGAAAATCATCTCGACCGTCTTAGTTCCGTTAAGTATTAGCGAGTTATCATCACACCAGCTTACAAATCTGTTTACCTCAGAGCAATAATGTGAAGCATTATCTTTACTATTTAATAAGGTTAAAATTTGCCGTGTCATCAGAAAATTTGATAAAAAAAGTACTGTCTTGGCTTGCTACGCAATCATTAGTATATAATGTAAATAAAATTGGACAGCAAACGCATCCCTGAGGGGCTCCCGTGTTCATAATTTTAACCTCAGAATACGAGTTGTTGACTCTCACCTGTTGTGTGCGGTTGTTCAGAAAGGAATAGAGCCACTTAATACAGTATGGATTTACCTTGAGCTCTTTTAACTTTGTGGTCAACAACATGGGATTCAGGGTATTAAACGCTGAACTAAAATCAATAAAAAGTAAACGGGCATATGAATGAGTGTCTTCTAAATGACTAATAACCAAATGAGAGATGCAGTTAATGGCATCTTCAGTACTTCGCCTCTCTCTATATGCAAATTGAAACGGGTCGAGTAATGGTTTGACTTGATCCCTTAAACCCCTTAAAACAAATCGTTCAAAGCACTTCATAACATGGGATGTAAGGGCTACTGGTCTAAAATCACTATTCTCCACTGATAGAGATCTAGACCCACGAATGTGTGGGGTCCCGAGGTTGCTTAGCTTCCTTCAAGAGCTGTTGGATAAGGGCAGGTCCCCATCCGCGCTTAAAGTCTATGCGGCGGCCGTCGCAGCGTTCACTGAGTCGACGCGCGGCCAGTCAATAGGAAGGAACGAGCTTGTCATTCGCTTCCTTAGAGGAGATAGACGGATGAATCCCCTGCGACCCCCGTCGGTTCCCATGTGGGATCTTTCACTGGTCCTAGAGGCCGTGAAAGCTTTCCCGTTTGAACCATTAAACTCCGTGGACCTAAAGTACCTCTCGCTCAAAACTGTTTTTCTGACAGCTCTGTCGTCAGTTAAACGTGTGGGGGATATACACGCACTATCTGTTAGCACAGCGTGTCTCGAGTTCGGGCCAAATGACTCTAAAGTCATCCTAAAGCCAAGACATGGTTATGTCCCTAAAGTGTTGTGCACCCCCTTCAGAGCGTAGGTCATTTCTCTTTCGGCTCTGCCAGCATCCGATAGTGAGGGTGATGTGAATCTCCTCTGCCCCATCAGGGCGCTGAGGGTTTACATTACACGCTCCGCCTCTTTCAGGCGTTCGGAACAGCTCTTTGTCTCGTTCGGTGGGCGCAGCAGGGGTCTCGCCGCCGCGAAACAGAGCCTGTCCAGATGGATAGTGGAAGCTATCACATCTGCTTATACATCTAAAGGTCTGCAATGCCCCTTGGGCATCAGGGCGCATTCCACCAGAGGCGTGGCCTCGTCGTGGGCTTGGTCCAGCAGAATTTCCATTCATGACATTTGTGAGGCGGTAGGCTAGGCCTCTCCGTCCACATTTGTTAGGTTTTATAACCTGGAAGTTCCCGCCTTGCAGGCTAGACTTCTGTCAGTGTGAGCAGTGTGTTTGTCCTTAGGGCTGCACGATTCACGCTAAAATGTGAATCACGATTTTTCTCCATGGGAATTGAGATCACGATTTGTTACATGATTCTCATTTTTTCAACCAAAATTGACTGAACTCAAGTAAAAAAAAAAACAGTAACCAGTGTTTTTTTTTTTTCAAAAAAAAAAACCGACAACAAAAAACACAGGACATTCAGTATAATAAAGTGCAGGAGTAACAAAATATTGTCTTTGTCGATTTCTTTGTTTTATAAAATAACTTTGCTTTTCATTTATTACTTCAAGCTCACTTGAAGTTTTTCGATAGCTACATTAAGAACTAATAGCCTAACTGATAAAGTTCACTCATTAATTAAAACAAGTGAACAGTCATTAATAAAATAAGAACAAATACACAAATTACAAGCAGAGATGAACACTAAATAACAAAGTTTACAAAGTCTAACAGAAGTATTCAGGTACAGAAATTAGCCTAAGCCTAAATGTAAAATAACACTATTTGTTCACTGTATAAATTAAATATAGTTTCATCTTTGTTAAAGCTGTATTTTTTTGTTTTATTAATATCAATAACACAGAAAACAGTGTATGTATATATATTAAGTGTGTGCTGTCACTTTAAGACCGACTGCACAGACTGGAAAAAAAATGACAAACATCCATTTCTTTCTAACCATTTCTTTATAACTGTTCACTTATGAGATAAGCGAGAGAATAGTTGTTGAGACGTCCATTTAGACAGGTATTTTGACAATTTTGTGTTTATGTGTTCGTTCAAGGGCAAGGAAACGCGAAAGAGGAACCAATTCTGTATTCGAGCGCTGTCTGACACGTGCCTCTCTCTCTTTTGCTCTCTCTCTCTCTGTGCGCTTCGAGTGTGTGTGGCTGGGGGCTGTGCGCATAGATAACGCGCGAGTCCTGGTTTTCGTCTCTTCTTCTGCGATTAAAATTGTTTGAATGTGTAAATTGGCAAGACAATACACGTCCAAATGATAAACTTTCACTCTATGATGGTTATATTTAGCAGTTAACCCGCGAATCATATGCGTGCCGAACTGCAGAACCGAAGTGCTATCCATTCGACCCTTAGCGCGTTATCTGGTTGAATATCATTGGCAGAATTGTAGAAATGCAGGATTAAGATCGCATGGGGGGTTGAATCGAGATTGTGATCTTTTAACGATTAAGCGTGCAGCCCTATTTGTCCAGCCCAGATTATCATGCGCAGACTTCTCTCACGCGACGTTAGCTCTCCTGGTTGAGCTGCACTATATGGTGAATAGTTATATGGACCGGCGACGCCGCTCTGTATACCCTGTATGTGCTTATAACATGTGCTGGTCCGCTTTGCCGACCACCTGTTCCCAGTTATCTATGTTCCACGGGAATCCCTGGGACTCATGAAGTGGAGGCTGGGCGCGCATGGGGTTGACAATGGGTTCCCGTAGCGTATGCTAGCTTATGCAATACGAGAGAACCTCTCGTAAGAGAACGATACTCGGTTACTAACGTAGCCTCAGTTCTCTCTAGAAGAGGGAGCGAGTATTGCGTAACCTGACCGTGCAGGCGCCACAAGCGTTTTTCGCTTCAA
This sequence comes from Siphateles boraxobius, assembly GCF_051911475.1. NCBI lineage: Eukaryota > Metazoa > Chordata > Actinopteri > Cypriniformes > Leuciscidae > Siphateles > Siphateles boraxobius. The sequence continues at coordinate 30,954,134 of NW_027508722.1, forward strand.
CTGATGAAACCAGTGACGCAGCCTACGAGCCTGGCTTTTATACGCTAAGCCACCCCCATTTTGGCGGGCTATGACGCGTAAGAGCACGAAGCACCCTCATTGGACGTAAGGGTCTTCTTCTAGAGAGAACCGAGGTTACGTTAGTAACAGAATATCGTTTTACTTCCGTAGAAACCCATGGAAACACCAAAGATGCTTTAATATATTATGTGTTTTAGACAGGTGAGCAACCGTTTGGATACATTTATCGACATAAAACGAATCATTGTTGTATACTCTTGTTGTTTAAATATCTTGGTTTTCTTGATTTACCGGGGTAACATTTGTACCATGCAGAGACAATACTATTTTGTCAAGTGGTTAACATAGCCACAGTAACAGTAAAACAGCATTGTCTCCATCATTACATTTTAAATTAATTGCATGTCATTTAGCAACACAAGTCATCCAATCTTCTTGCAGTGTGCAACAAGTGTCTACCAGCCACAGAGTGAAGCCACAGAGTAACATCATAAGATAACTTTCAACACACTCAAATCTATTTTAGTGTGATTGTTTTGACCAAGTAAAACAGTGTTGCAAAACCCCCCAATTTAAATTTGTCAAAGTGACCTGGATGATTAGTAGATCAGCACTTCAGGCTGTCATTAGAATTAAAATTAAATAAATGTTAATTTGTAACAAAGTTCAATGATAATTATGCAATATTTCTTTTTTATGCGCCCCGTTTGACATGCAGACGGAGTACTGAAGGAAAATGAAATTTGAGAGGAAGTACGTGGGAGGGCGGAGCCAGGCTAGCGTGGAGCCTCCGCGGGAACATAAATCAGTGAAGAAATAGACCGAGACAACAAAACGAAGCGAAAGAAAAGAAAGGACCTAAAGACAGAGCAAAGGGAGCAAAAGAAAGATCACACAAGTAAGAAAATGAGTGTTGCTCAGGGAGAAGACGAACTAACAGACATTGAAGAGGAAACTTTTTTTTTTTTTTTTTAGTTTCTTTATTTAAAGGGACAGTGCACATTAATTAACATGGGTACAAGGTCCAACATGTAAATGTGCCAGATTTAGCCATACAGGCTAATTTTCATCTGCAGTCCCTAGCAGGTTAAACATTTAAACAATAAATACACTACTACAATAAAAATAAAATAAAAACATAATAAATACAAACACATTATTCTGTATTATGGCAACATATTTGATTTGTTAATAACCAATGTTTTATGGATTTAGAAAATGATTTGATAGACGTGATCTTCCTTAGTTCTGTGGGTATGGTATTCCATGCATGAGCTGCTCGAAAAGAGAAAGCCGACTGTCCAAAGCTACTTTTTTTACATGGTATTTTACAATCCCCTCTTGTAGATGCTCTGGTGGATGAGTTAACATTTTGTTGGACAAATTTATTGAGCGGAGGGGGAGCCCTACCATGAAAAATTTTATATACAAGTAAAATATCTGCAAACTTAATCATGTTTTCCCAATTTAACAGGTCATATTTAATTAAAAGTTTACAATGGTGATATGAATTTGACTTTTTATCTAACGTTTTTAAGGCCCGTTTGTAAAGTATTTCAACTGATCGTAATGTAGTCCGAAACTTTTAGAAACTTTAGTTCCAGACGAAACTGGACAAGTGTAAATTTATCCATCTGGTTGTTGAAACCACATATGTAAATTTTACTCTTCCCAAAAATGCTAAAAAATAAATATGTGGGAGCGTGTTATAGAGGCTATATGTAATGTTATAGCCAGATATGACGGCGCTACTGCAACACGCATCACCGCAGATGAGCAGCTGAGCATCTATTCATCAAGCCAACTCGCAAACTGTCGCAAATCAAAGTGAAAGTAAGTCGCAGACGCTTAACACGCAATCATCATCATCATCCTGATTAAAAGTAAAGAAACGAAATGATCTTACCAGTGCTGTTGCCGCTCTCTCTTATTGCGGTCTTTGATTTTGATTTTAGCTGATGATCAATAAAATGCAGCTCATATCTGTTGCTTTCGGTGACGTGAACTCTTCCATTTGTGATGAGCGTGATTTATATCCATTTTGCAAAAACACATTTATATGAGCAGGTGTAAATGGGATCGTTTTGATAAATCAGATAGCTATTCGATCTGAGAAAACGCATGAAGTGGCCAGGTGCCGGGGAAAGTGCAAATTGCCTTCTAAAGGCGGTTGCACGGTTGTTGATGGGCCAGGTTTCTCTTGACATTTTCTTTTTACTTGTTTTTTTAGATTCATTTTATTGCTTCTAACATTTCCTGCTCTATAGACATGCTCATTTATTTATTTTTATACTGTACAACCAGTAAAACATATCCTGTTCTGTAGTAGACATTATTATTTATGTATTCATGTTGTACCGGCCCAATATGACTGTCTGTTGAAAATAAACCTTTTGTTGTAAGAATTTTTTTTATTTGTTATGAATCTATTTTGATGTGTTTTCCCATAACTTTTGTAAATTTACATATGTTTAAAAATATCGAAATTAATATCGATATCGCAATATTCATTATCAATATCGCAATATCAAATTTTTTTTCAATATCGTGCACCTCTAATGTGCATTCACAGAATTGCATCAACCATTATTCAGGATGTAGTGGAATGCTATTTAGACATGCACTAATGCGAGTTAGACTGCATAACACTGCGACCACTTGATGTGTAAGAATGGTAAAACAGTCAGAACATAGCACCAAAACAATTACTTGGTAATTTGACATAGATTTAAGGGCCTACATACAATAATTCCTCCAACAAACACAAATAATTATTTTACCAGATTTTCTAGACAGATGGCCAGTTCTTTCCTGTCTATAAATTGAATTAGTTGCGTTGAATATTATGAACAGAAATGTACTGTACTTATAAATTACAACGGTGCTAAACATTGATTGACCCTTACACTCGTATTTATTCTGCATGACAATACAAATTTCAAATGCAGATACTGAATTGAGAAAATAATGTTTGCTAAATCTTACTTGGTACAATGCTACAGTACATGCTAATGTACAGTGTTGGGGAAGCTATTTTGAAACTGTGCTTTGTCAAGCTACTGTACAATCTATTTTTGATTTAAAGGAGCTTAACTGCATTTAACCTACGGTTACACTTTACAACAAGGTTCATTAGTTAATGTACTAACTAACATGAACTAACCATGAGCAATCCATTTGTTACTGTATTTGTCAATCTTTGGTAACGTTAGTTAATGAAAATACATATAATAATAGTTCATTGTTAGTTCACAGTGCATTAACTAATGTTAACAAGATTTTAATAATGTACTATTAAATGTTGAAATGAACATTAACAAAGATGAATAAATGCTGTATATGTGCAGTTCATTATTAGTTCATGTTATCTAATGTAGTTAACTAACGAACCTTATTGTAAAGTGTTACCTAAGCAATCCTTTAGAGAAAAAGTACTATACGGTGAAGAAAATAATTATTTGTTCCCTGATGATTTTGTAAGTTTGCCCACTTACAAAGAAAGGAAGGGTCTATATTTTTTTACGGTAGGTTCATTTTAACTGATAGAGACAGGATATCAACCAAAGAATCCAGAAAAAACACATTATATAAAGGTTATAAATTGATTAGCATTTGTTTGAGAAAGTAACCATCAATCGCCCTCGGTCTTGAGCTCCATGCAACATCTCGCCTCATGGGGTATTGATGATCATGAGAAAGGTGAAGGATCAGCCCAGAACTACATGGGAGGAGCTTATTAATGATCCCAAGGCAGTTCGGACCACAGTCACAAAGCAAACCAGTGGTAGCACACTACGCTGCAATGGATTGAAATCCAGCAGCGCCCGCAAGGTCCCCCTGCTCAAAAAGGCACATGTACAGGCCCGTCTGAAGTTTGCCAATGAACATCTAAATGATTCCGAGAAGACTTGGAGAAAGTGCTGTCGTCAGATGAGACCAAAATTGAGCTCTTTGACATCAACTGAACTCGTCGTGTCTGAACACCATCCCTAAAGTCAAGCATGGAGGTGGAAACATTATGCTCTGGGGCTGTTTCTCTGCTAAGGGTACAGGACGACTTCACTGTATTGAAGGGCTGATGGACGGGGCCATGTACTGTAAAAGTACATGAACACTGAAGCCAGAACACTGAATATGGGTCTTCCAGCATGACAATGACCCAAAATATACCAGCAAGGGAACAAAGGAGTGGCTCAAGAAGAAGCACGTTACGGTTTTGGAGTGGCCTAGCCAGTCTCCAGACCTTAATCCTATAGAAAATCTGTGGAGGGAGCTGAAACTTCAAGTTGCAAAGTGACAGCCAAGAAACCTTAAGGATTTATAGAGGATCAGTGAAGAGGAATGGACCAAAATCCTTTCGTGAGATGTGTGCAAACTTGATGACCAACTACAGGAAATGTCTCAACTCTGTGCTTGCCAACAAGGGTTTCTCCACCAAGAACCAAATTATGTTTTGCTAGGGGATCAAATACTTATTTCACTCACTGAAATGCAAATCAATTTATAACCTATATATAATGGGGTTTTTTCTGGATTTTTTGGTTGATATTCTGTCAAATTAAACCTACCATAAAATTATTGACCCTTCAATTTCTTTGTAAAGTGGGCAAACTTACAAAATCAGCAGGGGATCAAATAATAATTTTCTCCACTGTATATGCTAGAAACAAATGTAGCAATCTACATTGATTTAAATAATATAATTATGTATGATTACATTTTGTAAAAGCTGCTCATGCGTATTTATAAATCTAATGTTTTTTGTTTTGCTTTTTTCCTAGGGCTGGGATTACGTCGACGCAAAAAATACGTCAACACAAAATATGCGCGTCGATTCGTCAGACCCAAAACAAAGATGGCGGCGCCGGAAAGTAGTAGCAACACGAGTGGCTCCTCACACTATCAGAAGTGCAAGGCGGCACGCACTCGTTCCTCTAAAGTAAACACAAACACACACACACACACACACACACACACAACCCACAGAAAAATGTGCCCACAGTACCCACAGTATCGAGTTCTCTTTCGGGCTTGAACAGACCATAACACACAAATTATGCCAAACTTTCCGTTTTGTCGAGTGTCCTCATGAGAGCAGTCTTAAATGAGTAAAATAAAGTATTTTATTTTAAAGAGTAAATGACTCACTCAGACCTGACGCCAGGATGATTATTATACCGGCAGCCTAATAATCATGATGCACTCCGCTATGTTTTAACACATCTCCGGCAAATGGCTTCTTCGCGCAGAAGGAAAAAATGTCACGAAACGCAGTGAAATCCAGCGACCTATGTGGCATTTCCTGAGTGGATCGAGGTTGTTCCTTAACTTCATTTTATACGTGCAATTCACACGAGCTCTAAGCGCGAGCGAGACTGCTGCAAGTATGCACTTATAGCTATTAATGTTGTGAAAAATACAGATTCTATTAGAGAATATTTTGATTATTATTTGATTTGTTTATTATCGTCTACATGTACAATATAATGAGGCATAAAAACAGCACTACCTGTAACTAAAAAATTGCTTGTAAAAGAAACACAATTTTGTAAACAGCTGAGCGACCATCATGCAAAATGTAGTTAGTTATTGCTGCTGCTTTCAGTTAATTTATTACTCCCCAACACTCCCTAATTGTGTTCTTACTTACGGAAAACTACCTTATTAATTAGTGGGGTGGCTAGATTCATTATAGATTTTTGACATTGCCTTTAAAATCTTTACCTTGGTTAAAGCCTGTCATGACCTGCAGAAAACATATAAATCATTTCCTCTGTTACTAAATTGTATGCAAGAAACATCCAGTGGTGGTTGCTTTTAGTCTGACTATTGTGCAGTTCTTTGACAGAAGTTAATTAATTGTCCCCTATTAACATGCAAAATACTTTGGCCACATATTTGTCACAAATATCCTTGTTCTACCCTTGCGAGGCATTCTATTGATCTAGCACTCCAGAGAGTACAGTAAAAACCAAGATTAATTTAATTTACTGATAACTATGGCACAATCTATGTTCTTAGTTCACACATACATAGTAGATCACAGTGGTTCCAAATGGTCACCATGAGTCAGCAATGTTGCTTTTTGCAAACTGCAATATTAAGGGTGCTCTGATCAGGATTGTTGGGCCATTCATTAAAAGCAGTATTGGCTGATACAGATCACAGATAACCGAAATAAATAGTACTACATGATAAATAGAAGGCTTCAAATGGACCCACAGGGGTTATTAAACTATTAGGATTGTTCACCCAGAAATGAAAATTGTGTCATTAATTACTCACCCTCATGTCGTTCCAAACCCTTAAGACTTTTGTTCATCTTCAGAACACAACTGAAGGATCTTTTTGATGAAATCTGAGAACTTTCTGTACTCTATAGTCAGCTACGTAACTGACGCACAAAGTAAAATACATAAAGGGATTGTAAAAACATATAATATAACATCATATGTATTGAGCTGTTTAGTCCAAATTTTCTTTTTGAAGCATTAAAGTGTCAGTTGCGTAGCGGCCTATGGGTGGACAGAAAGCTCTCAGATTCCATCAAAAAGATCTTTATTTGTGTTCCGAAGATGAACAAAAGTATTACGGGTTTGGAAACGACATGAGGGCGAGTAATTAATGACAGGATATTCATTTTTGGGTAAACTATCACTTTAACAACAATGATTTTTAATAGTGATGCATCATATAATATCGGTCGATATGGTCAATTCTTTACACATCGGTATCGTTCCAATGTCAAAATAGGGCCGATGTGAACAGGCCGATAATCATTCCAGTGTATTTGACGTGTGTGTAGGCTTATGTAGGGCCGGCGGGTATATTTGTTTTTGCACGAGCGCATACATTACACACATAATGTGCTGAAGCAGGTGCTGGAGGCGGCAAGTTGTGGCACTCTGCCTTGTTCTGACCGACCATCAAAGTATTGTCGCGCTGGAGTTACGGGGTTATGATGTAGCAATTAAATCACCTCAGACACACATGTAAGTTACATGTTTCACAGTGATTGCTTTTGTTAGATTATTGAATAATGGCATACTCTCGGGGGAAACTGATGGTGAAAATTATCAAGGTAAGAATGACACACGACACGAGTGCATATAAAAGATAATATTTAAAATCCAGTAATAGCTAGCGGTAGCCTTTAGCTAGCGGTGCGACTCCACAAACTAGACACAAACACGTTTAGAGCCATAATCAACAAATTATCTAGTAACAAGCGCTGCATTAGAGCAGGCTTGTAGGATATCTTAATTCACAGCCCGTAATACAAGGCTACATATAACGTTAGGCTACAACTGAAATAAAATGCTAGCTCTCGCCTGTCAATGACAGTCCACTGACTGAAAACTATGCGAATTTGTTGGTTTGAGCCGCAACAACACACCCATTATACACCAGCAGCAGGAATGTAGTAATTTAAAGCCTACCTTTTTTTGAACCCTGGTTAAAATCCATGTCAAACAACCGACGAGAAAGCAAATCCATTACAATGCGGAACTACTAGATACAGTTCTTTAGGGACACCTAATCTGTAGCCCTGCCTTAGCTCTGAAGCTCTGTGACTATTATGAACTGGCTGCGACGTCAAGATTGCTTGCAATGCTGGAATAAGGTCAACTTCTTGTTTATACATGTGAAGCCATTTTTATCATAGTGAGTCTAATAGGGTTAATATAGCTCACATTTTAAGTGTTATCATAACATTGTGCTATAAAATAGAAGTTAAGGTCTTTTAGGACAGTACTGTACTTTAAAGTTTTGAACTGTTGTACAATGTTTACTGAATACAGTGACTTGGTCTCAAGTGAGTTAGATGTTTATTGAGAATACTCAGGGTTGTCTTATTCACAGTTTGAATTCAGAACACTTGTATCCTTTATAATTATAAAAATATTTTGCACACAGGTAAAGGTGCCCAATATCAGTCATTTCTGAAAATAAATTACAAAAGTAAAAAAAAAGTGTTTTGGAAAATAGCTTGCTTGATTTGATTATCATAAAATTGTGTTTTCTATACAGAGATATTGGCATGATAAATATCGGTATCGGTAAATATCGGTATCGGCCATAACAGCAATATTAATATCGGTTATCGGTATCGGCCACAATTTTCACATCGGTGCATCACTAATTTTTAAGTATTAAAATTAAGAGATAAGATTATTTCATGAATTGACAACTCGTTGTTTAGGCTATTGGAAAGAAACATGTGCAACATATTCCATTATGTATGATACACCGTAGATGGATATATATGCGTATATATATATATATATATATATTAGGGATGGCTCGATACCACAATTTTGGCTTCAGTACGATACCAGAACCTAATACCTCTGTATAGATAATAATTCGGTACCACAGGTAAGAAAAAAAGAAAAAAAGTCTCAAAATTTAAGTGACACTTAAAAAACACTGCTTGAAACTCTCCACTACCAAATGTGCAAAGAAAGGGTATCAAAATGTGTAAAAAATAAAAATAAAAATTAAAGTTAGGGAACATACAGTAGTTAAATTTTGAATTTGGAAAAAAAAATCCTGAAATTATACAATTAAAATAGGTTAATATCTAAAATGATAGATTCACAAATAATACTAATAATAATAATAATAGAATAATGAAATGACATGTAAACTATTAGCTGTCATGCATCAGCAGAGAATTATCAACATTTATTGCATTTATTCATCTTGGTTTGGTTACTGTTTGGGTTCATGTTAATTTAGTGCATTGCATAACATGCTAAACATGTATTAGTACATTTAATTTTTTAGGTCATTTAATTGCTGATTGATATAGATTAATAAATGTTATAATACTGTTAGTTCAGATTACCTAATGAATGTTGACAAATGTAGTTTAATTGTAATATTCATATTACTACTATCTCTCTCTCTCTCTCTCCTTTCTCCTCTAGGGGTCGCCACAGCGGCACTAATATGCCATTCATTTTACTATCACTAATACTAAATTTAATATCATTACATTTTTTATTCTTTATTCATTCAAATTCAATTAATATATGTTTGTTTGAAAGTGCAAAAATGATGATACCCAAACTTAATTGGTTCTAGCGTGTCATGCAAGCAGATTTGATTTTTCGTGTTTACCGTATCATATATAATTGATAAGCTCTTATGCATGTGTGCTGTTCAGTGTTCAATAAAAGTCTAAATTAAATCAGTTGAATGATGGACTAACGGTCACAAACCTGTCGATCTCTGAACTCTTTGAACAAGTCAGGATGAGCAACTGATGAGTCAAGTGCTTAAGTTAGGCAGATTTGATGTGTTGCCTCTCCGTTTGCAGAGTGGTGCATTGAGATCTGTTTCTTTACTTTTCTCTGATTACTTTTGTAGGCAAAGTAATGCCTTATTTCACTCATACTGCTCAGTGCTCTCTCAATTTATTAATTTCGGGCGTGTAGAAATTCGAATGAGCTTCATTTGATCCATCGTGTTCCTTTGTTGTCACCGTTTGCCGGTTTTGCATGACCCGTGTCAGTGTCAGTTTAGTCAGCGCACTGCCGCCTAGCGGTGAACTGCGAAACAGCAGCGCATCAAATACCGAATTGAACAAAATTATGATATTGTACCGTTTGGAATATAATATATACCGGTATTTTGGCAGAACCGGTATACCGCACATCCCTAATATATATACACACACACACATTCATACATACATACATACATACATACACACAGTAGAGATATACAGTATATATATACACACACACACACATATATATATATATATACACTCACCTAAAGGATTATTAGGAACGCCTGTTCAATTTCTCATTAATGCAATTATCTAATCAACCAATCACATGGCAGTTGCTTCAATGCATTTAGGGGTGTGGACCTGGTCAAGACAATCTCCTGAACTCCAAACTGAATGTCAGAATGGGAAAGAAAGGTGATTTAAGCAATTTTGAGCGTGGCATGGTTGTTGGTGCCAGACGGGCCGGTCTGAGTATTTCACAATCTGCTCAGTTACTGGTATTTTCAAGCACAACCATTTCTAGGGTTTACAAAGAATGGTGTGAAAAGGGAAAAACATCCAGTATGCGGCAGTCCTGTGGGCAAAAATGCCTTGTTGGTGCTAGAGGTCAGAAGAGAATGGGTCGACTGATTCAAGCTGATAGAAGAGCAACTTTGACTGAAATAACCACTCGTTACAACCGAGGTATGCAGCAAAGCATTTGTGAAGCCACAACACGCACAACCTTGAGGCGGATGGGCTACAACAGCAGAAGACCCCACCGGGTACCACTCATCTCCAATACAAATAGGAAAAAGAGGCTACAATTTGCAAGAGCTCACCAAAATTGGACAGTTGAAGACTGGAAAAATGTTGCCTGGTCTGATGAGTCTCGATTTCTGTTGAGACATTCAGATGGTAGAGTCAGAATTTGGCGTAAACAGAATGAGAACATGGATCCATCATGCATTGTTACCACTGTGCAGGCTGGTGGTGATGGTGTAATGGTGTGGGGGATGTTTTCTTGGCACACTTTAGGCCCCTTAGTGCCAATTGGGCATTGTTTAAATGTCACGGCCTACCTGAGCATTGTTTCTGACCATGTCCATCACTTTATGGCCACCATGTACCCATCCTCTGATGGCTACTTCCAGCAGGATAATGCACCATGTCACAAAAGTCAAATCATTTCAAATTGGTTTCTTGAACATAACAATGAGTTCACTGTACTAAAATGGCCACCACAGTCACCAGATCTCAACCCAATAGAGCATCTTTGGGATGTGGTGGAACGGGAGCTTCGTGCCCTGGATGTGCATCCCACAAATCTCCATCAACTGCAAGATGCTATCCTATCAATATGGGCCAACATTTCTAAAGAATGCTTTCAGCACCTTGTTGAATCAATTCCACGTAGAATTAAGGCAGTTCTGAAGGCGAAAGGGGGTCAAACACAGTATTAGTATGGTGTTCCTAATAATCCTTTAGGTGAGTGTGTGTGTATATATATATATATATATATATATATATATATACACATACAACATATATACATATATATACCAGAAAGTATTCACAGCGCTTCACTTTTTCCACATTTTGTTAATTTATAGCCCCATAGATTAAATTAAATTATTTTCCTCAGAATTCTACACACAATACCCCATAATCACAACTTGAAAGAAGTTTGTTTGAAATATTTGCAAATTTATTGAAAATAAAAAAACGTTGGATCAAGTTGGATGGGGAGCATCGGTGCAAAACCATTTTCAGATCTCTCCAGAGATGTTCAATCGGGTTCAAGTCTGGTCTCTGGCTGGGCCACTCAAGGACATTCACAGAGTTGTCCTGTAGCCACTACTTTGTTATCTTGGCTGTGCACTTAGGGTCATTGTCCTATTGGAAAATGAACCGTCGCCCCATTATGAGTTCCAGAGTGCTCTGGAGCAGGTTTTCATCAAGAATGTCTCTGTACATTGCTGCATTCATCTTTACCTCGATACTGACTAGTCTCCCAGTTCCTGCCGCTGAAAAAAATCCCCACAGAATGATGCTGCCACCATCATGCTGCACTGTAGGAATGGTATTGGCCAGGTGATGAGCGGTGCCTGGTTTCCTCTAAACATGACTGTCTGGCCACTCTACCATACAGGCCTGATTGGTGGAGTGCTGCAGAGATGGTTGTTCTTCTGGAAGGTTCTCCAGAGAAACGCTGGAGCTCTGTCAGAGTGACCATCGGGTTCTTGGTCACCTCCCTTACTAAGGCCCTTCTCCCTCGATTGCTCAGTTTGGCCGGGCAGTCAGCACTAGGAAAAGTCCTGGTGGTGCTTCACCTAGTGATGGCAATTTCAAAACACTGCTTCATGAAGCTTCAATGGTTCGGAGCGTGTATCAAACTGCCACTGTCACGTGATTTCAGTAAACGAGGCATCATTACGTCATAATGGTTTAGAAACTTCAATGCTTCACCGCTGGGGGCGATGATCTCTGTCACCCATGAATCATGAGTATTCACTGAGAACCACTGAACAAGTGTCTGTGGGGTTTATCAGATCTCTGATCAGTTGTATAAATTTTTATAGAAGTATAAATATATTTGTATAAAATTAGACATTAGTATAATTAAAATTAATACTGGTAGTTAATAGTCTCATTGGCCTGTTTAGCAGAGCCATTCATAGAACAAACAAAACAAACCTTGTCAATTGATAAATGAACATACACTTGATAATCTTATTATATGATAATTGCATGTGAAAGATTTTACTTTCAATAAAAAATTGCAATAGATTTGTAAAAGGTGTTTTTATGCATGTTTGACCAGGGTTTTTGTTGCATTTACACTGTTCTGACCACTAGGGGTCACCATGGAGACGGGTGTCGGATTGTTTCGAAGCATCAACAAAATACGGCACATTTGCTTCAACTGTTTCAGTAAGCCTCGATCTGCCCACCACTAGCTTCAACCTTTAATGCTGCAGAAATTGTTCTGTACCCTTCCCCAGATCTGTGCCTCGATACAATCCTGTATCGGAGATTTACAGACAATTCCTTGGACTTCATGGCTTGGTTTGTGCTTTGACATGCACTGTTAACTATGGGACCTAATTTATAGCCAGGTGTTTGTCTTTCCAAATCATGTCCAATCAACTGAATTTACCACAGTTGGGCTCCAAGTTGTAGAAACATCTCAAGGATGATCAGTGGAAACAGAACGGCACCTGAGCACAATTTTGAGTGTCATGACAAAGGCTGTAAATACTTATGAATGTGATTTCTTCGTTTTTTATTTTTAATAAATTTGCAAAGATTTCAAACAAACTTCTTTCATGCTGTCATTATGGGGTATTGTTTGTAGAATTTCAAGGAAAATAATGAATCCAATCCTTTTTGGAATAAAGCTGTAACATAAAATGTGGAAAAAGTGAAGCACTGTGAATACTTTCCGGATGCACTGTATGAACTAAATTAATAACTTTTTGACAACAAAAATTTACCATCACTGAACTTACTTAAGCTTGACTTTGATGCTATTTTCTTCTAGAAACAAACTTTGTTGCATTATTTTCCTGATATCACTGTAAAGCTGCTTTGAAACAATCTGTACTGTAAAAACCGCTATATAAATAAAGGTGACTTGAGCTAGCAAACAACAAGTCTATTAGGCTGCTGTCAGAGACTGAAGGCACAGATCCAATATACATTTACACATGTGATTTATTTCCCAATTCTTTATGTTTACTTAAGACATAACCAACTGTGTTTAAGCAAATACTCACCAAATTGGGCATTTTTACATATTTCTGTGTGTATTTAACCATTTGGGTGCAAACCCAAAGATCAAGGTTCAGCTTGCCCTTGTTCCACTCCGCATTGGAGCACACGCACAGAAAGCTTACGGAACAGTATCACATAATGCAGCTTAATGCAGTTTTAAAGGGATAGTTCACCCAAAAATGAAAATTCTGTCAGTATTATTTACTCACCCTCATGTTGTTCCAACCTCGTAAGACCTTCGTTCATCTTCGGAACACGAATTAAGATATTTTTGATGAAATCTGAGAGCTGGATCACTGCTCCATACTGGTCCATAGGCTTCTTGAGGGATTGAAACTTGCGGGCATCGAAAAGTTATTAAAGACATCGTTAAAATAGTCCAAGTGACTACATTGGCTCAATATTAAGTTTATCAAGGAACAAGAATACTTTTTGTGCGCAAAAACAAACATAAATAACGACTTTATTTCAACTATTCATTTCCTTCTCTTTGGGCCTCTAGTCAGTTAAACTAGTGTAATTTCATAGAGCTACCTTATGATGCGTGTGACGTACAACAACAGATCATACGCTGTTAAACTAGTAACCTGACTCAAGGTCTTACGGGGTTGGAACAACATGAGGGTGAGTAAATACTGACAGAATTTTCATTTTCGGGTGAACTATCCCTGTAATAACTCTTTTTATTATCGAGCACATCCTGCAGTTTAGCAACGGTATACTGTATTTTAGGACAATCACTGATCTAGCTGTGATCTACGAAAAGTTTGGGCTTTTAGGGAAGAGCGAAAGTGTAATGCTATGAAGAAAAGTAATGCACTAAAATCACACAGATCTAGTTTCTTGCTGTCATTGCTGTTGGATCGTTGTTGTTGCAATGTCTCTGCAATGATGTAGCAAATTTATTGTCTTTTTCAGACACCTGGTAGAACTGTCCAGTAGGGGTGGCGCGGTTCACAGAACCCACGGTTCGGTTCGTATCACGGTTTTAGGGTCACGGTTTTCGGTTCTGTACGGTTCTTGTTGTTATTTTATCTTTTAATCTTTAACACTCCAGAAATGTACTTCAGCATATGATATAGGCTATAGCTTAATTATCCGCAAAAAATGTATATCATGTAATCATGCACAAACTGAATTTGACTTGACTTCAAGCACATTATTGAGACCATCTCTGAGGAAAGCTAGGTGACATTTTGATACAGCAAGAGAGAAGACATTGATGAAATGCTTTTGTTTATTTGGCAAAAAAGGAGAATGTGTATTGCTATCTCTACAGGGACTTATGTGCATTTTTAGCACACAAATATTAAAATTAACTTGCATTTATCAAACTGTCAACGTCAGTGTAGCTCTTACAAAATGTTTATGTTTAATGTTTAAAAGAAAAAGAGAGAAACTCTTAAAGCACTATCTTTTAAATAAGTCAAAATATGTTACACATAATTGCCTATAATGAGGCTATAAAAATAGCAAAGGCATAACCATAAAGTGAAACATAAGTTCGACCTCAACACAAAAACAGTATCAACAATCCTTCTATTCCCTGAGAGTGAGGATAAATATTTTTCACTTGAAATTAAACTGCAGTATTTGGAAACATATGACTGGAGTTCTTATCTAAACTTGGTGTCACTGTATTTAAATATCATATGTAACATGAAATCCAAAATGTTCCCACACACCGGACTTATACGATGCTGGCGCATCCTCCAACTCCGGTTAGCCTTCCTTATATCTCCCACTTGCCATTTCTATACGTGACGAGACCTGCAGCACTCCATACTCCACTTTTACTATAGGCTTGTTCGACTTGAACCGGCGCTGCACAGATCGATCGGTTTATGACATCAAAGTACCGCGAGAGTGATTGAAAAGCATACGGAGCCGTTGCTCTCGTGGTACTTTGATGTTATTCATCGATCGGTCTGTGCAGCGCCGGTTCAAGTCGAACAAGCCTCATATATATGTCCATTGTCCACACATCTCTTATTTGAAAAGTAAAAGTAAACACACCGTCTGAGGTCACGGGCACAAAGGTTACATTGCGCATGCGTCGAACCGTGCGACGCACACACGCACCGATCCGAGACAAGCGAACCGAACGGTTCGGATGTTTTTTCATGTACCGTGGCACCCCTACTGCCCAGTGAATGTAGTGAAGTAATTTTAGCTGCACATATAACAATTGTCTTGCGGGTTTTGCGTCATCTGTTCGGCTCTTCTGATCGGATGGCCGATCAAATTATCATCTCACCAATTATCGGTCAAGAACGATCAACGCCTGATCAATCCGAGCACCCTTAGACACCTATTAGACAGCATAGGTGTATATATATATATATATATATTAGGGCTGCAATTAATCGAATTTTGATTTCAATTTCGATTTTGGCTCCCAACGATCTCCAAAATAGTACAATCGAGTAAAAACATTTATTTTGTCATGTTATTTTGTCTTGTGTTCTGAATGACTCGCGCACGCGCACATCCACCCCTCCCGAAGCCATAAACACTCTCAGCCTATACAGTCATAAACCGCAAGCACAATAAACTTCACAATAACAATTGGCTAATTTAATATAGACTGGACTGAGACCATAGACGTCTCTCGAGCTGTCGCTCGATAGTTGGATAGTTTCTGGAAGCTGCGCTGCCTTTGTGAGAGAGACATTAATATCACGATTGCAAATGTTACACTGAATTTATAGTTTTATAAACAAGTAGCCTAGTTTATACGTAGTAAGTTACATTTTAGACGCAATATTGACTGGTTTTGTTCTATTTCACTGACGAAAATAGTTACAAAAGAAAAGCATCACTAAGCGCTTTGTTTTGTTACTGTATGATTCATTTAAACGTATCGTTTTAATGAATGACTCAATGATTCATTTATTAAGACGGTCACTTGTTGCCACCTATTGATTTATTGTTTAAAGGCAAAATTGATTTTATTTTTTATTTTATTATTTGTTTAAACATTAATCTCATAATATTTTTACAGTTGTAATTTTGCAGTGTAAATTAATTTGATCAAATGTAAGAATTTGACATAAAACATATATTTAGTAAGGTTTAATAAATTGTCCTTTATAAAGGCAAATAACGCCCTGGTGACCCCCTACAACAAATTACTTTGTAAACATGTCACCTTTTTCACCACTTGTGAGTTTGCAGGTCTGTTTAATATTTCAAAAATTACAATAAATATTCAAATTTTGATTTTTTTAAGAATTGTTGAAAGGTGTCTTTTAATAAATGCAACATGTTCTTAAAGTCATGTGAAATAATCGTGTTACATAATCGTGATTTCAATACTGACCAAAATAATCGTGATTATGATTTTTTCCATATTCGAGCAGCCCTAATATATATATATATATATATATATATATATATATATATATATATATATATATATATATATAGATATATATATATAGATATAGATATATATATACATACACACACACACACACGTCTAATTGTCTAATTGAAGATCTTTAGATTAATGAAAAAGGGGATCAACCTCAGAGTCTGTACAGAAACCCAGCCATTGTTGGATACACCAGATCTCTGTTTTAAAATCCAAATGCTAAATGACTTGAAGAACCATCTATACACTCTTGAAAAACTTTAGCAATGCTGAATGACAGAGGAGATTTAAGAGAGAGTTTGACAGTGACAGATTGGTGAGCTGCATTAAAACTTAGCTACAGCCACACATGAAGAAAGTTGTAGTGCAATCTGCTTTAATCCTCCGTTACCATGGTTACATCAGCCAAAGCAGTTCGGTATAATTCTGCCCTAAAATTATGCAGCGCTTGATGTTTCCTGCCAAAATTCCAGGAACACTAACGTCACTCTACACAAATATAAAATTACAGATGGCACGTCAACGATCATGTCTCTTTTTCACTGTGCATCATATTTAGACACAAAGCTACTGCTACAACAGTGTAAACTGATCCATGTCAGCATTGTGTACATTTTAACCAAGTTTAAATCCAAACAGAGGAGCGTTCAGATATGTGTGAGTCATTAACCATGAGCAGAACCCTTATGCACACTAGACTCCACCACCACCATATTAATTATTATTGTCAAATATGCAGTGGAGTTGTGCGTGTCGGCTCACTGTTTTTAAGAAGCAGGCACATTTCGCTCAGTGTGGAATGAGGCAGCTCTAGTTCTCATGACAGCAAACCGCTGATGTTTAAGACATTGCTAAATAATGCATGACTGACGTAAACAAAAGAGCTGAGTGCTCCTACGGCCAAGAAAGAGATGGATGGCATTATTTCTCCATAATTTCCTCTCATGACTCCAATCCCATCTCAGAGAAAATGACAATATGCCTTTGTGTTTTTAGGATTTATGGATGACAGCCAGTAACACAGAGGTAGGGATGGCAAATTTCAGCACACTTGAATAATTCACTCTTCCCACCTGCTATTAGCATGTAAACACAAGCTTTGTGGCATCGAAACAAGAAACGGAACAGAGTCTACTGTCTCACAGGGACGAAGAAGGCTTTGAAATGGGAATAGAATTCTGCCTCAGAGTAAAAAATAAAATCATGTAATTGTTAGATGAATTATAAAATAAGAAAGAGTCACATTGTGAGATATAAAGTTACAAATACAAGAAATTGAGTCATAATTGAGATATTTAAGTCACATTGCAAGATATAGAGTACCTGTCAAAAGTTTTAGTCACAATTTTTTATGTTTTTGAAAGTCTCTTATGCTTACCAAGGCTGTAGTTATTTAATCAAAAGTACAGTAAAACAATTATATTGTGAAATATTGCTATTTAAATTAATTGTCTTCTATTATAATAACTTTAAAAGTGAAATTTATTCCTACGACGACAAAGCTGAATTTTCAGCATCATTAATCCAGTCTTGAGTGTCTTTTGAATCTTCGGAAATCATTCTAATATGTTGATTTTCTGCTCAAGAAGCATTTCTTATTATTATTATTATCAATGTTGAAAACAGTTTTTGCTCCCTAACATTTTTGTAGTTTTTCCATGACCATAAACCTGGAGAGAGTAGGAATCAAGAAAGAGAATTGTTGACAGCAATTCCTGACTGCATGGAAATGTTTGTTACTTTCAGTCAATCTGAAAAAAGAATTTCCATAATGTTTGTCCAAGGTCACAATCCGGCATGTGAAGAGGTTGGCTGACAGGTTGTGTATCGATCAATGAAGGGAACAACAGCAGCAGGTGTACTGAAGTCTGTTACTTGTGAAATGGCAGGTGTTATGAGCCAAACGCATGGCAAGATTTGCAGTGTTGGTCAGAACCACAGCCAGGACACGAGGCCAAAGGGACCTGATTGGATTGTGTGTCTGAAATAAATGGCACCCAAAAGAGAGGAGATATATGAAACTGGCCGGCCCACATGGGCTGGATGGAATAAGACCCTTACTCTCCCGAGAGGGTACAAGACTGGTCCGTGTCAAGGGCTGTGGGTCTTGAATAATGCCGTAAGTGTGTGTACGGGTATGCATTCAAGGCTACATGAGCTAAAAAAGTACAAGAGATGTTTTAAACCATTTCACCATAAAAATAAAGGTTTGAAAGGCTTTTATCAGATTTATATCACGTTATGCACTGCATTAAAAATAGAATATCCACTTTGCATGATCAACCAGATTTGCGTTTCCTGAAAAAAGCAGCAATGTTTGCATGGCATCAAGAGAATAGCGTTGATGTTTAAGGTATACAGGTCCTTCTCAAAAAATTTGCATATTGTGATAAAGTTCATTATTTTCCATAATGTAATGATAAAAATTAAACTATCATATATTTTAGATTCATTGCACACCAACTGAAATATTTCAGGTCTTTTATTGTTTTAATACTGATGATTTTGGCAAAAATACTCTAAAAAAATTAGCATATTTCATCTGACCAATAAAATAAGTGTTTTTAATACAAAAAAGTCAACCTTCAAATAATTATGTTCAGTTATGCACTCAATACTTGGTCGGGAATCCTTTTGCAGAAATGACTGCTTCCATGCGGCGTGGCATGGAGGCAATCAGCCTGTGGCACTGCTGAGGTGTTATGGAGGCCCAGGATGCTTCGATAGCGGCCTTAAGCTTATCCAGAGTGTTCGGTCTTGCGTCTCTCAACTTTCTCTTCACAATATCCCACAGATACTCTATGGGGTTCAGGTCAGGAGAGTTGGCAGGCCAATTGAGCACAGTAATACCATGGTCAGTAAACCATTTACCAGTGGTCTTGGCACTGTGAGCAGGTGCCAGGTCGTGCTGAAAAATGAAATCTTCATGTCCATAAAGCTTTTCAGCAGATGGAAGCATGAAGTGCTCCAAAATCTCCTGATAGCTAGTGTAGGATTACAAATTTTATTTTAAATGTATAATTGAGCTTCCAATACAATAGCATAGAAACTGAGAAAGTTTATTAGTGTGAATTTTGTATCTAAGGTAAATGATGTCACAAACCTGCCTGTTCCTGTCTGTCCAGCTCTCTATTGTAAGTTAAATTGGTCAGAGCACTGAGACTATCACCTTTTGTCTTTATGCACTGCCTGGCCATTAAGATAATGTGAAGGTATCGGTGAAGAGTCTGGCTGATTGGATTAGGATATTTACATTACACTGTTATGCTGATTGGATTAGGATTGGTAACACTCTCAGTCTAGGGCACATCCTTAACCCAGATGCCTCATTTGCATGCTTTTGTTTCCACCTTTATGTAACTCCTCCTCCTGAAAGGGTATATGAACTAAATGTATACTGCCTTAGTTAGACTTGATTGAGATGACTACAGCGACGAAATAAAGAACTTATACCTCAACAATCTCCTGGTCTGCAACTCTATCTTTTCTACACTTGAGAAGAAGAAGTTCACAACAGATGGTGCCGTGACCCGGATGGAGAAACTGAAACTCAACAAAGAATGAACTTTTGAAACTTCAAAGCTCAAAGATCTCAACAAAGATCTTACTTTCCAGTTCCAGACTGAATCTTTTGAATCCAGAAAGATCTCAACAAAGCTGCCTGAGTTCGCGAACTGAATCTCAACAAAGATCTCAACAAAGCTGACTGTGTTCCAGAACTGAATCTCAACAAAGATCTCAACAAAGCTAACTGAGTTCCAGAACCAAGCTCAACAAAGATCTCTGACTGAGTTTCCAGACGGAATTTTTTCCATACAACAATAATTTGGTGAGTTTCACTCCATTCAAAGAACCGTTGAAAAATCAGTAAAAATTATCCTCTGTGCCGTCAGAGAAAGAGTTATCAGACAGCTGTAGTGTTTGATTACCCAAAGTTATCCTTTAAAAGTTGTCTTTTAAAGATGAAAATATATCCTCTGTTCAGGCAGGGACGTTTTTAACATCACATGTTAAAAAGATATCCTCTGTGTCAGGCAGGGAAGATTAGTATTATTTTGCTAATTATTTGTTTTGTTGTTTGTTTTGATCCTCTGAATTGTCAGGGAAGTTGTTGGTATCCTCTGTGCAGACAGGGAAGATTTTAGCATTCAAGTTAAAATATTGTTAGCCTCTGTGCAAGCAGAGAAGAGGTAGTCTTACAGGCTATTTATTTTGGCTACCCTTTTAAAAGTTTTTCTTTTAGAGAGGAAAGTTTGATCCTCTGTTTCAGGCAGGGAAGAGTTAGCAATACATGCTAGTAATTTTGTTTTATCCTCTAAAAAGTTAGGAAGGTGAAAGATCCTTTCCGTTTCTTTCAGGGAAGATTAGCGTAACATGCTAATATTTTGTGTTTCATCCTCTGTTTCTGGCAGGGAAGTTAAATGTGATGTGTTGGTAACAAGGAAGGTTTATCAACAGTTTGATCTGTGACATAAGTGTAGACTCTTTTGATCAGAGAAGTTTTAGTGTTTTTGATTGTGTGATAAAGAAATCCACAAAATGGTTAGAACGAATGCTAGGCTGGTTCCAACAACTGAAAAATTTGGTCTTGCGACTCCTTTGTGGTCAGATAGTGAATTTAAAACACTGTTAGGAGAACAAATGAACCTAATAGTCACTGAGAAAGTTAGAAAAGAACTAACGCAGAAATATGAGATTCATCCAGACAAAACTTGGTCGGTAGATGAGTGTAAAAAAGTACTAGGAGCAAGTATTCGCAAGAACAATGTGAAAGGCATAATATGTTGCCATAGAGAATTTGGTTTAGCACTAGCTACAGAACAGTCTAAACGCAACTCAGAGCTAGAGAAACAGATTAATGAGCTCCGGGCTAAAGTTTCCTCTTTAACCAAGAAATTGAACCGCAACAAAGATGCAGAAAAAACTGATGGGGAAGAAGTAAGTCAGCCTGATAACATTTACCCTGATTTACGAACGTTCTTTGAAACAGATGTAGCCGTCCAATCAGTCACTGATAAGCCTGTTAATTCAGTTTATGTGTGTGGAGCTAGAAAAAGATCACAGGGAATTGAGGAAAATGAAAGTGTTTCTACCCACCCTTCTGTAGTCCGAATACAAACTGTCGCAAAAGCCCTTGGACCTAAGGATATAGAACGACTCTCTGAGAGTTTACCCTCACCACGTAAACAGTTTTCTGAATTTAGAAGGGCATTCATAGGCAAAATTCGTCTATATGACATGTCGTTAACAGAAGTCACACAGTTAATGTCACAAATTTTAACTGATTCTGAATTCAACAGTTTTGAATCTGCAGTGACTTCTGAACTACAACATGCCAGTAGAGGCGATATGAGAGAAGGTGTTTTGAAAATCCTAAAGACTATCTTAGGACCCAAAATAGACTGGTCTAGAGTTACTAGCTGTGTACAAAAGAAAGAAGAAACGGTAAATGAATATACTGAACGGTTTTGTCAGTCAGCCATAACTTACAGTGGAATAGTGGATGATTCCGAAAGTGTGCTCGATGACAAAGGACCACTAATTCGTATCTGGTCAGATGGCCTTGTAGCCGAATACAGAAGAGCTTTGCCATTCCTAGATCTAACTTGGTCTAACAGAACTCTCAGAAGTAACGTTGACAGGTTAGCTGCATGGGAAAGAGATGCTGATGTTAAAACCAAAGTGAGAGTAGCAGCAGCAGCTACATTTAGCACAGCAAAACAAGAAAACAGGTGGTCTAAAAAAGAAGGGAGCTGCCACTATTGTGGAAGATTAGGACATTGGGAGAAAGAGTGTAGGAAGAAATTGCAAGATACAAAAAGAAATGCTATGCATAATTCTGCTCCTTCTCAGCCTGCTTACAACCCGGAAGCAGTTCCGCAAGTGTCCACTGAAACTTTAGGACAGCTTGTTCAGGCTCTTTTAAGAGCACAAAAAGACCAGGAAAAAAACTAATTGTTGGGGCTGTGAGTAGCTACCTTACCCCTGTAATACATCATAATGACACAAGAATTTTTGTGAAAGGTAGCATACAAGAGAAAGAAATTGATTTTTTGCTTGATACAGGTGCAGAAATTACCATAATTCCTACAAAATTGGCTAAAGGTTTAGACATTCCGTACAAGAAAACCAAATTTTCTTTAACTGGCGTAATAGGTGAAGATTCCGATTTGTATGAAACCCCGCCCATAGATGTACAATTTGGCCCAAAAACTCTGACTACAAAATTGTTATGTGCTCCATTAAATACAGGTGCAATTTTAGGCATGGATCTCCTGAGACAAATACATCTAACTTTAGACGTGTCCTCAGAATCTGCTAGCATTCAAATTTCCTCAGCACAAGTTTCTACCAATAATGTAATCCCTCCAGAGTATGCTTTCTTACAGAATCATCCAATTTGGGCTAAAGACAAGGATGATTGTGGTTTGTTGACAGGTGTAGAACCAATAAAATTGACGGGGACTCCACCTCCGGTCACCAAACAATATCCGATCAATAAGGAAGCTATACAGGGGATCAAACCTATTGTAGAAAAGTTGCTGACGCAAGGAGTGCTAGTTAAAACCAACAGTCCCTGTAACTCACCCATTTGGCCCATCAAGAAATCCAATGGGACATGGAGACTTACAATAGACTACAGAGTAGCCAATACAAATATTGATAAAATCACCCCTCTAGTGGCAGATCCTTCCACAATTTGTAATGGCATACCATTAGAGAGTAAGATTTTTTCAGTAATTGATATGTCTAATGGATTCTTTTCTGTACCGTTGCACTCTGACAGCCAGCCATGGTTAGCTTTCACAGTTGACTATGAGCAATACCAGTGGACACGTTTGCCACAGGGATTTCAAAACTCCCCAACCATATACCATCAGGCTGTCAGACGTGATTTGTGTGACCCAGAATGTCCGGTAAAACAGTCCACTATGATCCAATATGTCGATGATATTTTGATTTCCTCAACAGATCACGAGGTACATCAAACTGAATTGGCATCATTGTTGGACTATTTGCATAAGAAAGGACACAAATGCAGCTTTCACAAAGCTCAAATTGCTAAAAAGCAAGTCACATTTCTGGGTCAAACAATTGGTGCAGGAAATAGATCCATTACACAGGATCGAGCGGCTTCAGTCAAAGCCATACCCCCGCCTACTACCATTAAAACACTCCGATCATTTTTAGGAACAGCAGGTTACTGTAGACCTTGGATTGAAGACTATGCCTCAATTGCACAGCCGCTCTATGACTTGTTGAAAGGCCATGGTAAAGATTCTGATACTGTTTGTATGGAAGAATGTCACCTCAAAGCGTTCAATGATTTGAAGAGAGCACTATGTCAAGCACCAGCATTGGGAATTGCCCAAACTGATAGACCATTTGTGCTTTATGTCCATGAACATTTAAGCTTCATGACTGCATGTCTAATGCAAGATCATGGGGGCAGTTTACGCCCAATTCATTACTATTCTGGTAAACTTGACATAGTAGCTCAAGGTATGGGCCCATGCCTCAGAGCAGTACAGGCAGTGCATCTAGCGCTTCAGGCTTCATCAGGAATGGTGTTAGGACAGTCTGTAAACGTAAGATGTCCGCATGCAGTGTCCGCATTAATGAATCAAGCAAAAGTCACTTCTGTCACTTCCTCTCGCTGGGGAAATTGGTTAGCAACTCTCACAGCCCCGAATATTGTCTTACAGCGTGCACCTGTCACGAATCCGTCCTCATGTATGATGTCTGCTATGACTGAAGTTTTGTTAGAGGATGAAGGAGAAATGACACACGATTGTGTTACGCTTACATATACACCTATGAGTGAAATAAAAGAAACTCCCACAGAGAATTCAGAATTTGAGTTGTTTGTTGACGGTTCAGCTCAAGTAATTGAAGGTAACAGACGAGCAGGTTATGCAGTAACGTCCACCACGGAAGTGTTAGCTTCAGGACGTCTTCCAGATCATTTTTCAGCTCAAGCTGCAGAACTAGTAGCCCTAACAAGAGCATGCACGCTAGCTTCAGGATCAGTTGCTAATATCTACACAGATTCCAGATATGCTTTTGGGGTAATTCATGATTTTGGTGTCATTTGGCAAACCAGACAGTTTCTAACTTCTGCTGGATCCCCCATTAAGCATGCTGAATTAGTGAAAGATCTAATGTTTTCCATGAAACTTCCAAAGAAATTAGCAGTGATCAAAGTGAAAGCACATCTCACAACTAATACTACGGAAGCTAAAGGTAATGCTCTTGCTGATATGGCAGCTAAACAGGCTTGTTTCTATGCAACTGTACAAGTGTGTTCAGGTAGTGCAGCACAGAAGACAATTATGCCTCCTGAATCAATAATTGATCTGTACAAAGACGTTCCTCTGTATGAAGCATGGACATGGTTAGACAAAGGAGCCACAGTGGATTCATCTGGTTGCTGGACCAAAGGGGGAAAGTATGTCGCTCCCGAATCACTGCTGCCATATTTGGCTCAACAAATACACAGTTTAGGTCACAGTGGTCCAGCAACGATGAATCACAGGTTCTCAAATCAGTGGTGGAATCCAAAATTCAGAAATGTAGCCACAGAAACAGCCAAGAGGTGTGTTACATGTCAGAAAAATAATGATATACCAGCAGCCACTACACCAGCAGCACATACCCCAGCTCCACCAGGACCATTTCGTCACCTGCAAGTTGATTACATATCATTGCCTCGTTGTAAGGGAAAAACTGATGTTTTGGTAGTAATAGACAAGTTCTCAAGATGGGTAGAAGCTTATCCAACAGGGCGTGCAACAGGGCGTGCTACAGCTGCACATACTGCTAAATGTCTTGTCACTGATTTCATTCCCAGATGGGGATTACCAGATTGGATTGACTCAGATCAAGGTACACACTTCACAGGACAGATAGTCAAGGAAGTGTCTAGAATGTTACAGATTAAGTGGAACCTTCACTGCCCCTATAGGCCACAAGCATCAGGACAGGTTGAACGTGCAAACAGAACAATCAAAATCAGGCTAAGCAAAATGCATCAGGAAGGAGTACCATGGGTTGAAGCGTTGCCAGCAGTACTGTGTAGTATGAGAGCATCACCTAACAGAACAGTAGGACTGAGCCCTCATGAGATTATTACTGGACGCCCCATGCAGATGCCAGGTGTGATTGATCTTAGAAATGCTGATGTACACATTACCTCAGATGCCCTGATTGCTTACTGTGAAAACCTAACAAAGGCGGTACAGAGTGCCAGAGGGAGAGTTGAGTCATGTTGGCAGACTTCACCAGAAGGGGGACACACAATCATCCCAGGTCAATGGGTCATGATAAAGTCATTCAGAAATAAGCCATTAGAACCAAAGTGGCATGGGCCACATCAAGTGATGTTGATTACAGCCGCTGCAGTATTGTGTCAGGGAAGGAAAACCTGGACTCATTGTACACACTGTAAGGTTGTTCCCCCACCAACAGGGATAGGTTAGGACACAGAACCAGTGAGGAGCCCCGGGAAGAACCGAATGCAGTAGGCTTCGGGGGTTAACCCTGGGGTGAAGACTTCCCTCATAGGCCCTATCCTAGTCCATCCTTACCTCACTGTTCTTTAGGTGTCAAAGGAATTAAGAAATAGGGAGAGATGGAACGACAATAGCAGACCCAGAAAAAGTTTACAACCCTAGTGTTTGAACAAATACTGCTCTACTGCTTAGCAGACTCGGAAGTTTACAACCCTAGTGTTTGAACAAATACTGCTCTCCTGTCTTTTGTTTTCTTTCTTACTCTGTGCAGATACCACTGATGACTTCCCGAGACCCATACGCACTGACCTCGTCATCTGCGTATGAAGCCACAAGAAAACCTCAAGAAACAACTTGACCCTCTTCCGAGCCAACTATCACAAAAGGATAAAGAAAAGAAAAAGAAAAAAATACACAACGCAGAGACTCACATACGAAACCTTCAGTCATCCATCAACATGATCAAGATTGTCGTACCAGTAACATCACAGACACTCTCGCTTCGCACAAGATAATGATCTTACAGAACAGAGTGGCCTTAGATTACATTCTAGCAACGGAAGGAGCCTGCACCATCATCGGACCTGAGTGCTGCACCGGGTTTTAATGGATCCAACAGAGAACTTGAACAAAATCCAACAAGACATTCTTGATCTTTCAGCAAAATTACACCAGATGACTGAAGTAAATTTTTCATGGTTCGGAAACTTGATTGGGAAACCCTGACTGTGGATAAAGGAAATAGCAATTCTGCTGTTACTTCTTCTAATAGCGTACTATCTATGCGTCCACAGTATCAAGTGTTTCATTCAACAAATGACTCACGCCCCTCACAAAGAAATGACAGTTCCAAACAGAAAAGACTATTACCCTTAAGAACTTCACGGACCCTAAATTTGCATGTTTGTTTCTGTGTCAGCATGCAATTGCAGAAAAGCAAACATAGAACACGCATTATGTGCCTGTAACGATCACAAGTTACAAGAATGAACTTTTAAGTCTTTAAATTTGTATTTTGTGAGAGTTATTTAGAACTCTCAAAGGGGGAACTGTAGGATTACAAATTTTATTTTAAATGTATAATTGAGCTTCCAATACAATAGCATAGAAACTGAGAAAGTTTATTAGTGTGAATTTTGTATCTAAGGTAAATGATGTCACAAACCTGCCTGTTCCTGTCTGTCCAGCTCTCTATTGTAAGTTAAATTGGTCAGAGCACTGAGACTATCACCTTTTGTCTTTATGCACTGCCTGGCCATTAAGATAATGTGAAGGTATCGGTGAAGAGTCTGGCTGATTGGATTAGGATATTTACATTACACTGTTATGCTGATTGGATTAGGATTGGTAACACTCTCAGTCTAGGGCACATCCTTAACCCAGATGCCTCATTTGCATGCTTTTGTTTCCACCTTTATGTAACTCCTCCTCCTGAAAGGGTATATGAACTAAATGTATACTGCCTTAGTTAGACTTGATTGAGATGACTACAGCGACGAAATAAAGAACTTATACCTCAACAATCTCCTGGTCTGCAACTCTATCTTTTCTACACTTGAGAAGAAGAAGTTCACAACACTAGCTGCATTGACCCTGCCCTTGATAAAACACAGTGGACCAACACCAGCAGCTGACATTGCACCCCAGACCATCACTGACTGTGGGTACTTGACACTGGACTTCAGGCATTTTGCCATTTCCTTCTCCCCAGTCTTCCTCCAGACTCTGGTACCTTGATTTCCGAATGACATGCAAAATTTGCTTTCATCCGAAAAAAGTACTTTGGACCACTGAGCAACAGTCCAGTGCTGCTTCTCTGTATCCCAGGTCAGGCGCTTCTGCCGCTGTTTCTGGTTCAAAAGTGGCTTGACCTGGGGAATCCGGCACCTGTAGCGCATTTCCTGCACACGCCTGTGCACGGTGGCTCTGGATGTTTCTACTCCAGACTCAGTCCACTGCTTCCGCAGGTCCCCCAAGGTCTGGAATCGGTCCTTCTCCACAATCTTCCTCAGGTCACCTCCGGTCACCTCTTCTCGTTGTGCAGCGTTTTTTGCCACACTTTTTCCTTCCCACAGACTTCCCACTGAGGTGCCTTGATACAGCACTCTGGGAACAGCCTATTTGTTCAGAAAAATCTTTCTGTGTCTTACCCTCTTGCTTGAGGGTGTCAATGATGGCCTTCTGGACAGCAGTCAGGTCGGCAGTCTTACCCATGATTGCGGTTTTGAGTAATGAAACAGGCTGGGAGTTTTTAAAAGCCTCGGGAATCTTTTGCAGGTGTTTATAGTTAATTAGTTGTTTGCAAGCACATACACACAAACGATAACAGACAACAAAATGAATTCAAGGAGGAATACCCACTGAAGTACCTTGGAATGCGCAGCTTTGTATGATGCACTGACGTAATTTCCACTGAAACAGGAAGCTAAGGCGGGACATTTTGAATGGCTCCTCCCCCTTTTTAAATAGACAATAACATTTAGTTTACCTCACAGACAAAGCCATACAAAGACAGCACCATGGAAGCGAATCCAAGCGCTGATGATACGTTGGATTCAATAGTAGATGTGTGGATAAATTCTAGCCATTTCATTTTGAACCAACATATAGTTGGAAAATGGAATACAACTCAAGCGTTTGAGCAACCGAACAAACATCTCCAACCCACATTGCTTGGTGACGTGTGAGAGGTCGCTTTGGACAGGTGGTATTTATAGCATAGGGGGCGGAACTTTTTAGATTCTAGAGAGCATTTGATTGGACAGAAGATGTGATGAGAAGCTGAAGTGAGACATACTGAGAAGGTGATGACATAAAAATCTGTGATCCATTTTAGCGGAACTGTTTTGAATGCTTAGAATGCTTAGAAATGCTTTAAATTTCCTAAACGCGTATTTTGTAATTGTTTTGGAACACACCAGCTTATTCATAACCTTAAGGCTAACATATTCATACTAAAAGCAAAAAAACTTTTTATTTAATTTAATTTTTTTTATTTTTTTATTTAGGGGGCCTTTTAAATACACAGAGATATTGAACTGAATACAGACAGGTGTACTCGTTAAATGAATGTCCATGACAACGGTTTAGTGACGGGAAACCTTGAACAAAGGAAACAGATGACTGAAGACATAAAAACTCAGGGTACGTTTACGCGACAATGATATGCTTAAAATGCATATCTTCAGCTTGTAACCGTCTCATCTGAATAACACTCAAACCTGTATGTGTGCACAGAGAACATGCGGGGGAAACTGCACATGAGACATCATACCAAACACTATTGTCATATGACAGAACAAGCCAAAACATACTAGAATATCCGTTGCCATTCTAAGAAACTATATTATAACAAATAATTAATTATTTGTTAATTAATTCCACCTATAATTCCACAAAATAAAAATAAAAATGAAAATGATAGACGCAATCCAAATCGCAAAGCTAATAGTGAAATTGAGTCAGTTCACTAGTATAATAGCGTAAGCTTCTTTTGTTGTACGTCACACGCATCACCCACATGACCAGCGTCGGCCAATAGTGAGCCTACGTGTGACGTAGCTCTACACAATCACACTACATTAACTGACTAGAGGCCCACAGAGAAGGAAATGAATATTTAAAATAAAGTCGTTATTTTTGTTTGTTTTTGCGCACAAAAAGTATTCTCGTCGTTTGATAAACTTAAGATTGAGCCACTTGGACTATTTTAACAATGTCTTTAATAACTTTTCGGGCCTGGCAAGTTACAAATCCCTGAAGAAGCCTATGGACTAGTATGGAGGAGTGATCCAGCTCTCAGATTTCATCAAAAATATCTTAATTCGTGTTCCGAAAATGAACGAAGGTCTTACAAGGTTGGAACAACATGAGGGTGAGTAAATACTGACAGAATTTTCATTTTTGGGTGAACTATCCCTTTAATATAGGCCTACTGTGCTACATCTTAAATCTACCAAAGAATCTAATTTCTCACTAGCAGGAATGCTAAAAGTCTGCTAATAATGCTAACAATGCTAAGTCAAGTCATATTTATTTATATAGTGCTTTTTACAACACAGATTGTTTCAAAGCAGCTTTACAGAGATAACAGGAAAATAATGCAACAAAGTTTGTTTCCAGAAGAAAATAGCGTCACAGTCCAGCTTAAGTCAGTTCTGTGATGTTTCTGAGCAAAGCTAACTGTCATTTTGACAGGAGCCGAGGAGCAGAGCTCTCGAGAGCTCAGTCATATTTTATGTCATAACTAGTAGTAATTAATCAGAGGTGGTATATTACACGCAGTCAAATAAAGTGCAGATCACTACAGATTTGTGAGTGATCAATCCAATGCCAGTGATTTATAGTGCAGGGCTAGCAGTGACATGCCCCGAGCCGCAGTCGGACACAGATGGTCGTTTTGGGCTTGTTCTCCAGAGAATACTTCCACAAAACAACAGCTTTATATCTGTACTTCACTCTTCTCAAGACAAATCACCAGTGTGCAATCGGCATCTATCTCTGCGGGAGTGAGTCAACACTTGGTGTGATATACGTAAATAAGCACATTTCCAAGAACAATTAACACAGATGTTTCAAGGGGTAATTAAAAACACCTTATGACTGGAAGAAATCAACTAATTGGCTTAAAAATATAAATAAATAATGTATTAGATTGTATTTAAAATAAGGGTGATGGGTGTAATTTAAAGAGCAAAGAAAATTAGATTCCTTAATGATTCCATTAACAACCCTCCAAACAAACACACACACAATTTGATCCTATATATAATAATCAAACAGTAACACATTGTAGTGAACAGCACATTCCAGGGCCCAGTTTTATGCTGAAACAGCGGAGAAAGGTTTGCTACAGTACAGTTCATTGGTTCTTGGTGGACTAACACAAACAATGTCCAATGCCATGAGATAAGGATGCTAGGACAGCTGACAGACACCTCGTTGAAGGCAAGAAAAAGACCCCTAGTGCCGTCGCGGTGAAGGAATTTCCCTTGCCGCAATTTTGAGTGGCTCAATAGCGCGATATGCGGCATTATCGCCATTTATTTAGATTTATTTAGATTTATTTAGATTTATTTGTTGCTATATAAATAAGTGTTACGATGTGGTCAGCATGCACAAAAACGAGGACATTTTCAGTAACCAGCGTCTCTGCTCATTGAAAGGCTATCACTCAGCGAGCAGTTACATTGTTACAGCAACGGACTGTCTTTGAGTGAGTCATAATCGTTCATTCATTGAACACGTTCAAAAACGCTGATTCATTAAAAGATATATTTAATTAGAGCTGGGCGATACGGAGCAAAAAATATATCTCGATATATTTTGCTATATCTCGATATACGATATATATCTCGATATCTTTACAGGAAAAATAACCCAACAAAAACTAATGCAAAAACAAATATGCCAAATACCACAGTCTTTTTTTTTATTGGAGTGCAAAGAGGTAGGCAGTTCATGTAGTCCAAAGTGCTTCTGCGACATTTAAAAAAAAAAATCCCTGTATACAAAAATAATAATTGTATACAAATTAATTGCTGTATACAAAAATAATTGCCACCTGTCCCGTTTTACCGGGATTGTCATCCTTTTTAATAACATGTGCCGGGAAATGTATCGTTTTCGAAAGGCTGTGTGAATGTTCAAACCAAGGTTCAAACCGTGTAGCGTGCGCACGGCAGATAGGGAGAGAGCACCGTGTAGCGCGTACACGCCAGAGAGGGACAGAGAGCGAGAGACCTTGCGTGTGTTTGCTAGTGTGCGTGTGTGCCTCAAGAAGTGCATGTAAGACAGCATTTAAGACGATCTTTTTAGACGAGTTCTGTAGCCTCCGGGCTAGTTGCGGGCGCCGCCATGTTGAATGAGACAACACGCGAGGGGAGGGGGAACAAAAGCAAGGAGGCGGGGGCGAGCACAGCGCAAAGAAGACAAAGCGGCGAAATCAGAATTAAATATAAACAATATATCGATATATACGATATGTCAAAATCAATATCGTGTTTAAAAAATATCTCGATATATTTTAAATATCGAGATATCGCCCACCCCTATATTTAATAAAACAAGGTGTTAATTATTTTTAACTTTGAGCTCCACTTTTCAAGGTTCAGCTGACCAGCAATGCGTCACATGGGTAACACTGAAGCTTCACTTAATAAAGACCAATGGCATAGATTCAATGCGTGACTCGTTGATTTTTTCTTCCGCGGCTTCCTCGCGCTGTGGAATGCTGACCAGCTGCATTCTGACACCATTCATGGTAAATACCCTTAACCGTTAAAAGAATGATACAACAAATATTTAGCTTTTCTTGGACACGGAAACCTTTTCCCAAATATTGACCTCAAAGACAGACGCAGATAACCGACGTGCTCAGTCGATCTCTCTCACTCACTGTCCGTTTAGGTTTAAGTGCAAATCCACGAAGCCTCTGTACAAATCACCATGATAAACGGTCTTGTTATCATTATTAACTTAACATTCAACACACATGCACAAAGTTCAAAACAATAAGGGTTTAGTCTTACGAAAAAAGAAAATATGTGAATATTGCGGTTGCTGTGGTTACTTGCATTCCTCTGCGGTTGGCTTGTCAGTAGTGCGGTACTACAATATTGCGGTTATTGTGATAGCCCTACATGAATGTCATTTCAGAACTACTTTATGAGTATGAATTATCAAATGCATTGAAATAATACAATATACAAGCACTGTAAAAGGTTTTGCCACAAACTCAACTGACTGGCTTTTCTCCTGTATGATTTCAGATGAGTCTCTTCAGACCTTACTGTACATCAGCTTCCAGAACTTCTGATTGAGGCTGTGTTTGACCTCCTAATTGAACTCCTTTCCACAAATTGAACATAGAAATAAAAACAGTATAAATAACAAAATAAATAAGTTTTTTTCTTAATCTTATTAGTGCAAACAATAAGTGCAAGTGCAACCATAATCAAAGTACTCTCTCAGTATTCAAAGTGCAAATTTGAGACCAAAACAGACCAGAGCCACACAACTACACAGTCCAGAGATAGATCTGATATTGGGAGACAGGCTATAGTATGCAGCCTAATTTGCGCGCCTCAGGGAGCTCGTGTTTTACTTTCACATTGTTAATCCTTACTTTCACTTTAAAATGTGTTATTGCGCGGTGCTGAGCGCGCATTCCACAAGATAAGGGGCGTTTTTGCTTTATAAAGCGCGAAACACTGGCAGTGGAATGAGAAAAAAATGCAAGGTCTCGAGAAGCGTTTTTTTTAAAGTTTAAGGCTGTGTGTCCACCAAAGCATTTTTAGCCAGCTGAAAACGATAGGTGCTCCGCTGAAAACGCCTAGCAGTGGGCGCTTGAGAGCATTTTGGCAGTGCAGCATTTTTTCAATTGAGATGCTTCATTGCTATGATACAGAATATTATAAACCGCAGCACAGTTTACTTGTAACTGATTTCGCCGATAATTTGTTTCATACTAAAAAAATATTTTTCATCCATTTTGTTCGGTTAGCTCTGCAGGTTGACGTCGTTGTACAGAAAGAATATTGTGACAGTTGGTCGGTGTGGTATTTGTCCCGCCCCTCCTCCACTGTGATTGGACGGCTGGGTAAAAAGTGACAGAGATGAGTGCTGCGTTTTACCCAAAGTTGAACATTCTTCAACTCTCGGCGACCTGTAAAAAGCGCTTCACCATGAAAAAAAAACGCTCAGGGCCTTGTTACGCTCATGGCGTTCTAAAAACGGATTGGAAACAATTGGAAAAATACGACAGCTGCGTGAAAAAACGCTTTGACGGACACACGGCCTAACTGAATTTACCTTGAGCGCCGCATTTTAGAAAGCTGTGTCATGCGCGAGACGCTGCAAAAGATGCAAAACGCAAGCGCAAGGTTATACACATCCATCTAGTTTACATAGAAAAACAATGGAAAAGTAGCGCATTGGAATGGAAAAACAAGTTCTGTGTGAACCACCCCTAAGACATTAATCAGACGGTCTGTTGCGCAACGAATCCTCCGCCATCGTCACGCGATAAGTGAACTGTGATTCCTACTGCACTGTGTGCAACTGCAACTCGTGCTGGATGAGCAGAGTAGACGTTTACAATAGTTTTTTTTTTTAAACAGCAAAATGACAGTGGAGGCGGTGCCGTGGTGTACACCGTAATATAATGTGAATGTAGCGGTTGCGTATTCTATGCTAATTTCACCCTCACACTCCGTCATGACAATATCGCGAGACAGCTTTTCACTCGACGAGAAATCTCGTCACATTTTAGTCTTGTGAGATCTCGTCGAACCCCTACTTAGGACCCTTTGGATACAGCAGAGGTGGCTGAAATAAAGAGAGGCCAGAAGAATCCATACAAAACCATGCTTAAAACTGATGTAAACTGCAATACATTCATTTTATCATTCAGAGAAATGCGTTTTCTCAGTGACAGCTACTTATAGTGCAACATCTTACACAAATTATGTTGTTAACACAAATGAATGTATGCATGACAGTTCCATCTTTTTCTATCATTCATGTTTGGACTGTGCTCACAACACTGCCAATGGTATTCTGTTGGTAGCTTGAAAAGGGAGTAATGCAGTTGGTAAAACTTTAAAGACACCGTTTTAATTGTGTGCTTTAGATTAGGCAAATGTGCTCCACAGGGGGAAAGAAGGGTGGGCCACACTATGTGGATCCCCTCTGATGCCAGTCAGTGAGGAAAGAGATATTAACAGACACACTACGTTCATAGTCTACATCAATCCAGTGAGACAATAACAGATAGGCCTACAACACGTCCCAAGTCTCCACGAGAGACAAAATCAGATTGAACTTTTTCTATCCAAGAGAGACATAGCCTACACACACATTTGCAACAAGCTCGGGCGAGAAAATCTTAACTTCAAGGGGTGTGCGATATGGTCCCTCACTTTACAAAAAAAACACATCTAGAGAGTCCACACATGCTCTTAATTTTCTACGTGATGTAGTCTAGTAAGCTAATGCGCTTGATCTAGGTCTAGTGCACGCAATCACTTGTTGATTTATAATGCTCTCAATAATCGAGATAATGGGGAAAAATTCCTCTGTATGTCTTTTATGTTTATATCATCTAATATAGTTAATCAATATCACACGAAGAGTGCCGTTTTTTCTCCAAATATCAGCACGATTACAACTGTGATATTTATTTTATACAACAGTTCAATAAACAAGATGTTAATATTAACCGACTTACATTTATTGCGTGTTTTTGGTCCATTTCGCCAACGAAAATAGTTCCAAACGAAGACATAGGACTGTCTCGAAACGCATGACAGTGAATGAACAAATCGTTTGAAAGTTGATTCAATGACTCACTCATTAAGACAGTCAAATGCTTCGTTCTTATTAAAAGAATCAGACGTTTTAATGAATCGATTGAAACTCAATGACTCACTAACGGTGACTTGCTACTTCCTACTGGCGGTTTTAATTTAACAATTAAAGTAAGCCTATATTTTATTTATTTTTTAATCATTTCTAATATCAATATATAAAGTTTTATGTTTAAAAATGTGTCTTATTATTCTAATAGAATTTGATTTAGTGTACGAATTTGACCAAAAACAAATAGGCATGCATTTAATTAGGTTAAAAAAATGGCTTTATAAAGTAAAAAAAAATATCAGTAAAAGGTAAAAATCTATTTAATCTTATTGGAAAAGAAGATTTCTGTCACTGCAGCAAACTGACCACTATAGAATATGAAGAATATCAAAAACGTTAGGAGGCAGCTGTCCATGCACGGCAGTCCTAAACCTGCAAAGGTACCAACACAATAAAAGCATGCAGCAAAATATCGTCTAATTATTTTTTCGATAAAATCCCAGAAAATATTGAGATATAATTTTTTATCAATTAAAAAAATTTAAACTACACTATAATTTTCTCACTCTCTTGTTGTTACAAAGCAATATGACTTATTTGCTTCCAAAGAACACAAATAGTGACTTTTTGAAGATCCAGGATCCTCTATTCCTTATAATAAAAGCTGTCAAGCTCAAAAATAGTGTGGTAACATGCTGCGCTTAGGGGATCGAACTCCAGTCTCACAGACCAGTTGTCGGTATTGACGTCGGTATTGTTGGGGGTTGACGGAACCAGTATCCATTTATTTTAATTATATGGAAAAGGACTAAGACATTATATGCAAATATTGAATTGTTTGAGTTAGCTTACTCGATATTTCATGCTTGTGTAGTGCAAAGGTTATAGGGCTGATTATACCTCAAATTTTAATCTCTGCTTAAAGTGCAGGTTTGGAGAAAAGGGTCAGTCGACATGAGTCACATAACAAAACCAATAGCTAATAATTTGTGAATCTTTTTGACTAATTCATTAAAACATCCATTTGTCTGTGAATCATGCTGTAATTGCACTATATGCATTTAAAAACGGAAGTATAACTATGTATTTCCTATTGTTTATTTTGTAGTGGCCTTGCGGTAGAACTGCTGAACAGCAAAGCAGGAAACACTGTCAAGAGTATATTAATATAGTACAGTGTTCCATCCACACTATAAAAGGCACCAATAATTTGATTTCAGCGTTTATTATATATACAATAATGTGAATAAGTTAGAACACCCATTCTAAAGTTGACTAAAAAGAGGAATAAAAAAAATCATCTTTTGGAAATTGATCTTAATGCCTTAATTAAAAAAATGAGGATAAAGTTCCCTTGGCCTTTGGAATTAAAATATCCCCACATCCTCACACTCCCTTCACCATACCTAGAGATTGGCATGGTTTTATTTCAGTTAGCCTAATAGCTGGTTTGATTTGCATTGAAAGATGATCTTATGGAAAGTACCCCATGTCAATCTCTAGATATGGTGAAGGGAGTGTGATGATGTGGGGATATTGTAATTCCAAAGACCAAGGGAACTTTATCAGAATGCATATTATCCTGGATCCATGAAATAACTGGCCTTTAAAAATAAACATGTGCCTGACTCTATGGGAATTTAACATAGGGGTGTCCTGACTTATGCACCCTGTATTTTAAGGAAGAACATTTATTTATTTATGATACATTATTCATTCACAAAGGAAACTGGTGTCCTTAAAGGTTGGATTTTTCCTCATTTTTTTAATTACGGCATTAAGATCAATTTCCAAAAGATGATTTTGTATTCCTCTTTTTAGGCAGCTTTAACATGGGTGTCCTTACTTATTCACATCACTGTATACATATATATATATATATATATATATATATATATATATATATATACACTTAATAAATTCCAAACCCTTCAAACCAGTAAATTGAGCTGTCTTTTATAATCAGGATTCCCTTATGTAGTTTTAAAAAATGTTGTAGACAACAACAGATTTTATGATATCCAATACATTTTTGCAGTGGGCCTCTTGGTTACACACCATGTCTTATAAAAATTGAATTTCTGGCAGTATAGTATAAGAATCCTGCCTGGTACCCAAATTCATAGATAAAGCTCTTTTTTTAAAATCGATCTGGTTTAAATCATCTACTAAGTGGCTAAGTGTCAACCTAAAGACAAAATTTACTCGAATTACTTTTTTTAGAAACACATTGGTTGTATTGTACACAATTCATTATTAAATGTTATTCCAGAAAAAGAATGTTTGTCTTTGTAATATTTTACCAAAATATAATAGCTTGCTACACCTCTAATTCTAAAATTACTTTTTGGATGACATCAAAAATGCTTCTTACTTTTCAATCCCTTTCTTCCAACCACCTCCATCTAGCCTGGTAGGCAACATCCACTTTTCATAAACCAATCAATTACCAGTGGATAAAATAAAATTCATGTTGATTTTAAATGTAAATATCTTAATATAAACCAGCTGGGATATTAGCAAAGGTATGTAAGGGTAAACTGAAGAAATTTTTGAAAAAAAAGAATGTTCTAATTTGTTTTTGTTGAGGGTGCATGTGATTTTCAAGTGAGCCACAGTCCTGTATGATTTTATCTTGATATTAAAACTTTTTAATAAAAAAAAAAAATATATATATATATATATATATATATATATATATATATATATATATATATTATTTATTATTATTAAAAAGTTTTAATATGAAGATATTAAAGATATCTGATGTAAAAAAAAGCAGCTTGCATTTGAAATTGCATTTCATTTGCTTTTGGAATGAGATTCCAATTTATCATAACAGGGAACCTCAAGAAAACGGGTATTCATTATTTATTTATTGCTGTATCTCTAAATCTAGATATCATGAAATTTACTTCAGTCATGATTTGTTGAGAATTGTGAAAACCATTAACCATCTAGAGATTCACATTGTATGTGCTGTCTTTGGCTATAAAATGCTGAATTAGAATGGATTTAATATGGTAAAAAGTGTTCAACCAAAAGAAAAGTGTACAGTATTTTTTTATTGGTGGCTGAAAGATCATACAAATTAGACCAAGTATTTAATAATCAAACATGTAAGGGACAGGGAATATTTATAACTTA
This sequence comes from Siphateles boraxobius, assembly GCF_051911475.1. Lineage (NCBI taxonomy): Eukaryota > Metazoa > Chordata > Actinopteri > Cypriniformes > Leuciscidae > Siphateles > Siphateles boraxobius. The sequence continues at coordinate 30,992,829 of NW_027508722.1, forward strand.
AGAACAATCCAATTTTGCAGGGACAGATTCTGTGTCAGCCTGCTGATCAGACAGTCAATTAAACAGCCAATATTTGGGTTTTTAAATGATCGCATCAGCCAACAACTATTCCACAGTGTACTGACAACTTTATCTGCTTTCAAATATTTTTGAACACAACTTAATAATTATTGTGTAAATTAAAGTAACACTAGGTAACTTTTCAACCTTCATAATATATTTCCAAGTCTCGTGTGATGGTACATCGACTTACAATAGGTTGAATGACACGTCTGCCATAGCCTGACGGGGTCTGTAGCGTTTTTAATCATACTTTTAAACTTCGGGTTTCGGTTTACCGGCGAACAAAGAGAACTACAAAATTCGACTGCTTTACGGCATATACGTCACTTCCACCACCACCACCACTTCCTTAAAATCGGAAGTGCGAGCCAAATGTTATAGTCATGGCCGAAGCAGCACAGAAAAACAAGAAAGCAAAGGTTTTATCGGAGCAAAGCAAAAAGAGAAAAAGAGAAAGTGATCGCATTAAAGGCAGAACGAGGATCAACATTGGGCCAGCGTTTTCTCGCTGGCGTGAGCTGAAGGAGGAGGTGGGGTGCCCGACAGATGCGGACTTGGCTGTCATGCTTTTGGACTAGTAGGTATATTGCTTGCATACTATCTCTTTGGTTTTTTTTTTGTCTGCCTGACTATGTTACGGAAGCTATCTTATCCTCCGTTTATCTTCATGAATCAAGTAATGATAGTAGAGTAGCATATTATCAATCTGGTAGCTAGTAAACGATATTCTAGTTTTTGATGGTTAGCTATCGCTAGCATTCTCGTTCTGATTTGAACTTTGCAATCAATGAAATGCAAATAGCAAATGTTTGACCTAAAAAGTGTACTCTACATATACAAAGAAAAAAATCTAATGAAAGCCTATGTCTAAACGGCGTGTTCAAGTTTGGTAGAGGCTACATTCTTGCAAGTAAATATATAATATGTACAAAATCATATTTTAGGATACCTAACATGTCTGTGATATTTGTTTATTTGTCTTGCCTCAAGCTATAATGCAAATCGATTTGTAAAATTTGCAGATTCATTTATGGTAGCTTGATATTATAATATTGACGATATATGGTTATTATCTACAACTCAAAGATTGCATTGAAGTATCATATAGATTCAGTAAAACGGTAACCAATAGACTAGGCTACTATAATGACGCTGGCTTGTAAAAGTGATCATCGCGATCATTTGTCGTTAGAAAAAAAAATAAAACCCATGAATTTATTTTCATATGACATGCTGAAATATATGCCACTGTACCTGGGATTAAGACATTTCATACGCGACGCAAGCAGAACACCTGCATGTGACCTCCTCCTACAGTGTTCAGGGCTATCATGGTTGTCAACAAATGCACGTGCATGTAGAATGACAGAGTTTACGACAGTTGTAGAGGACAATACTGTTTCCAAACTGTAGGGGGACCCCGAGAGCAATAGTTACCTGGTGTTACTTTAAACGTTTATTTAATTTCAGCTACTTTGCATTCTGTACATCTCATGTGCTAGAGTTCATGACAATCCTCAAAATGGTTTTAGCAAGTTAATGAATATGGCAATGTTAATGTACTTAGTCTTGGAGGAAGAGATCTGCAAACTGCTGCTGCTGATGATTATTGCTGTTGCTGCATAGCAAGTATGGACAATAGATACATAGCACAGACACCTGCTGCTGTGAGGACGTAATAGACATGCATAAATCTCCCAACAACACAGGGAAAAAAGCCAACACACCTTTATGCTGCTGAGTGTACATAAACATGCTGCTGCATTAATAGACATGCATAATCCTCACACAGACAGTGGGATACTACATTGTTAGAGTTTGACAATAAAAAGACAATTTCAGAGGACCCTACCACAAACACTGAACCAATATTTAAATGTTGAGCAAGCAATCTCATTGGCTGCAGGATCAGCAGAGGTCAATCAGCTTGCATCATGCAGTAATAATGTGATAGTTTGCAGTTTGCATGTAAAGGACCTACCAGCCTGCGCCCTCTAGAGTTTCATAAACTAGCTATTTATTAAATCATATACAAAACTAGCCAAAAGTTAAGTAAAACCCCAGAAATATTTTTTTTGTGATTGTTAGAATGTGTAGTTCATGTAAATACTTGGTTATTGAGGAATGCATCCATCAAATTAAAATTTTAGCTTGTTATGTCTTTGTTGTAATTTTATAACTTTGGGAGAGAATGGTAGTCAAAATAGCATGTGCACCTTGCACATTACATGGAGGCATTGCACTTCTCAAATGTTCACATATAGGAGAAATACTTACAGAAATATAATGTATTTGATGATTCACAATATTTTAAATGTGTTATTTGTTATAATTTTCAGTTTAGATCAGATTTGAATCATTGAATCATAAATGAATAAATTATTTCTGGTTGCAGTGTTTTAAGTCCTTTCAGTACCAGTATTTGAAATTGTTCCTGTATGTTAGCAGTATATATAGTTAACTGTTTTTTTTTTTCTGGGCTTTGTTTGTTTGCCCAAATATCTGCTTGTTGCAAGGCAGATACTGTTTGTTGAATGCTTTGGAAGATGGCTATTAAAGAACAGGTGTGGATATATAGGGGGTTGCACGGTCCATTGTTCAGGGACAGGTGTTAATGTTCTGAAATGTGGGCATGTAAGAGGCCTGGGGGTTTGAATATTCCTTTTAGAATTGTGTGACTTCAGTAGGGCTGGGACGGTATGGATTTTTTATAACAGTGGTTGAAAAGCAAGAAATTCCCGGTATAGCGGTAAACCGCGTTGAATACTGAAACTGGAGCTCATCTCATAAATGAAACGAAACTCAGTGTATAGGCTACTTGCCTCACAGACATGAGAAATAAATAGAAAGCTTGAAATGTCTACTTTTAAACAAAATTCAAAACGAAATGACAAAATTGTACAGTAGCCTCGTCAGGTAAGGTCAGGTTTGCCGATGTGCATTTTATTTAGGCTATTTATTTATTTTTGTCACTGTGCGCCGATCGGAGACGGAGTTCACTGCTGATATTCTGGGGATACAACATAGCCAATAGGCTTTACTACTTTAGCCTTTAAATATCTTTGCTGCATTGGCTCAGTCTCCTTTCTAGAACAGCCAAGAGCTTTCTAGCCTCATGGCAGCAGTGCCTTGCATCCCCCATAGCCTTTAAAACAATCAGCGGATGGCGGTTTTGAAAATTGGTCAAAAAACTTTGGTGCGGATGGATGGCGGACGGATGATGAGCTTTGTGATGCGGTAGAATCAATGAATCCATGTCATTAGACACAACATGCAAACATGTGCACGCCAATGTTTTTTTTGCGGAGATGACGGTGACGAGCTCATACCCGCAGTAGGCGTCACGTGACCACGGTATTGCGGTAACCATCCCAGCCCTAGACTTCAGTGGAATGTATCTCATAAATAGGATTCATTTACATTTAAATTATTTATACTTGAACATACTCTAACTCTTACAACTATTATTTTCATTTCTGAATGAGAGGACGCTGCAGACACAGCAAAAAAGGATATTCGAATACGCTCTGCAGGAAGTGCAATCTCCGTCTCTGCTTTTTAGAGGAAAGGAACTGCTTTTGGGACTACCATTGCAAGTGAACACTGGTCACTGTTTTGTTGACAGTTTTCAATCTGTTTTGTATTTAATATTTATATTTTTATGTTTATTTTTAATAAATTCTAATTCATACAAATATGACTGTTGGGTGATTATTATTATTATTCATAATATTTACTGTTATGGTGCTATGTAAGCAATCCACACTTCAAATGAGCCCTTAGTTGTTCTGTTTATTTGTTCTGACAGTGTGAGTGCAAATGCTGAAATTCTGCTCCCAAATAGGCCCAACGTTGTAATATTACAATATTTCCTTAAAAACTTTATAAAACATTTTTTTTTAAATCCTAAATTTTTTAAATGAGGTTAAGCTCAAAGGGAAGAAAAAGAGAAGTGAATTCGATGTTCATGTGCTGTCTTATAATTAAAGGTTCTTTTTAAAGGTTCTCAATAATTAAAGAATCTCTCTGCACCTGCGCTTCCCTTTTCCTTTTCTTCAATTTCTCTGTCTCTTCTTTGTGTGTGTTTATACTTTTTTGTGCTATTTTTCTTCACTGTAATGTGTTTGCACATCTAAATTTATCAGATTATTATATTAGGACAATGTGTGATGGATGTTGTTTTTTTTTATCTTAGAATTATTTAATAATAATAATAATTTGTTATTCTGGTTAAAAAAATCTCTTTACATCCTAATAGCAATCAATAATAGATGTGATCAAAATATTAAAACATGTACATATATCTTCTGTGAAAGTCTCAGGACCAAAAAATGCCCGTCCAATCATTGCATTCAGTCCGAATACGCTGTCCTACCTGCCTGTCAACATATGTATTTCCATACCTCCACGCACCCTGAAAAGCTGTCTCGCGATATCAACATGACAGAGCGTGAGTGTGAAATTAGCATAGAATACGCCACCGCTACATTCACATTACATTATGGTGTACACCACGGCATCGCCTCCACTGTCGTTTTGCTGTTTTTATAAAAATAAAAATCATTGTAAATGTCTGCTCAGCTCATCCAGCACAAGATGCAGTCGCACACAGTGCAGTAGGAATCACAGTTCACTCACTGGTCGTGTAACGATGGCTGGAGGATTCGTGTCGCAACAGAGCCTAAGCGTTTGATAAATTTTCGCGAATCCATAAGTGAAAGTAAAACACGAGGTCCCTGATGCGCGCAAATTAGGCTGCATTCAATATCCTGTCTCCCAATATCAAAACTATCTCTGGACTGTAGTTGTGGCTCTGGTCTCTGTTTTGGTCTCTGTTGGCACTTTGTATATTGAGAGAGTACTGTAACGTCTGAAGAACGACAGACAATGGAGGCTCCATTTCGGACAGTCGGACACACAGTAGCACAGTACTCATTCAGTAAATGCAGAGCTAAACAGAAGTGTTTTGAGTCTGGATTTGAATGTGACTACTGAAGGAGCACATCTGATCTCCTCTGGAAGGTGGTTCCAGCTGCGGCTGGCATAATAACTCAAAGCAGACTCTCCTTGCTTTGAGTGAACCCTTGGTATTTCTAGCTGATGTGATCCTAATGATCTGAGTGATCTGTTGGGTTTATTTTCAGTGAGCATATCTGCAATGTATTGAAGTCCTAGGTCATTGAATGATTTATATACCAGTAATAATACTTTAAAATCAATCCTAAATGTAACTGGGAGCCAGTGTTAAGACCTGAGTTCTGGTTCTGCCTTGAATCCTGGCAGCAGTGTTCTGTACGAGCTGCAACTGTCTTATGGTGTTTTTGGGAAGGCCAGTGAGGAGTCCAATACAATAATCCACCCTGCTGGTGATGAAAGCATGCACAAGTTTCTCTAAGTCTTGACTGGAAACAATGCATCTAATTCTTGCAATATTTTTCAGGTGACAGTATGCTGATTTAGTTATTGCTTTGACATGACTACTGAAACTAAGGTCTGACTCTAGAGTCACATCAAGAATCCTGACTTGATTTTTAGTTGTTTGACCCCTAGAGTGAAGGTATGCGTTCACCTTGAGAACTTCATCTTTGGTTCCAAACGCAATGACTTCAATTTTGTCTTTGTTTAACTGAAGAAAATTTTGGCACATCCAACTGTTTATTTCATCAATGCATTGGCAGAGAGAGTCAATGGGGCTGTAATCGTTAGGCGATAGGGCTAAGTAGAGCTGTGGGTCATCTGTGTCAACTGTACACAAATGCACCGAACTCACTTGCTCGTTTCTTTCTACCCAGCCTTTTTCCGAACTCACCGCCTTAACCCTATAACTGCAGGTGCAAAATAAAACAGCAATTCCACAACAATTATAAAGTGTCTGTGCGCTACAGTGCTTTGATTGTGGTTGCTTGCACTTATTGTTTGCACTAAATAATGTTTTATTTATTTATTTGTTATTTATACTGTTTTTATTTCTATGTTCAATTTGTGGAAAGGAGTTCAATTAGGAGGTCACACAGCCTCAATCAGAAGTTCGGGAAGCTCATAAATGTACAGTAAGGTCTGAAGAGACTCAATTGAAATCATACAGGGGAAAAGCCAGTCAATTGAGTTTGTGGCAAAACCTTTTACAGTGCTTGTATATTGTTGTCCTTCAATGCATTTGATAATTCATACTCATAAAGTAGAACTGAAATGACATTCATTACAAGATTATTAGTTAAAACATTTCAAAATGCACCTGGAGACTATTTTTCCACTTTTTCCACATGAATTTTGTCAGGATTTCTTTAAAATATTGTGCAAAAATCTCATCTCGTCTCGTTCTCGTGAACCCAATCTCGTGTCTCGTCTCGTGAGATAAGTGTCTCGTCACACCCCTACAGAGTTGTAGACAGGCAACCACCAAGCGGCAAAAATAAACAGCAGACGCTTTTTAAAGTTCCTCCTGAACCAAAACATTGAGCTTATGCTGCGTTCACGCCATTTTGTAACCGTAATTACGAGATACCAATGTAGTACTACCCAGAGCTGTTCACTTCCTCAGTCTCGGATTTATGCATTTCTATGTCAACAATATCAGTTGAACAACCGAAATGAATCTGCAGCAGTCAGATGGTACAAGTAAGAGTTCTATAAGTTGTTTACGTTCATTTTCATTGTAATGTTATGTGCTTTGAGACATGAGGTAATTTACCGCCGTCTCTCTTCTCATGATGCTTTGCTGAATCTGCTGTGTTCCGAAGGGAGTGTTCCCCCAATCAAATTAATAAGTTTAATTATATCAAGTGCTGCGAGAAAAGGCTATAAATCTCCACCTCCAACATCCTCACACACAATATAGCCTACTAGCCGAGACACCTTCTTTATGTGTACAGATGTGACGTAATGACCCAAAGACATGCTCGAATTTCCCGCGGAAATCCACCAGTACCACTGGAATTAAAACCATTATTACAAGCTTACCGTTTTGAATCGAGCTAAGGCAAGCAGATAGGTTTCAACACTGGCTGGTTATGTACTTACTCAAAAAATTATTTTGGATATTTTTTAACCCAAAAAAATTACGGACTGGAGCTTTATTGTTTACAGATGAAACTGCAATTGAAGCCCTGAACAGGTCAGTAATTTTGCTATATTTCTGCTTCTTTCTTCTCTGCTCCAACTGACCACTTTCTCCATCCTCGAATCCCTAGCATTAATTACTCTGTTCGAAACCTTTTGGTGAAGGCTCGGAGCGGACATGAACGAATCGTTGCCAGTCACGACTAACAGATTCATGATTTATTATCGAATGCCGAATACGGAAATGATCCCTTTGGTACAATGGGCAGGCAATAATATTAATAATGATAACAGGGCAGCCAAATTAGTTGCCAGGCCAACGGGAATTCTCCTTGTGCTCCTGATGGCCAGACCGGGCCTGGCACAAAGCCATTATTTGGTAACACTTTACAATAATAGTACATGAATAATCATGTACTAATACCTGAATTAATAATTACTTTACTATGAACTAATGATGAGTCATATGAATTCCTGCATGAATATACAGCCCGTTCTCATCCTTTGGCGTCATACACGCTTTGTACATTTCGTTGAAATCTTACGCACATGGCATCCTTTAGCATCAATATGAGACGCAGAACCCAAGGCGTCATACAGTTGACGCTCGTCTAAATCCAACGCACATGGCATCGTTTAGCGTGAATATGAGACCCCAAGGTCCCAAGGCGTCATAACCGTACCCTACCCCAGACCTAAACCTACCCATAACAGTGCGTGTTATATTGACGCTAAAGGATGCCATGTGCGTAAGATTTCGACGAAATGTCATATGGCGTCACATACATGACGCCAAAGGATGAGAATGCGTTTAACTACACGTTAGTACATGCTTGTTAATTAATGCATTAATTAACATTTCGGGGTAAACTAAATCAAACTTGCTCTAGAAAATGGAAACATTTTTTGACCCAAAAGAAGAGAATCCTAACTGACTGACATCCAACTGCATTATGATATAAAGACAGTAAACCAATCCATAAAATAACCACATAAATAACCATCATCTGTGCTAACACTGATTTTAATTTAGAAAATTGCATCTGTTAATGAATATTTTAGTGTAGGTATTTCACTCTTGATGGCAGCAGTGGAATCACTTAAAACAGAATGAGATTAAATTGTTTTTAATGATGAATGCATCATTGTGTGTGTTCAATGAGTAAGGTTAAATGTAAACATTGCAAGACATCTAGTGTCATTCACTGATGTTTGTGACAGTTGCTTGTGTCACATTTATGAACAATTTTACATTGTGCCCTTTTAGTACATCTTTCTTCCTATCTAGAGCATGATTGATTGAGTTTACCCTGAAATGTTAATTAATGCATTAATTAACAAGCATGTACTAACGTGCAGTTAAGATGGTATATTCATGCAGGAATTCATATAGTTCATGTCGTAGTTAAGGTTTGTTCCTCATTAGTACATGTCTTAACTCATCATTAGTGCATAGTAAAGTAATTATTAATTCAGGTATTAGTACATGATTATTCATTTACTATTATTGTAAAAAGTGTTACCCATGATCTAGTCAGGTCTGTGCTGCATGAAATGCTTACCTTACAAGGTAAAATCTGAGCAGCAGAGTCATTTTTCCTGCTCTGTTTGATGTGAGTCCCAGGCTGTGTCATTACACCAGCAATGATTGAGTGAACCAGGACTGATGTATATGTGTAAGCCAAGTGTAAAACATCATTTGAGGGCCTTCGGACTTTATTTAAGTTTAATGTCATGTTTATAACCCTTTTTTTTATCCTCCGGCTTCATAGTGAAACATAATGATACATGGCGTCCTTGAACGTAGCCACAGAAAGCATCAGTTGATGTGTCTGGCCCCAGATTTACACTTCTTTTTCTGTTGTGTTCTGGGGGTATAATCACTCAAGACGTCTGGCCCTGCTTTTAATCCCATACCACTGTCTGCCATCCATACAAATACACTATAGCTCATGTCCCAAAAAAAATGTTGCCTTGACACTGGGAGAGGAGGAAAAGTTTGAAAAGGCTAAAAAATGAAAAAGGTACAATTCATCACAGGACACTTATTCTGCTCGACTGTCTAGTTTAACTCAAGAGCCCCAGGTTTAGTATTCAGGTAAGGCAGAAACACATTTTGTAACTTTCAATGAATAACTCCTGAGCCCAAGAATATGTGAAAACATTGCAGATTACTGATTTGCAATACAGTTTCTATAGTCAGTTGCACTGTATTATTATTTTTGCATCAGCTAGATCTGTCAATATACCACTGATGCTGCAGGGTATATTGTGTCATTTACATACAGTGTACCTGTTGTCACAGTAATCGTCTGCACTACACTGTCATCGTCTGCACTACACTTCCCAGCATCCCTCTTGTCTTCACACCTGCACTCACTCCATCATTTACCCGCACCTGCCTGTCATCATCCTCATCTGTGTCCCCTGTGCTCACCTCATTGTTCATTTGTGTCTGTATTTAGTTCGCTTCTGTTCACTTTGTCTTGGTTGGTTCTACGTTGTATTGTGGTGTGTGTATCCTCCGTCCGTCTGCCTGTTTGCACCCTTGTAAGTTTATATTATTAGGAAAAGTTCTTGTGTTGGAATTCTGGACTCCTTGGCTTCCTCTACATACACCATTACTGTGACACATGTAAGGTAAACACTGACTTTAGTTAGTGACTATAGCATATAGTTAAATTTGCGTATTAATAGCACACAGTTTATTTTAAATATATCCTCTTTATTTATTCTGAATTTATTGTAATAATTCATTTATTTAATATTGTAATTACTGGTACCTTATGAGCCAATTGTAAAGAAGTGAAAGAGGGAAAAACATAGTTACAACTGTTTCTGCAAATGGATTTATTTTTAATGAATACGTGGGAGTTTTCCCATTCTTGCTGCTATCACTCATAGATACATCAAAAGAATACACGTGCTTTTATATTCAAATGAGATCAAAAATACTTTGTTGTTTCAAATGATAACCAGGTTCATTTATTGTAATTAATCTCAAAAATATTTCAGATTCTAAACAAATATATACATATAACCATCCCTCATTTATGATAAAGTCAGATTATACTGTTTGTTTATAAATGAAGAGTAAAGTACCCTGGTAAGAGGTCAAGCAGAAATTTCAGCGGCAAATCCATGTCAGTCCTCTCAAAGTTAGACATATCAGGAATCTTTTGCAGCGCTGTAAATTATTGCACTTAGATTACAGTTCTGAGTCAAATATACGAGTATAAAGGAGCCCGTTTAAATGTACTAAACTAATCTGTGTGAAGAACAAGTGTGAAGTGAACACTCATGGGACATATGCACAGCACATCTTCTGCCCTCGTAATGCCTACATTACACACTAATAGACAGAAATCGTTCAAGAGATTGCATATCCTATAGAATTCCATGTTTAACAGAGATTGATCTTTGTCTGAAACGGTGTAACCTCCCAGTGAATGGTCCCTTTGCAACCTGCACATACTGTAGATATCGAACACGCATGTAGTTTCTATTCTAGTCTTGGAAAGCAGCCCTACAGACCACCCACAGCCCATTTAACATATATTGAACATAAAAATGGCATGAGCTGGCTGAAGTTGGCAGTTCCAATCTCATTGTCTGGAAACTGTAGTATCACATTTACCTACAAATGATATGTAAAAACAAAACAAACTATAATTGTTCACTATACTGTATATTTCAGGAAAACAGACTATTTGCCAATGATTTCAGTTATGTTTTTAACTGTTTGTTACCTTTTATCAGCCAAAAATTCTTCATGAGCAATATAAAAAAACACAGATGAGACAATTGTTGACAGTCACAATGGGGGAAAAACACAAATGAGAAAAAAATGGTCTGTAATTATCAAGTGTAACACAAGAGATTTATTGCAGGTATGCAGAAAACAAGCGATGGGAACAGGTGAGTAACTAAGTGAATGGATAATTCGTCTTGATGATAGCAGTGAGTTTAACCATGTGAAATAGGGGTTTTCTCATTGGCCTCTGTCCATCATGGCCTCCTAATCATCCCCATATATATACATATACTATATATATACATATATATACAGTTCCTTCTCAAAAAATTTGCATATTGTGATAAAGTTCATTATTTTCCATAATGTAATGATAAAAATTAAACTTTCATATATTTTAGATTCATTGCACACCAACTGAAATATTTCAGGTCTTTTATTGTTTTAATACTGATGATTTTGGCATACAACTCATGAAAACCCAAAATTCCTATCTCTATATCTAAATTAGCATATTTCATCCGACCAATAAAAGAAGTGTTTATAATACAAAAAAAGTCAACCTTCAAATAATTATGTTCAGTTACGCACTCAATACTTGGTCGGGAATCCTTTTGCAGAAATGACTGCCTCAATGCGGCGTGGCATGGAGGCAATCAGCCTGTGGCACTGCTGAGGTGTTATGGAGGCCCAGGATGCTTCGATAGCGGCCTTAAGCTCATCCAGAGTGTTGGGTCTTGCGTCTGTCAACTTTCTCTTCACAATATCCCACAGATTCTCTATGGGGTTCAGGTCAGGAGAGTTGGCAGGCCAATTGAGCACAGTAATACCATGGTCAGTAAACCATTCACCAGTGGTTTTGGTACTGTGAGCAGGTGCCAGGTCGTGCTGAAAAATTAAATCTTCATCTCCATAAAGCTTTTCAGCAGATGGAAGCATGCAGTGCTCCAAAATCTCCTGATAGCTAGCTGCATTGACCCTGCCCTTGATAAAAAACAGTGGACCAACACCAGCAGCTGACATGGCATCCCAGACCATCACTGACTGTGGGTACTTGACACTGGACTTCAGGCATTTTGGCATTTCCTTCTCCCCAGTCTACCTCCAGACTCCGGCACCTTTGATTTGCTTTCATCCGAAAAAAGTACTTTGGACCACTGAGAAACAGTCCAGTGCTGCTTCTCTGTAGCCCAGGTCAGGCGCTTCTGCCGCTGTTTCTGGTTCAAAAGTGGCTTGACCTGGGGAATGCGGCACCTGTAGCCCATTTCCTGCACACGCCTGTGAACAGTGGCTCTGGATGTTTCTACTCCAGACTCAGTCCACTGCTTCCGCAGGTCCCCCAAGGTCTGGAATCGGTCCTTCTCCACAATCTTCCTCAGGGTCCGGTCACCTCTTCTCGTTGTGCAGCGTTTTTTGCCACACTTTTTCCTTCCCACAGACTTCCCACTGAGGTGCCTTGATACAGCACTCTGGGAATAGCTTATTTGTTCAGAAATTTCTTTCTGTGTCTTACCCTCTTGCTTGAGGGTGTCAATGATGGCCTTCTGGACAACAGTCAGGTCAGCAGTCTTACCCATGATTGCGGTTTTGAGTAATGAAACAGGCTGGGAGTTTTTAAAAGCCTTAGGAATCTTTTGCAGGTGTTTATAGTTAATTAGTTGATTCAGATGATTAGGTTAATAGCTCGTTTAGAGACCCTTTTCGTGATATGCTAATTTTTTGAGATAGGAATTTTGGGTTTTCATGAGCTGTATGCCAAAATCATCAGTATTAAAACAATAAAAGACCTGAAATATTTCATTTGGTGTGCAATGAATCTAAAATGTATGAAAGTTTAATTTTTATCTTTACATTATGGAAAATAATGAAATGTATGTATAAATAATGTATGTATGTATGTGTATATATATATATATATATATATATATATATATATATATATATATATATATATATATATATATATATACTAATTGGCTTCATCACTCAGTCTCCTCTCCACCAATAAGCTGGTGTGTGGCTGGCGTTCTGGCACAATATGGCTGCCGTTGCATCATCCAGGTGGATGCTACACATTGGTGGCAGTTGAAATTTCCCCTTCCATATGTAAAGCGTTTTGAGTACCTATAAAAACGCAATATGAATGTAACGAATTATGCTAAAAATGTTTGAAACATGCAAAAACATGATAGCAAAGAATTAAATCATGCTAGAAACAGTTTTATATCTATCAATCTACTTTTGGTCAGGCGACATCCCACCTCATTTCCGGGAGATGGCACATCTTTATCATATCTGGGCTTTCTCAAGGCAACATCAATCTAGTTATTTTTCAATCTAAAATTACTGGTAAATCAAAAAAGTGTTTCTTTATCTTCCATTAAATTTCATTGCTGCCGATAGGGAAAAAAAAATATAAAAAATGTAAAGATCTCCATTGTGATTTTTCCAATGTCATAAACATACATAAAACATAAATGATACAAAAGGTTACTCACAAAATCCTTGAAAAAATATCTAGCTAATCTTCCCTAACAAGGACAGAAACACCTACACTGCAGCTATTTTCGAAGTCAGTTGTGTAATGTAGCTTGGCCTATATATCAAAACAATGCATGTAGCACACAGCTTAACTATGAGGGTATCCCGCCAGCAAGGACACTCAATTTCAAGATAAGACAAAGCATCATTAAACACTAATTTCCAAAATTGGCATGGTAAGCAATCCTAATAAGAAAGATACATAAGACCAATTACAGGCAAAAGGAGAAATAGTGAGGGGGATAGTTTTCATTATTAAAATCCAACTGTGTGAGTTTGATATGTGAAGTCTAAAATGTTAAATAAATATAATCTTTTTCTCGAAATGTGAAAAGATATCCAAGGCAACAGCAATCTTCGATTTGGTGACAAAAATGACACGCAAATTGCTAAAGATATTTCACAACCTTTGTTAAAAACCTTTTCCTCTAATGTTAAAGTCAAAACCAATGTCATCCGAATAACCTTTCACAACCCTTTCAAAACTATTTTACTGTGGTAATCTGACGTATTTGCTAGTGACAGGCTATTCGGCAGTTATTCAACTCCGTTTTCTCCACTGGGAATGGATTGGAGAGTACTGTAGGTGAAAAAGTATTCTTTCTGAATGAATGCGTTTAAATTCCCCCACTCTTCACTTAATTGTTTTATTTTGATAGTAGTGTAGTGCAGTGATAAAGCCAAAACAAGAATTACCAAAGTGTGAAATTATGGTCACACTTTAGGGTACGTTTACACGACAACGATAAGCTTAAAACAAAGTTTTTCCTTTGAGTTTTCCACGTATAGATAACACCATTGTCAAAATGATTCCAATTCACATGGATCTGCGAAAACGACTAAAACCCCTGTATTCTGCTGCCAGGCCATTAGATGGCGATGAAACACTATAGGCTGAACACGTAATACGCATGTGCATGACATCATCATCTTCATAGATTCATGTTTTTGTTGTTTACACAGAGTGTTTTCAAAACAAAACAGTAACTGAAGTTAACAAAACCAACAAAACAAAATGTCACAGTAACTGAAGTGCATGAAATTTAGACTATAGACTATAAACTCAAACTTCATACCATGTTTAATATAGGCTGTGATCAGTGTGTCTCTAAGTGATTAATTACTGAGCTAAAATACGGTGTTTTATTAACGTTCACATTGAAACCAGTTTTCAAAAGTTTGCGGTTTCAAGCACCCAAAATGCCATCATAGTGTAAACAAACGGCCAAAACGCATAGTTTTTAGTTGAAAACGGGGTTGTGTAATGCCCCTTAGTTTACTCACTATTAATTATGACTTTTGCCTCAATAAACTATTAATTACTGCTTATTAATAGTAAGGTAGTTGTTAAATTTAGGTATTGGGTGAGATTAAGGGATTTAGAATATGTTTATGCAGAATAAGCCATTAATATGTGCTGCAAGTACTAATAAACAGCCAATATTCAGGTAATATGCATGCTAATTGTCACGTTTTGTGTTTGTTTGTTTAAGTGTAGAGTTTGTTTTTGATCTATTCTGTTCATGTCTGTTTCAAGATTAGTTTTCACTGTGTTCAGTTCATGTTTCGCTGTGTCTGTATTCCTGTCACCTGTTCATCAAATATCTCATTAGTCATGTCAGCTGTGTCTCGCTTCTTTAATTAGTCCCTGTGTATTTAAACCCTGTGTTTGGTTCAGTTCAGTTGTCAGTTCTATGTCGTTTTATGTTGGTTGTTGTGTTCCTGATCCTTATTCCTGTTCCTGAGAATCTGTTTTGTGAGGTTTTGAGTTTATTTCTAAATAGACTGCTGCACTTAGATCCTGTTTCATCTCTGCTGCAACCAACGTGACACTAATAATGATTTGTTATATCTTAAAGTTTTTCAGGTTTGAACAGAGCTAGGGAAAAAAAGCTTTAAATATAATGCTTCATCTGCTTGGAATAATTTACGAAACATCTTAAAGCTGACTATGCTTCCATCACTAAACGAGTTTGTTACTTTTAACAGATTATGTGTTTTATCCTTTGGTAAAATTGCTGTTGTGATCCTTGATTGTGTTTTTCTGCTTTGTGTATTTGTATGTTTATGTTATTGTATCTGCTTTCTTTGCCAGGTCACTCTTGTAAAAAGAGATTTTAATCTCAATGAAATTTTAACCTGGTTAAATAAAGAATGAATGAATGAATACGCAACTAGTTAATAGTTAAAATTGGGCCCTAAACTAAAGTGGTACCAAAATTATTTTCTCATTCTAAAATCGATTAAAAAAAAATTAGAACAGCAATTTAAAATAAAGTTTAACCCCTTTTAGGTAGATGACTTAACCCTTAGTGTTATGTATTTTCTACACTTCCAGTGTAGACAGCAGTGTTAATCATAATCAGCAAAACATAATGATATATTCAGAGGTACGACGAGGAATAATTCCAGGAAATAGACTTTAATCACAAACACTCAACCAGGAGAAAACCACACAAACAAACCAAAAACACAAAACATCAGGAGCATTGGATGGCCGTGTGGACCTACAGTCAATTGAAAGCAGATCTGCAAATGCTTACCAGTGATGAAGATCTGTATTAGTTGAACATCTGCGTCTGCTGTCTGTGAACGAGCTATATTAGATTCAGGTAATACATTTTACAACCAAACAGATTATTACGCCACGATACCACTACTACAAAGTATGAAATTATCAGTTATATTTGGACATATACCTTAATTTAATCATTACATGAAAGAACACCAGCCAATCCGTAGTAATTTGTGAGTATTGTGTAGTGGTGGCGACCTGTTCGTCTTAAAATTAATGTCGTTGCTTAGATAGTTAGTTTACACCTGCCTGTAGAAATATACATTTGATTACATTTTGGAGAACAGACAGAAGAAGATCAGTCAATGTGCATTTGATCATTGTTTGTGTCCAGATATTTAGTAGCAGTTATGAGTGCGAGCACATCTCTATTATGGCCAAACAGTGCTTATTCCTGAGTTTACATACAATTCAATACACTACAGTTCCCTTTACATGCCTTTGAACGCAAAACTCTGAAGGTTCACTTTATTTCGGCATTGTCTAATAATTCAAATGTAGCTGTATACATTATTATTATACAAAGCAAAGGACATGCGGTGATATTTGAGCTACAGATGCCGGAAATAATGCTTGTCTGTGTTTATTGCAAAGATATTTAACTATGAAAATAATAATCATTTAAATTATATATCTGTCTACATATTAACATGTTATTGTATTGTTGTTATATGGGGTCTATATATATTTTCCAAAGTAACTAGTTATTTACAATAGATTTTCATTGGATACTTTTTTACTCTTCTTCAAGTAACTATTAAGATTATTACTTTGAGTAAATATTTCTATACTTGTACTTTTACTTGAGTACAGTTTTTGGATACTACCCACCTCTGGATGTATTATTCATACCGATTTCCATGTCCGTAAGTCTGAAGATAATGTTTGCAGACATCACAAATAAAACATTCTTTGAAATATCATATGAATTCAAAACTAATATGATGTGCATTTGACTTCAGAATTTCTCTATTTGCCATGTTATTTCTTGTTGTGATCCATGTGTCTTCTTGACTTGGATCCAAATCCAACGTGACATGGCGTTAAATGAGCCTATTTGCCCTGTCCTCCGAACCCTTCGTAAGTAAATCAGTCTGGTTGGGATTCGATCTGCAAACACTATTCTGATCCTATGACATTAGATATTACACCGCTCACCTTGCCAGATATATCACAATAAGCTACTATCGTGTCCAGTAATATTTTACATGCAAACCATCCTTCAGCAATGTTCCTCCTTGCTTTTACAGCAAAAATTTTAAATTAATTACAGAGTAAGGGATTTTACTTTTTGATTCTGTGCTTACTGACAGTTTTTGGAATATAAGCGTTGCAGGCACAGCACAACAAAATAGTAGATGGAAAATTGAATATGTACTGCCAAAGAAGAGAAGTGAGTTATATTCTGCTATCTGATATATGATCATAAGGAGATGTCTTAGAATGTATTAAGGGTTATTCTCAGTGTCCTAGAGTTTGTCCCTATGACTAGAAAATCTACTTCTTTTGAAAATACTTAACATTTCTTAACATTGCTAAAGACCCCCCCCCCCCCCCCCCTCCCCTCTCTCTCTCTCTCTCTCTCTCTCTCTCTCTCTCTCTCTCTCTCTCTCTCTCTCTCTCTCTCTTGTGTAAAATACACCCAGTCACACTGAGAAACCAATAGGGTGCACATGAAACAATGAATCAAGAAACTTGCTGCAGCAGGTGACCATTAACATTATACAGGTCTTGGATATTTGACACTAGATGAGGCTGGAGGGAAAACAAAGGCAGAGAAAGGATGTTTCTCATCCTGAGCAGAGCTGAGGCGATTTGATTTCTGAGATCAAATGACAAATGTCAAACGTGTTGGAAAATGTCATCTAAAAAACTTTCCTCAAGTGATTGAAATTAGACAAGAGTCAGAAACTCCAAAAATACAATGGCTCTTTTCTGCTTGATTTGGAACAATACATAAGAAAGCAACTCCTCATGGAAGACTCACTATTGCTTATGTTGCTAAGATAACAGAATGATACTCCAGTAAGCATGACATTATAGTTAAACTATATGCAAATACTGAGGAAGTCCATTTTTAATTGGATTAGAATGTTTTCATTGATAATTTCAGTTATCAATTAAATTATGACTATTTATAATCAAACATTTTGGATGGATTTCTTTGCCATGCATACTTACAAAGCTTATTGCAATGCATTCTTGGATTTCCTTCATATTTACCCAAAAGAAGGTCTTAATTAACGCTGTCTACCTTTTGGAAAAACCATGATCTTAAAAATGCTATCTATTTGTAGGTAGATCAGGTTCTGGGTTAGGGCTAATGTCTCATTATTTTACTATGATCTTTTATAACTTGGCTTTGGCAGAATAACATGGTGAGCATATTTTGCCCTTTGGACAATGATCAGGAATACCATTTGAGATTTATTTGCCCCAGTTTTTTCTCTTTTTTTCTTTCTGCAACAGATTCAGGGCGAAACTTTAGAAATAATAACATGAGTTCATTCTCCTTCTCCCAAAATTCATTGACTTATCTTTTTTCCCACAGCAGCATTTTCCGATTTTTGCTATATTTTATTCCCAATATATAATTATTATTGCAAATTTGAAGATAATTTCCCACAAATGAAAATAAAGACATGAACAAATTTAATAATTATTTTGAGGACATTACACATACAGGGTGATTTATCACAGCTTTGATGAACTGACAGTGAAAGTTCAACATTACCTCTTCATTTTTCATCCTGAGCCTTCGGCAACTTTTCCACACACCGTTAATTTGGCTGCAATGTACATGTACATAGTGGCTTATTATCCAGGTTATTGACAGGGTATAAAATTTCCTCACTTCTTCCAAGTGGTAAAGAGCCATTACTCCATCGTAAAGCACCTGCTCTTGGTGAAATTGTGTAATGCTAAGTCATGGTAGAATGTGTGGGTATAAAAAAATATGATGCACTACTTGATGAATGCCCACTCTCAGTTCTGATTTGCATTGAGGAATTGTTTGTCTCTTTGTGGGCTGGTAGCAGGTGCTCTCAATGTAGTGAATCCCTATAATTCTGATGGCAGGATCAACTGATGGTTCCAATTTCTGGCATACTTTGGATTACAATAGTGCACAATAGGGCCAACATTTCATTATAAATTAATTGTCTAGAACAGCAAAGCCCTGTAACCAATGTGTGTGTTTACACGTACAACAAAAAAACATTGTACTTTACATGAAAAAGACACATTTTTAGGGTATACATGCAAATAAAATAAACCAATAACACCTGAAAAACTATTTCACGTTTGCATGACAATACGAATTTCTACTGCACAGTCCGACACTGTCAATAGTTTCAAAATTTCCCATTTCTCAGTTTCACCTTGCAATTTTTTACAATTGGAATTTCCAAAAAGACTTTGATGGAAAATATTGATTTAATATTGAGTTGCACCCTGTAATTTCGTAAAATTGTAATATCCAGGAAATGTGAAAACATTTTTTTTTTTTACTTTGATTTTGATTTTGAAATAATGTACGGTTTAACCCTCTACCACCATTAGGAAGTAACTAACTACACTGTATTTTAACAGTAGCATGACAAAAGCTAATATAAACTAGAGCTTATTTTTACTTAATTTATTTGTTATAATTAGTGTATCCTAATAGAAGTTTGTGGGTTCAAGTCTCATTACCAGTAGGAAATGTAGGTGAGGGGGAGTGAATGAACAGCGCCAGACGTATGGGCACGAGCCCCACCAAAATTCATCCAAATATAGACCTCGTTATGCACTTAAAGGGTTAGTTCATCCAAAAATGAAAATTCTGTCATTAATTACTACATGTCGTTCCTAAGACCTTCGGAACACAAATGAAAATATTTTTGATCAAATCTGAGAGCTTTCTGTCCCTACATTGCAACGTCATTGCAACTATAAAGGCACAGAAAGGTAGTAAAAACATTGTTAAAATAGTCCATGTAACTACAGTGGTTCCAGCTTAATATTACGAAGTGACGAGGATACTTTTTGTGCGCAAAAAAATGCCAAAATAACTACTTTATTCAACAATCTATTCACTTCCATCTCATTCTCCTATGCTGTTGATGTACTGTAGTGTAAACAGTGCAGTGCTTCTGGGTTCTATGTCAGAACGTCGGCTCACTATTGGCAAACATCACACACATAACCAGCTTTGGCCAATAGTGAGTCTACTTTATGACGTAGAACCCAGAAGCGATGCACTGTTTACACTACGTCAACAGCGTAGGAGAATGACATGGAAGAGAAGAGATTCAACAAATAATTTTTTTCTGATTTTCTAGACTATTTTAAGTCGTAAAGTGAGCAGGATAATGTTATAATGATGCTAATGGATTCGGCATGTATTCATGATACTAAGCAGGGCAGCCGGTCTCAGAGCCCTCACTAGCTCTACAGAGCCCCAAAAATGTCCAATGAAACTGCAGCACACTCTCATAGAGAGCCATTGGGCCAGATTTCTGTCTGCCCCGCTTATTTTCATGTGACCTTGCATAAACCTCGCTCTAGAACAAGAGATGCTATCGGTCTGCTTCACCTGTCTCTGCATCAGGTCAGTAACTCGCTGGCATGTCTGTTCTTCCTATGTGGAGTAGCATATCCAATTAATGAATGTAAAAACCTTTCATTTTAAACGTGCTCATGTGAATAGCTTTTATATACAGTAGGACTGTTGTGTTTGTTTTATGTTTGTTCTGAGAATAGACATGACTTTTTTTTCCTCACTGGAATTCCTAACTTGCAACATTCTAAAACAACATTCAGACACAATAAATAGTACATTAAGGGAATTCTATTATGGCATTCTATGCATTTGTCATGTGTACTGAAGTATGTCAATCATCATTAGAGCGCCACCCTCAGGCTGAATAACACAAGGACATTAGAATTCAGCCAAAAGTGTGTCTGATGTGTTCAGCGATTAGAATATAAAGCTTAAAAAAAACATTGTCATAGAGTAGCGCTAACCTAACCCCCAATCGCTCCCTGGGGGCCGCAGCAAAAACGGCTGCTCACTGCTTCGTGTGTTTTCAATACTCACACCTGTGTGCACTTAGATTGGTGAAATACAAAGCACAGATTCTGAGTATGATACACCATACTTGGCTACACGACACCTAACTTTCACTTTCATCTAATGGGTGACTTTTGGTAACTTAGTAAACAAAACAAAAATAGTCAGGGTGAAGAGAATAAATAATCATAAAGGGTTCAGACCTTGACTCTCTTTTCCACCTTTATAGCCTTTTCTTTCTGTTTTGTTTATTTGTTCAGTTTATCAAAATAGTCTGATTGATGCCTCAATGTTTTGATGCGCTAACATATAGTGCAAACAAGTTTTCAAGTACATTCTTATTCAGTTCATGTTCAAACAACTCCTCTCATTGTTGGTCAGCCAATCACCTGATTTGTAAATGCCATGTGACTTATCTGTTTAGAGATGTAGGGAAATTTTGTCACTGCAATTGTTGATGGCACTACAAGAACATGCCCGGTCCAAAGACATTCACAGGTGCCTAATGGCACAGAACTCACGTCATTACCAGATCATTAATGGAGAATCATAACAGATCATACCAGAACTCAAGACATTATCAGGTCTACAAAGTCATTTTTTTTAATTGTATTAATATTCTATGCAGTCCACACCTGCTAACCAGTGGGACAGTCTTTTTTAAATAGTGTGGTAAGAAACCATATTCCATATTCTTGTTTGTTTGGACATAATTTCCCTTTTTAGAAATGGGAAAGAATTTTAAGACTCTGTACTTCTGACATTTAAGCAGTATGATTCATAACTCATTTAGTCTCCTTTTACAAGAAAGAGTTCACCTTTCAAAGCCACCTAAAGGCATACATGTATTTCCCTAAACACTTTTATGGTATTCTTGGTCCTTTTCAAAATTTGACAGCCATGGTCATGTATATGCTGTTCTGACATTGTATGGAAAATAACTGCAGAATGATTTTTTTTTTTGTGTGTGTGTGTGTGTGTGTGTGTGTGTGTGTGTGTGTGTGTGTGTGTGTGTGTGTGTGTGTGTGTGTGTGTGTGTGTGTGTGTGTGTGTTCTGCAAAATAATAATAGCATTTGAATTTGGCACAAATTGAAAGTGAGTAAAAACTGACAGATATTTTAAATTAACTATGTTTTTAAATTATGTGGGAAGATGTATTTTTTGGTACAGTCTGAGGTTTCATTCAGGACTGGACAACCCACTGCAATATTGAATGACTCATAGACTCCATCCATTCACTGCAGAATTCCAATAAATCCCTGCTTTTATGCATGAGTGGCAACAGTCATGCATTTGCACTTGTCTCTTTTACTTTGAAATGAAGATTTCCTTGACTCCTGTTGACTGGTAAACTTTGGAACCCCTGGCTATGATGGATGTTGAGAAGGTAAATGGAGAACTCCATGGAGAGATGTTGGGAGCTGATGAAGTACATACAAAAAGAACTGGAACTACAACTACATACTTTCAGGAAAACTGATCATTATGATTTCAAGCTCAATCCACTGTCTTAATTCATATTACAAATAACTTGTTTCCATTTATAGAATAATATTATAATTCATCATTAGCATAATTAGGGCTGATATTCTACATGATGTGCTCACTTTTATAAGGATTATTTTTCATTTATGGTCATTGGTCAGTGTGGACTGGTGAGGGTGTTTTTCATTTACAAAAAAGTAACAAAAAATCAACTGTCCACTTTAACAGTAATGCATACTAATATATGTAAAACAGCAACTGATTTGTCTTTGTCAAAACACATGGCTCAAAGCTCATATCTATAGTAATGTAACAACCTTTGCATATACGTAGCAGGGGCGGTTCTAGAGGCGGGGCCACATGGGCCCTGGCCCCTGCTGAAATCTGATTGGCCCCTGATTGGCCCCCATTTCTAGGAGTTGGGGGAAAGTCGATTCTTAGATGCATCGCGATGCAGACGTGGACGATTCTGAATCGATTCACAAATGTCAAAGATCGATTTTCTAAAAATATATATATATATATTTTTCCTAATAACGTAATATTGACGGAATGCAAAAGGCGGAACTCTAAAGCGGACGTGCAGTGCGCGGACAGTCTGTGGCGTGCACATAAAAGAGTCGCGCTCATAGACGCATGATGACTGAGCGCCAAATTCGAACGGCACCCTCTTCGTTAAAAGCTATAACGTACGAAAAATTTACAATTTCATTGTTACCTGTTTAGTATTTTTTTAATGAGAGCTGCTTTCTGTATTGTTTAGTTTTCACATCAATATGCTGTAAACCGATCTGTTAATACTGCCCTGCAATATGTGCAATGCCAGTCACAAAAAGGTGCATGCGCTCTCTGCAGATGTTCATTCACTTTTTTTGTATAAGCTGTTTTTAATTGTGGTATACAGCAAACATTTCAAGTCATAACTCTTTATTATTTAGTTGTGTATAAGAGCGGCTTTGTATGTTACTAATAGCAGCTAAGTCCACAAGCATTATGTTTGTATGAGATCTGCTGGTACATAATTCTATATTTTTGAACGAAAACTTTATTTTTGTCTGAAGGATTAGATTGCTCACTGGAAATAACAAGAGGATGTTGGTTAGAAGTCTATTATGCTAGAGATTCAGAATATGCTGAAGTTTGTATTAATGTACTACAAGTACGCTGCTAGAACAGGCACACATTTATTTTCCTTTTGGTTCTTTGCAATGTTGGGGCATATGCTGGCAAATGTAACCTTACAGTTGACTTGCCAAATCACTTCCATTTGTTTTATTAATAAAAATTATTGTAGTTAGTATTGGAAGTAAGTTAATTATGGGTCATCATAAATACTTGCTTTCAAAGTACCAAGTAGTAAAAAAATTAAAAAATAATTGTTAATAATCGATAATCGTTACCCTCTGAACCGTAATCGAATCGTGAGGTGCTTAGAGATTCCCACCCATCAATCGTTCACGAGAAGAGCAACCGGAGAATTCTTCACAACGATCATGCAATTCCACCCCCAAACAATTAACAGTAATTTACTGTTTATAAGCGACGACATGATTATGAAACTTAAAAGGTGGAATTCAGAAAAAAGTGCATTGTGTCATTTATGCACAGTATAAATAAATGAAAAAAATCATTAAGAACTTTACTGGCTCATAATTTTTTATTAGAGCGTTTGAAAAAGGAATGACTGCCGAAATGTATTTGCACCGTACTGAATAAATTATTTTGTGTGCTTGAATGTACCCTGTATTTGGCCCCTGAATGTAACATATGGCCCCTTAATGGCCCCTGTTACAGAAAAATCCTAGAATCGCCACTGTAAGTAGATATAGTTCAAATCTCACTAAATCTGAAAATAAATTGAACTAGCTAAATTGTTTGATCTAAGGTGATTGACTCAATGTCATTCACAATGCTTAGCTCATGTTGTCAAGATTTTTATTTCCAAGATAATAGCAGCTTCTTTCATTGGTGGGTCAGTGGGTTTAGAGTTGCTCTATAAATTCAACAATTCAAAACAATATATTAAATGAAGTAAACTGATCTTTTACAGAAACATATGTGGTTTCTAAAGAAGCCTATTGTTGTGTTTGTAAGTCAATTATAATGTGGACTACTGTTTTGAAAAAGAAAGTCTAAATTACCTAGTTCTGGCATGAAACTTTAGATGTTGCATGCTGATAGGTCCTTACCTCATTTGGTAGTGATCACTACTACATAGTGCAGCTGATTGGCTGCTGTTGCATCAGCAGCCAATGAGATGCGGCTCAACATTCAAATATTGGTAGTTTGCTGTTATCAGTCTGCAGCATGCTTTCAGAAAGCATCTGAAATCAACATCTAAGATAAGTGAACTTTTACTCCACATCTCTGTGCATTTTGCGAGGTTTGCTTATTAAATGAGAAATCATAACAGTTTAATCTAGCGTTATGTTTAACAGTCTGTGGCGTAATATACTAAGCACATAAGCTGTAGCATTTACGCAATTGTGTTTTTGCAGCAGCAAGCTGTCTATTGTATGTAATTGCTGTGAGGATACGCTGTCTAAGCTACGGATATGAGAAAAGGTCAAAGTGAAATAAACTTTTGCGCTTTCAAAGGTTTAAAGCCAATTTAACCAATAGTCTTCTTTTCAGCTGTTGCACAACTGTGCTCCATACTCCAAATCCAGTGTTGGGCAAGCTACTCTGAAAATGTAGTGAGCTAAGCTAGCAGTTACTCTACATTAAATGTAGCTTCACTACACTGAAGCTACCACCCTGGGAAATGTAGCAAGCTAAGCTACAGCAATATGGCAAAAGTAGTTTACTACATCTAAAGCTACTTTTTCAAATTTAATTTTTATATTGAACCAACTTAATTCCAAGTCAGTGCTATCTCAGTGATCAATAAAATTGTCAATCAAACATATTGGCAGGCATAATTTGTCAGTTCAATTGTTTATTCAACACAGGTTCCAAACCAATTTGGCCAAAAACAAAAACATAACTATATAAAACCATATAACTAAATAAAACTATAACAAAACCAGGTGTCAAGAGTGTGTGCATCTTTTTCCATTTCTCACGTGTCAGCCCAAGGATTGATACTGGTACGTGATGTCACACCATACGGAGCAGAAGGTGATGGTAATGCACCAAAAAGCTGGTTTGTAGGGCCCTATGAAATCCGTTTTATTTTTTCCCACATTCCAAATTCAGTTTTATTTTGTTTTCATTTTTCTGGACTCCCATTTTAATGGTTAAATAACATTTTAGTAATCAAAAACGTGTAATTAATTGAAATCATGAAACGAATATAATTTAACAATAATTTATTAACATTTTTAAATAAATTACATTCTAAGGGCTCTATAAAATAGTTTTTTTAATGGTTTAAATTGTAATGACCAATTATTTAAAATGTAGGCCTAATGATTTAAGCAAAACTTTCTTCAAAGGTTAAAACCAACCTTTTATTTTGACAGGTTGCCATGTAGCTAGACCTTTGAGTCTCTGTTTTGTTTTGTTTTTTTGATATGACGATAGTTTTTCTCAAATCAAGCTAAAATGCTGCTAAATTGACTCTCAGAGCGGCTGTGTGTAGATGAAGTTCATCGATCCATTACTGAAAACATCGCAAGCGTCATGGGTGCTTCAGTGTGCGGTAAATGAATCCGCGCGTCTGAGCCATTCATTCACAGAGACACGCAGAACATGCATGACTCCTTTTTAAATAGTCTTTAAGCGGTTTAATATTCAAAGACACTAGTCTATATCGCGATTTTATTTAAGTTTAGGCTACTTACCTTCTTTTCATCCAAGATCTGACAAATTCCGTGAAATTCCACGTTATACAGTAAATTTTGTTTTTATGCATGGATATCGCAATTCAGTCCATGTATTCCGTATTGCGGTAACTTAATGAAATCATATGGCCCTATGGTTGCCAACCACCGTAAAACAAGAAGAAGAAGAAGTCACCGTCACTAACTGATCCAGCATCAGTGATACTTAGCAGTTGTATTTCCGATTTGAGCCTGAGCTTTAGAAATGCTTGGGAAAATGTAACGTTAGCTTGTGTGGACGCTACCGCACTACTTGATCAAAAAAAGAGCTTCGCTACTGAAAAGCTATTTGATTCACAAAACAGCGATGCTACCACCACGCTACTGAGAAATGTAGTTAAACTTGTAGCGTCACTACTTGTAGCGACGCTACTGCCCAACACTGTCCAAATCTAGAATGGCTGGGAAAAGCTGCGCTACTGTGTAGCTTATTTGCATTGGCTGCACTACAGCCTGTAAATTATCTGGAGAAAATATTTGGGGGGAGCCCTGCACTTTTCTCCTGTCTCTTTCTTTGTTGGGAGGTTGATTCATGTATGTTACAGGTAAAGTAACAGCAGGATTTCTTACATGCTCAAAGCAGTGTCTGTGAATGTATTGGCAGTAGCAAGTCTCGATACTTGCTCTGGAGCAGCAGCAGCGTAGCAGAATATTCCGCCAAGACCAAATACATTAACATTGCCATATCCATTATCATGGCAATCTCTTAGAGAGTTGTCATGACAGAACTGTTGTGTAATGACGTAATGTGCGTGATAATTGAAGTAAATGAGTAAACAAGATAAATGAAGTTCGCTACTCCTGGTTCGTGTGCTTCATTGCTTACTAACTCCTGACAGATACCACACCTATATCATTGCTCAACAACCTCAGAGATTTTCCCTATGGCATATTAAAATGTGATTTTTACACCCAGAAGGCTTCTGCTGCATTCTATAGGTCTACAACTTGTAACACCTTGAGTGTTTTACATTCAGCGTAGCTCAGCAAAAGAAAGAAATGTAAATATACAGCAATATAGTGTGAAAGAAACTGTTGTTTTACTTTTTTGAAGGTTATCAATGAATAATAATTGAGAACTCTTCTACATAATTTTCATATAACCAGCAAATACTCTCTATAGATTGGATGGCTTATAAAGCATTGAAATGTACTATTTTGAAACAAGACAATCACGGAAACGTGTTCTAAAGGTGTTTGAAGATGCAGACAGTTTCCCCTCACATCTCCTCCAGACCCAAATCGATCAAGCCTGGATATCTGAAGCTCCAGCATTCTAGCACTAAGGATCTATAAGCTGTTAACAGAGGTTGACACCACTGAAGGAGGCTCATTATGTACACAATGAACCGTGGTGGCAATTCCATCCTTGAACTCTGCAGTAAAGTCAGGAGGCACTTGGTTTGACTCCAGTTCATTGCACTCACAAAGCTGCGGGTGCACAATCATATCAGCGCTCATCCACACAATCGAGAAATAACAGAATTTAACACACAGTTGTCATTCTTTTATGCCATTTCTATTTTCTAAACTTGAAAGCTACATGTGCATATGTACAATGTTTTTCTGTCTTTAGAAAAACTGCATTGTTTAACGGCCAGCCAGCCCTGCCTCTTATGATAATAATAATAATAATAATAATAATGATATTCAACTTATTTAAACCGATATCAAGCTGCATAAAGTTTATTTTATGTCAATGTCATGAGTACGGGGGTACTGTTTCTCTCGTGGCCCATATTGAAAAAAGAGAGAATTATTTAGTGTTAAACTAGTTAACACTAGTCTGCGGCGCGCTACGGCTGCGACACGGCTACCGGAGCTCATCGCGCCCACTCTAGTCAATGCTTGTGTTTACATCAACCGTGACGCGGCGTTTCAGAAGGATCCCAGAAGCAGCTCTCCGCAATGCTTCACTTCAGATAGGTGCTAAGTCTATTTTCAACGGACGCCGCGTCCAAGCCGCACCGTAAATACAAAATAAAAGTAAAAAAACACTGTAAATTTTTAAATAAACACCCTGTAAGGACTCCCAATCTAATCTTTCATTTAACTGCCGGAGCATATTAGCAGCCGCTCACCTTGCTCTGGTATCAGCTGTGCTGGCATCCCTCCACCTCCACAACTCCACCAGTATAATTTAGGCAAATTGCTACAGTACCATACTCATCATCCAAGCATTAGTAATCCCAGTGGGGGTATATCTTTGGTTCCTTGCCACCGTCACCTTTTGTCGCCTTTGGCTTTTGGCTTGCTTGGTTGGGGACACTTAATATTCAACAATATTATTGATCTGCCTGCATTGACACCACTATATTAGAACTGAACTGAGCTGAACAATGACATGACTGTTTTCTCCAGAGCGGCTATATATATATATATATATATATATATATATATATATATATATATATATATATATATATATATGAACTAAATTAATAACTTTTTTACAACAAAAATTAACCATCACTGAACTTACTTAAGCTGGACTATGACGCTATTTTCTTCTAGATCTGCTATACAGCCGCAACTTTGTGCCAGCAATGCGCCTGAACACACCTCGTTTTCAGACCAGCAGCCCATGGCTGCACAGATGGGCGCAAATGCATTTGCAATTTAAACAACATGGTGTAGGATGTGAAAATGATAACTGCGTCTGGCTGAAACTAGCAAAAAACATTTGCGTCGTGCCTGGTGCCGCATTGCGCCGGGTGTATGATAAGGCCCTTAATGTTAGTTGAGTAACATCAGCTCATTTACACCTGGTAACATTGCCTTGGGTTGTTACATCATAAGTTGTCATTACTAAATGAAAGTCTAAAATATTTTGTGATCCAAACTCAAATTCAAAGGTAATCAAAATTACACAACAACATTGCATTTGTAGTGTAAATCCCTCCCAATGGGATCCAGAGTACAGACTTTATTTAACAATGTGATGAGTAATGTATGCTGTCATGAACTCAGAGGCCCTAACCTTAATCGTATTAGAAATGAACACAAGAGAAGCATTTGAGATGCAAGTTAAAACCAGGTGTAAATGGCAGTGTGTCTCGGCTGACGACTTGTGAAAGATTGCGTTCATTTGGTGTATCACACCGGTTTTAGCAGCTTTTTAGTGATGCTGATCACATGATGCCCACAAATCAGCGGGTGCTGACAACTTATTCATCAACCATCTACACTGAATCAAAATTAGACAGGTTACTGTGGAATTACCTATTCTGCTTAAGTCTGGGAATGTTTTTTTGGTCTCGTAAAATACAACGAATTGGCATTCATATTTGAATCATGCATCATGCATCATGCATGCCGTGCACATAGAATAATAATAAAAAATCTATGCTTTTCTACTAATGTTTCCGATTGGCTTCTTAACAAATTGTGTTCCATTTTAAGAAAATATGTTTCTTTAATGAGACCGAACAGATCTAAAAGTACATTAGTCTGAAACAAAAATCAGTACATTAGCCTGAAAAAAAGATAGCCATGCTATACAGCATAAAACAAAACAAAAAAGGTTGAGCCATTGCTGTGATGTCAAAGCGGTCTGGATCCCAGGAGCCTTTATAACATGCGTCAAGCAATACATTATAGCCTTGCAAAAAAAGTTACACTAACCTGTGACATGTAAGGATAAGATAAACAGCGACAATTGCCTTTGAGTCTACACAAATGGCACAAATGACATGCACAGAGATGTATATCAAGATTCATCTGAGATCTGACCCAGGTGGCCCTACCACAGGTGATTCTGAGGCTGTGTTAATTATAATCCTGGAGTTAATCCAGAGAACTGCACATTGAGCAGCCACACACACCACACACGCTCTCTCGGGGGGAAACGATCAACAGTGCAGAGCTTCTGAGGCTTTGCCGGGAGACATCAAACTGCAACAGTTCCCATCCATCCCATAAAAGCAGGGCTCTTGGTCCTCATTATAAAACTCAGCTTGTGAACAAACATTGCTGTGTTGACGGAGGCTAAAGCATGACCGTGACAAATGAGAAGAGGTGTCAGCAGAGAACAGGTGTCAACAACAGACCAAGACCTAAATGCTAGTCAGTCAATCTCCGCACACCTTGTGTTTCATAACCAGCGATTGACTAAGCGTCTGATTAGATCAGATCAGTGTCAGTTTAAATATCTATAATAAAATCAGGAACAAATTTTTTTATTATTTTAACTGAATATTAAAAGCATGAATTTTTTTCAGATTTCCCATAGCCGTGTTCTCTCCATATTTGGAATCTATGCAGCCTTAAACCACTGGCTACAATGCTCTGGATCCTTCACTGGAAACCAAAAATAACTCACTCCCACTAAACATTTACTCTTTGAATTCTTGCAGCCAGGAACAATACAAGTCGACACCACTGTGACTAAAAGTATGTTAAGAAGTTGTACTCAAGCAAGGCAGTATTTGTATTTGTGTTTTTTATTGAAAGCCCATTTTGCCAGTGGTGATTGAATTACCCTTTAACAGCAAAAGTCTGAAAAATATTGTGACATTTTTATCAGCTACCCAAGTCCTTATGACAAGCCAGAGTTAACAGTTACAAACAGTGACTCTCTCATATGTAATCATAATTTTACATATTTACAGCATCATGTGGAAATTTGACAGTTCTGAACGTAAATTCATTGCAGTTGACACATTATCATAGCAAAACAGTATTCTGCTCAAAGACACAACTGCATGTCAGACTCTTGAATTTCTGACTCTTTTCATGAAAGGTTGATATATTAAGATGACTCAGAAATACTGGGCCATGCCACTGAGATGGCATACAGAACGATACATGGAAGCAGAGTCCTCTGTGAAGGAGAATTCTATTGCCAAGACAAGAAGATTGTCACCATGGAAACTAATTTCATTTCTTCCAGGGGACTAGAGCAAAACAGACAAGAGCAAGCTGCCCGCACAGAGCCACTCTCCAGTAATGTCCGTTTTTCAGCTCCCACCCATAATATCACTTGGCTTCTATTTCGTGCTGCAACTGTGTGGACAGAACTGTGAAGGTAGAATCTTACAGACCACTTTGCTGATTACACATCACGCTGAGTGCATATTTAGCTGTTATTCACTTAGAAACTTAGTTACTATGTAAATAGGAAACACTTTAGGTGGTATGGAAGAGGGAGAACTAGTACAAGTGGCGTGCATTTTGTAAGCCTCAGCATATTTAAAATAAATTAATTTTTTCACATTGAATATTCTCTTTCATAATGCATATGTAAAATAGATTGAGAAGATTCATATTGATTTTATGTTACACATTATTATTGTTATTAATTGTTAATTGGGCTTTTTGATTTTAATTGATAAACTTGAGAAGATGGGGGAGTGTGACCGGTTTCAAACTTATCATAAACTTTTACACTCCCTGGCAGGCCATATCTCCAAAACATTTATTTTTTGAAAGGAATGGTAAATATATGTCCATACACAGTAATATGAACTAATTTACAAGAATAGTACGCACTATCAAGTGGGACTACTTATCACAGAACCAAACATACTGCAATCAAATACTCTTACACCATTTGCAATTCTAAATCAAACACTTTTCTTTTTCATCCAGAGAACTTGATAACATCCTTTTTGGGTTCGGAGCTCGCCACAGATAAAAACCAGGTGCAAAAACAGATGGAGGACAATTAATACTGACGGTATCCATGATGAAATCAAAAGTAATGTCTTTGCAGACAAAACAGCAAAACTGAAGTAGAGAGGCTTATGATTATTTGAGTGTTTTCTACTTTACTAACCAAACGGAATTTGACACATCTCTTACATTAAAGTCAATGTAAAATTGCATTAGTAATTCATCTTACTTTCCTATTCTGATTAATTGAAACTAGAAATCATAGCAAAAAATCCCTAGAAAAACAACAACTTTATTTTATGCAGGTAGAACCGTAATTACATGTTTATAAAATATTGTAATTGTAAAACATGTTTGGAATAACATACAAAGAAGAATCACAGTGTTTGACCAGGAACCTGCTTTAGGAACGTGAATAGGATCCATTTTGATTTCATTTTGACTTTAAGACAAAGTGGTACAGACCCTTTTTAAAGCTATCATTTTAAGTTACACCAATACCAGCATTGGGGAAATTAATGGTTATATAATGGGTGTGTCTGTGGCTTTACAAATTTGACAAGTAATTACAGTCCATCAACCAAAAGAGAGATTGTGCTTGCAGCAAGTAGGAATATAAACAAAACCTTCAGCCCCTAATAATGATACTGAGGTCTGTTAGCTGTCAGAGAGCATGATTATTTGCCATAGCAGAAATGACTACGCTAGAGCAGCATACATCACTTGGCCCATTATCGCATGTAGCAATTAATTGAGGGGTCTCTATTCTCTCTAATCCTCCAGTCAAAGGTGAGGTTAGGGGGGTACGCAGATGTTCCTGACTAGCAATCCAGGCATGAAGGTTGAGAAAGACATCTGAGAGGCCTATTGTCACTTTCCAAAACTATTAAATATGACCTGCGGGAGTCAGTCTTCCTGTACTTTGCTGGGACAAGATAGAGAGCGAGGCTAATGAGACTAGGCCCCTGGATTAAATCCAAATAATGGCTCTGCCACAGCGCTATACATAGCCTTGACAGCTTCATTCATTTTGATGTAATGTCCGCCAAATTGGCGTGTGGGGTTATAACATTTGCCTTTTACATCTGGAGGTGTGACTAGTGTTTCGCCTGGGAACTCTATCCTTGGTTCATATAATTTCTTCTCTATTGTCCTAAAGGGGGACACTAAAAATTATCTTAACCCTGCAAGTTGCAATTGGAGGAATCGAGTGGCTATAGTTATAGTGTATATATGTAGTTAAAATTATAGGTTCTGCTTTTATCTCTGACATGTCACAAAATAATAACTGATCAATGGACTCTTTAATACCTGATGTGGTTTCAGTATTTGTATGGTTGACTTTCATCAATGGAATTGCAGTTCAACATCTGTCATATTCCTTGTCAATTGCTCGCAGAGCTGGATTTAGCATGGATGAGTACAAAACCACAATTCTTAATGCTAAGGAATGTCTTAAATTAACAGCTGTTTTTGAGAAATGATAACCCACATTAAACATTAGAGACTATGGGCCCTATTTCAACGGTCTAAGTGCAATTCTAAAGCGCACAGGGCAAGTGCACTTAGGGCGTGTCCGAATCCACTTTTGCTAGTTTACGACGGGAAAAATGGTCGGCGCACCCAGCGCAATGGTCTAAAAGGGTTGTCTCAATTCCTTGAATGAGTAATGGATGTGTTTTTGGCATAACATGCAAAATGCACTTGTGCCATGGCAGATTGCTATTTACATAGCGAAATTTGAAAGCAGAAAGACTGAACAGGTCTCCAGAGAGGAAACGGATCTGCTCGTGCGCGAGGAAAGCACGCAAGCAGACCATCTATGGGACAAGCCGGATTCCACCATATCTTTATGTACACAATATTAATCTTTTACATTGTAATCCTATTTATTTTTAATATTTGGCATGTCTGTGTGCTGCTATGTGTGTTATAAGCGTTGAAAACACGCCTATAGGCGCATATTAGTAACGCGCTCTTTAAATAAATAAAAAAATTGTTCCATTGACCAGATTTCAGTTGGTCAATGGCACAGTCTATTTCAGTTGCCTCAAAATAGCAATGCACCAGCAATGCTCCTGAACACACCTCGTTTTCAGACCAGCAGCGCTCAAATGGGCGCGAATACATTTGCAACCACAACAGCAAATGCAACCACACAGACACTGTCCGTATTAAATTTTTTTCAGGAGGTGCACCTTCTTACGTCGCTTTTTCTCCAGGGATGTCTCAAGCCCCTGGAGACGTTTCGTGGCGCAGGACATGAAAATGATAACTGCGTCGGGCTGAAACTAACAAAAAACACTTTGCATTTTGGCAGGTGTATGATATGAATTTGTGTTGACAGTCCTAGATTCATGAAAACTCAATTTTGTAAACTTATAAATGCCATGTCCACAGATCCACTGAATGAACGTTTCATGAGAGTTTCAAAAGTCACCAAAAATGTGTAATACTGTTGATATTTTTTTTGTTAAGTCTCGGCCCACCATTTTTTCCTCCTATTCCTTCTCTCTGTAACATGATGTCAGATTACAGAGGTACAGTACAAATTGCATGCAGACAGCATTTCATGTGAATCTTCTCAAACAGGGCAGCATGGCTGATTTAATTGCTAGCTGCTAGGCAAACATGCATCCCATGCTAAAGTTACAAATAAAGCAAGCCACAGACCCACCATGCATGTAAAGTTTGGGTGTTCAAAGTGAAATGCCAGCATTTGCTGGACTCTTACCAATTAGATGCAAATAAATATTAATTCTTTCCTTCTGCATATCCAGGACTGGCATTGTAGAGATTCCAGTATTGTTATTCTAATTTTGAAGTAGGTTAGTCCTGGCATGTGCAAGAGAACCACAGTCCAAGAAAGTCTTTCTATGAGGGGTGCTCACTGGGCTGTGGTGCACCATACAGCTCAGCCCAAAATTAATTAGACCTCAACATATTTTAGGGTTCACTGGGATAAATCTCCATGTTATAGACTTCAGTGCTCTACTCACTATCAGCAGAGGCAGTAAGGGCCAATCTATCAGTCTTTCACTTAGTTAGTCAAGAGTTGTTTAAAGAGGGGAACCGTTAGGGCCCTCTAGGCGGGCATAAACTATTGCATTATAATATATTAAAAACTAAAAACTTTTTTTACACTAAAAATAAATAAAAGTAATCAGTTCTATTGTTATTTTTGGGATTTTTCCCGCCTATTGATTAGCTCTGTGATTGGTGGTCCAGCTATGACATTACAGAGGGCCAAATCTGTAGTCAATGGGAGACTAATTTAAAATGACAATCAAATTGACCAATAACATCCCTCTAAATGTGTGGGGATGTTATCACTAACTATGGTAAGTTCTGCCTGCTGTGGGGAACACGATGGGGGAGGCGATGCTGATAAAATAGCTAGCGTTGTTCACAATGGAAACCTCAAGTAACATGGGGGAGGAGGAAATCATTGCTAATTTATTATCCGCACCAATTTCAAAATTAACTTAATAAAATTTAGTTAATTGGCAAAGGAAGAACTACACTAAAGCTTAATTTTAGTGCAGAAAACCAAAGCTTTTGAAAGCATTTCAACCCCAGCAATTACAAACAATACTCCAGGATGACAGCATCAACAAAGAAGCAAAAGCTTTACTGCTGAAATAGTTTACACTTTGTGTAAGTTATTTACAATCTGATAGGCCACTGTGCCAACTGATTTTATTCTGGCTGCTGCTAGTGTTTTGTATATGTTAAGCTTCATTTGAGAAAACAGTCATTTTGCAGAATTACTCAAGCACACCTGGCAGCAGCCTGCAGAATGAGGCGGGGCTACACCTGCACAACAACTCATCTCATTGGTTAGTGGAAAAATAATGAAGTTGAGGTGACGCCTCAGGTTTTCATATCCTCTTTTCATCGCTGCATGGGGAGTAGACAAGCTATGTCTTTTGATTAATTTGTTTAATTACAATAATACAGCAATTTATGTTATATCAATGAATATTTGTTAAATGAGATATTAAGTAGTTTTGAAAATAACATTGCTCTCGAACTTCATTCACTATAGCAGTGCTTACTTGTTTTTAATGACTTATTTAAAGGGTTTTGGAGTTTGAGATCAAATAAATTTTACAGTTATTTTTCAAGTGTCAATGAAAACTAAGGGAAAGGTCTGGTCCTGCCCCACAGTTAGGTTGTCTTTGGTTATGTGTTGTCTTTGGTGCAGTACAGTAACTGTTTTTAAGTAACGTTTGCTTTTGGCTTTGTCATCACAGAAACATTGCACAAACCCTGTCTCCTGGGCCTGAATACTGTGTCAACGATATTTTAAAAAGCAAAATGTGAAACATTTTAAGATTTCTTAGTATTTGTTTTGTCCCCCATTTTGCTTTAAATGACTTCACAAGATCAATTTTTCAAATGTGTTTACATTATGTTCAGCTGTTTAATACGTACAACGATAACCTTTCTAATGGAGGACTATACAACAGCCAGCCGTAACTTCTGATAACCTTTATTTTCATGAACACACGTACCGTAATACACTCAATATATGTTCCACACATTTCCTATGCATTATAATGCTACTGTATATAACATTATATACATTGTATACATTTTTTAAAACCTTAAAGGCCTGTTCACACCAGGAATGACAACTATAACTATAACTATATTAGTGCTCACACCAGCAGAGGTTATCGTTTTGTTTATTCTAACGGCTGTTTCACACCGCAAGCGTGAGCGGCGCTTGAGCAGCGCATCAGCTAACTACATCGTCAAGCTGCAGACGCGCGACAGTATTCACACTGGAAGCGTTTGTACAGTGTCACAGTAGCAGCTCCAAAGCTACATATAAGCAAACAATTATTTACAAAGACAACTATACATTTTATTTTTATTATATTTTTAAGTTGGTAAACCATATAAATGGTAAATAACAACAAAAAAAACAAGAAAACAGCTCCAATCTTGTCGTTTCAGTCATAGCATATTTTCGATACATTTACAAGAATGCAAACTCCGCGGATAAAACACACACACACACACACACACACACACACACACACACACACACACACACACACACACACACACACACACACACACACACACACACACACACAAAACCACACACAAAACCACACTCTCGGGTTTGATTTGGGTTTTGCTAGCCTATGTAGCTGTCTGTGTATTTCATAAACTAAAAGAACGTTTATATATAATATTTTCTGGCTAGTTTACTTTAGATTTTTTTTTTAGTTTTTTTTATAATACACCATACTTTCACCCAAACTGAATAATTAAAAACAAGTTTAAATGTGTAGCTTAAATCTTCTATAAATATTTTTGAGTCTTCATTTTCTTTTTTTGCCTACTCCAGTTCTTGTTAAAACTCACTAGACATGCTTATCGTGCATTTTGGGCACTTTTTGTATGAAATCAAATTTATTTTGTACATCAAAAGTGTGCTTTCACTGTAATTGAACGTGAGCAGCGCAGCAAAAATAGACTCGACACCGAAACCCCGCTTCACTGCTGTTCACGAGACGCTCCAGCTTGACGCTCACGCGCTGCTTCTGCTCGCAGTGTGAATGCACTCATTTGCATTCTTGTTTTAACATGCACAACGAAAAAAATACACGCTGCTCACGCGCCGCTGACGCTTGCGTTGTGAAACGCGTACTGCAGTTTTGTCTGGTGGATTTTGATTGGATATCATTATCTTTATCATTCATTAGCTGGAAAAAAAATATTCTGAAAGTGATTCCAACGATCCCTGTTCAGTTATCATTATAGTTGTGATGTGAATGATTATCTATATCTTTATTGTTATAGTTATCATCCTTGGTGTGAATGGGCCTTACAGCTTTAAATTCCCATTTACAATGTGGTCTCTACTTTGCTGTTCTAATTTCTGTGACAGCTTCTCCATATTGCAAGAATGCAAGTTATTCTTAGAATTTAAAAATGTATTCAGAAAGATTAAGCTCTCAATCTGATGCCTATTTTTGTGTCCATTGGGTGGTGGTAAGTTATTCCGCCTGCTGAAAGCTCTCTATGACAACAAGCTGGTAACTGAGATTAGTAAGAGAATTTTACAGGTTGGTGTCTTGGCTTAATCAAAAATAATTGCCTCTGGATGTTAGCTCATAAGAGGGAATACCCTACATGGGATCCAGTGCGTGTGCGTGCGTGTGTGTGTAAAGTCCTGGTAAATCCTACTTTTTTAAAATCCTCCGTTATACAAAATAGTTTTTTCTTTTAATGTAAAATTGCAGAAAGTTTTCTGTGATGGGTAAGTAGGACAGTGATTCTCAAAGTGTCCACCTCGGTTGAGATATATCTTCACGAGATATAGGCCAATTTGCCATTATGGGCCACTCCAACATACATCAGCCTACACATCAAACAGCCTGGAAGCAGTTTGGAAAAGAAGGTTTTTCAAAAAATCTAAATGGTGGATGAATTTTTAAGTTTGCAGTCAGAAATTAATATGCATATGATTTACTGATTCAGGGGCACTGAAGGAATCGGAAGAAACATGTATTTTGATCTTTTCTATGACAATTCCAGAGTTATAGGCAAAAATGTGTAAAAACACCACCTTTCAGAATTTTACCAAATTGTATACACAGCTTAATTTAGACACCTTCAAAGTGTCTGCCATATTTTGTAATTGTCGGTAATTCAGATTTAATGTTATAAGTTGCTGAATTGGAAGATTGGATGAGTTGCTGAGCTGAAGATTGACTGCTGACGGCTTTATTTGTTTGGCTATCCTGCAGTGAAGAAGACTTCAGGATGTCCCAGAATGTCCAACAAGTGCCAGCCCACTGGTATACTGTGTACAGCTTAATTTGCATTTGTGAGTGAGTGTCCAAACACATGCCAGCAGTGATACAACTTCCTCTTATGTAAGAACTCAGATTGAGTTCCAAAAATCTGTCAGTTTTTAAAACCTGACTCTTTAGGTAATGGATTTTATCAGGTTATGGCCACATTAGATGGCAGCTAACAATAGATGGACTGGTAACTGTACTTAACTTGCAAAAAAAAGAGAAGCTTTTAAAGCACAATGAATGAAAAGCTTTTGGTTTCACTTATCTTTTAATTAAAAACAAGAACAAATTATTGGCCTTTTTAAATATTGCCTATGCTCCTAACGCTGTGCATGTAATACACTGCTATTCATGGACACATACACAAAAAACTGCGCTGAAGATGTTAAAATATAAATCAATGTTGTTGTTTTTATATAGACTTCACACAACCCTAAACTTATCTCTGACATGTAACATCAGTGACGGTGCTAGTTACCATGTTAAGTTGTGACCTAACACCAGATTTGTCCAATATATCTATTACAATTAAACCTTTGCACTACATGATGCTGGTATTATTGTACATATAAAAAATAAGGGATTTCATTACTTGTAATGGCAAAATTTAAACAAAAATGCTAATGAAGTCATGTTACAGGCTCTCGAACTGCATAAAAAAAGCAGCCAATTTAACGTTGAATCGTTTTATCACAAAGAGATGTTAGACCGCAAAAGAATGCATGAGGTTGTTGATGTACAAATCATTCAAAAGTCTTCTTTGTTTCATTATGGGCAGGTCTGGGCTCATGTTAACTTGTGCCTCACGCTCACAAGCTGATATATAGTCACATTAAATTATACGACACTTGACTAGATTAAAGACAAATCTCTTTAGCCAAGCATTCACATAATGCTTACCTTTTATACCACTGTTGAATCAGATCGAATGCATTAATATTATGAACAGCAGCTATGCTAATTATCTCCCATCTGCTCTTCTGCTGTTATCTCGGGACGCCAGTATTGTGAAAAGCGCTATACAAATAAATTTTAATTGAATTGAATTGAACTTGACTGACATTTTCTCGTCAAAATGCATGCTGCTCCACCAAATATTACATGACATAATAGCCTACTTCATAAACCATCTTTTGCTTTGTTGTGTATCAGACAACTCCAAATACTTATAGATGCCATTAGTTTTACATTGTATCAACATGCATTTTCACATTTTAATCTGGATTAAAACATATCAGACCAGAATAGAGATTATTCCTTATTATTATTATTATTAATTTATTTATTCTCTGTTGTAATTTTATAACTCATTGGCAGGTGTTTTTCTTTATTAAAGCATTATTCTCACTACATTTTGATACATTTCTCTGAAAGCAATGGTTCAACCTTTTTTCATTTAAATTTAGCTTCATACAGACCGTTCTTACTAAAAGCTTCGCTGGAATTGGAAAAAAGTCTGTTCTGTTACAAAGTTAATTTTGGACTGGGTCGAGAGAAAAGCCAATCAGGATGTAGTTGTCATGTTTGTGCTTAGATATCTAGAGCTGAAGTTGAATAAAGATCATCAGTACAGTCTTCAGTCTTCTGCTGGACTTTCATCCTAAGCTTCAAGATCTGGGGCCAGTTTCATAAACTTATCCACTAGTTACGACGGTGTCTTAAGAACTAGTTAACCAACTGGCAGTTAACAATCAGTCTTACTTTTCCAATTCAGATTATACCGATCAACCTTTTTATGTAACTGACTTTTAAAAAGTAATGACCAATCTTGAAGAAAAACTAGTCTAAT
Source organism: Siphateles boraxobius (assembly GCF_051911475.1). Taxonomy (NCBI): domain Eukaryota; kingdom Metazoa; phylum Chordata; class Actinopteri; order Cypriniformes; family Leuciscidae; genus Siphateles; species Siphateles boraxobius. The sequence goes on from NW_027508722.1 coordinate 31,033,410, forward strand.
GCAGTTTATTTAGTTTATGCAACTGGCCACGGGACTTAACATTTATGATGAATGTAAAGTTGTACATCGGGGGATGTGGGTTGGTTAGAGATGAAACCATAGTTAGTGGGGGCCCCTTTTGGAAATTTGCTTAGGGCCCCAAAAATGCTAGAGCCGGCCCTGGTTGTCATGATTGAAATATACAGTAGTAGTAAGTAGTCTTTTCCTGGCAAGCTTATCACTGTTCATCAACAGTACATAAATGCATTTAAAATAGTTGTGCAGTCAAGATCCACAATAAAATATTCCAACTGGTAATTCATCACATTACAACATCTTTCTGACATGACTTGAAGGTCCTGTAGCGGTCTTACATCTTGCAAATCTGCAACTAGTGTTTGAAAAAGAAAAAAAGAATAAAAGAAAAAATTTGACGATTTGAGCGCTGTGGAGCAGAATCGTAAACACCTCTGATTGCCCATTTTGTTCACGCGCTCATCAAATATGTCTGTGATTGGCTACAATGATCAGCGCTTCAAAAACATGTTGTAAATATACATGTTGTAAATATACTCTTCATCGAGCGCTTACACAGATACAGACAGGAGTGTTTGAAAGCGGATCGGTCCGCTGATTGACACCTGCTTGTGCTTTCAAAAGCTCCCGCTCCCGCTTTCAAAACACTTTCAAGCACTTCTGTGTGCTCTCAAACACTCCCATGCGCTGATCATTGTAGACAATCAGAGACATATCTAATGAGTGCGTGAACATAATGGACAATCAGAGGTGTTTACGATTCTGCTCAACAGCGCTCAAAGCATCACATTTTAAAAATTTCGGTACCGACTTGGTACTGAAGTCGGTACTTTTGACAACACTACCTGCAACCATTTGGATGACAACCTGGCTCTTTAACAACTAGGTTACACCATCACTAATAGTATACAGTGGTCACTAAGAGTGACTACTGTGGAACACACTGCAATTCATAACCAGCAAGACCAGAAGTAATTCCATTAATCAGACCTTGCAGTAAATTGTATTCCTAGATATAATTCAAGAAACCTATTGTACTATTAGAGGACTGTGCATGTTTGCATGGTTCCTTATGTGCAAGTGCTCACTAAAGTCAGTGCTCTGCTGCAGCATTTTATTTTATGTACAATCAATACACTGCTCACATGGCAAAGGGTGTTTTAGTACCCTAGTCACTTTATGAGGCATCTGTGGATGTGGAAAACAGTCCTGTTTTTGTCAGACAAACTGATCCTTTGTAAATCTGTCTTTTTGCTACTATCATCCGGTCAAATGCATGTTTGATGTGCAACCCACTGCATTGTAGCCTATGTCATATTCTAGCCCGTTTTCATCCTTTGGCGGCATATGTGACGCCATATGACAAAACGGCGAAATACTACGCACATGGCACCCTTTAGCGTGAATATAACACGCGAACCCAAGGCGTCATAAAGTTGACTGGCATCCTTTAGCGTGAATATGAGACGCAGACCCTACCCCACAGCTAAACCTACCCATCACAGTGCGTGTTATATTGACGATAAAGGGTGCCATGTGCGTAGTATTTCGCCGTTTTGTCATATGGCGTCACATATGACGCCAAAGGATGAGAATGCGTTGCATATTCTTAGAACATTTCAAGACGGCAGTTAGAGCAATTTAACTTCAAGATGCATCCATTGAGTTTTAGAAATCTAATCATTGTCAGTTAGCAGTTAGGAGTTCTAGCACTTTTTTTATTTATTATTGGGAATCTTCAATGGCAGGCTTTTTGGCAATTACATAATTTCTGTGGCTGGATGGTTAATTATATCCAGTGTACCTGTTAACGTCTCAGTCGATATATGCAATGTCAGTTTGATAAGTATTACTACTTGAGGCAGCTGAAAGCATTATCGAATTCGTCAAAATATTTAATAAGGAAAAAGGCCCAGTTGTATGTATCTTTTTAGGGTTGTCAAACTTAATACCTTAATTAAATCTGTTTTGCTGAATGACTCTGATATGTAAATCCAGGTTAACAGCCAAGTTTTATATAGTTTATAAATAGTTTTAAATAGTTTGTATTTAAACTTTCTATAGCGTGTCTCTTTGTCACTGTTGCCTTTAGATTGCTTATTGGAGGTTGATATTAACTAATCAAGCTGCTTTAGAATACTATTTATTGGGAAAAGTGTCACAGAATTAGAAAATTTACACTGTATTGTTAGATGCAGTATTCTACTTTGTTGTACACTGCACAATATACTGAAGGAATAATAAGAGTAGTATACAAAAATATTATTCTGGACAAAGCGTTCGATTCATTTTTCAAAGAGAGATCTCTGGTCGTACAGTACGGTTATCATTTCAAAAAGTCTCCATATAACTTACTAAATAGTGCTCATTGGTTGTAAGAGTGGAACAAAACTAGCATTGTGAACTTCTCCATTGGTAGGGGAAGAAATGGAAGAATTATGCTTCATAGACTGACAGGTCAGAGAAGGTAATTTAGAAAATGTCCCTTGAATGTGAAAACAACCCTCAAAACTTTTTCATTTTCTTGTTGCGCTAAAGTTCTCTAAAGTCAACTTCCTGGAAAAAGGTAATCACTGAGCAGGTCAATGGGAACACAATCACAGAAAGTTGGATTCTTCTGGAATATTACTTTTGACCACAGATGGTGCTGTGAACACTGGCCCAGTCTCCAGTCCTCCACGCCACTGTACAGTGATATCTGTGGTGAATTGTGGCACACAGACAGAACTGGTGATCAAAGCATTCATCCAGAGAAGATCCACAAAAGGATCCATCACATGCAAAAGGGGAACAAGTCATGAACCTCAATACTGGCACAATTCAGAGGCAGGCAGCTCCAAAATGATCAGAATACTATAAACCAAGAGATTTCCAGGCTCCATGCACAATGAAGAATCATTGATGCTTTCAAACTGCGTCAAATATGAAAGCCAAAGCTATTTCACTCTCTTATTTTTAAATTGCAACTAGACTGAAACCAGTTAATTATTGATGTACTTAATCTTGCCTTTCCAAAGTTTATGCAGATCATAGAAAGAACTGAGGAATGATGTGAAAATTTTATGAAATTTAAATGTTTAAACATATTATGCATATCTTTAAAGACACACCTAAGATTAAGAACTATAAAGTTGCAGCTTGTGTTAAACCTGTAAAAATTTAATGTGGTAAAAAAAAAAAATTATGTTCCATGACAACAGCAAAACATTTCACATGATTTACATTCAATTATACTTTAACGAAATTAAAAGGATTTCTATCTTTTATCCATGCAATAACCTATGAATGTTCCACAAAGTTCCACACATAAATATTGCAGGATCGTCTGCTTGTGTGGTTGCACAGTGTTCAAAGAAGGAGCATAAAGCTTGCCTAATGCAAGACACATACTGTAGATGCAAGTGTTGTTTTCTTTGCTGCACATAATTGTACCAGATTAATTTAAAAAAATTGACCCATGTTGATTTCTCTATCATGTATGCTGTGCAAATGTTGTGATGACGATGAAAGCAGATGCCCCAAGGTTTGAGAGAATCAAGTGAACTTCAAGTGACAGAAACAATTGCACTCAGATGCTCAGATCTAGCCTGAAAGAGGTGGTTTTGGCCTGATTTAAAACAGTTTGCTTTTGGTGAGAAAACAATCCAACACAACAGACCAATGAACCAAGCTGTATCAAGCTGTATGTTACATAGTTACTAAATAAATCAAGGATTTTATTTGTATATGTATGTGTGAAATAGGTGCATTCTGACCAGTTGCTTACAATCTACAAACATACATGTGTAAGTTGATGCACAAATAGTTACTGAGCAATTTGTATTGGCCTGCTTTCTCAGATGTTTGAAGTAAAGAAAGCTTGAAATAGGCTTTTGAACTAATCAACCCCCATGATGATCCCCTTGCAAAGGACTCACTGCCTAAAATGAGGCAGCTATGCAATTTTACATTTACATATAATCAGAGAGCACAGAGTATACATATTTGGCGTGCTGTCCAACATGCTCCATTATTTGAACATGCTCCTCCTCTGTTAATTTGGTTGATTATCCGAACATACTCCTCATGAACTTTCTTAATAAAAAATCACTTCACAAGTTCGCACTTACATATAATCAGAAAGTGCAAAGAGTGTGCATATATGGCCTGCTGTCCGAGGTGAGGGATCGGCGCTCTGAGTTTAGTCCAAACACAGAGTACTCCCCCAAAGAAGCAAATAAGCAAGGGACAGCCACCAGAAAGCATTAATGAGAGATATTGCATGTGAGTATAGTCTCAGAATGTGTCTGTGAAGTTTCAGCTCAAAATACCTCACAGATCATTTATTATACCATGTTGTATTTGTAAATGTAAAAGCAAAAACATGCTATTTTCGTGCATGTATCTTTATATGCAAATGAGCTGCTACTCCCCGCCCCCTAGCCAGAAGAGGGTTTATAATTTATGGGGATTAAAAAAAAGGAGTGGGAGGATTTTTACCATTATAGGGTGGTTGTGTACACACACTGCCGACACACATTTATGTTCAAACATCATGTAAAAGTGAATTTTGCAAAGTAGGTCCCTTTTAAAAATTCAGCAATATTATTAACTTGAATGCACTATTGGATGAGCACTGAACTGAGCTGGATGATGACATCACTGTTTTCGCCAGAGCTGTTTTACAGATTAATTAAACTTCATAATTCCATAATTGATAACATTTACACAGTTACAGAACCGAATTGAATCAATACTGAACTGATTTCAACTGAATAATTACTGGTTTAGGGCTGCTTTACAGCAGAATTAAAATCTGTTTGCATCATTGAATCATTATTTTGTGTAAAGCTGCTTTGAAACAATCAGTATTGTATAAAGTGCCAAAATAATAAAGCTGACTTGAATTCATCTTATCTGCAAGGCATATCGTCATAATTTTATTATCATCGGGCCGATGCCAATTATTACATTTTCAAGCATTTATGATCCGATTATGATTATCAGCCAGCTTATTAAGACAAAAACTTTTTTGCCTCAATTTGGGTTAGGACACAGGACCATCAATTAACCTCACACACAAACAAGCACACAGTAACCTCTCACTTCACACAAACAATGCAAAACTGTATTGCACGCATGCAACTATGGTAAATTGATAGATCACACATTCTTTTTGAATCGGTAGGCCGTTGCACACCATGGCTCCGTTATTCCCAGGATGAAGTATTCACCGTTTACGCAGTCCAAACCCATACAGAAAAAAGGCTTCCCACCACAGCTGGTCATGGAATGCAGTGGACACTGCTCTGACAGCTGGGTAGCTGTGTTTAAATTAGATCAAAAGTCCCTACAGTAGGGGGGATATTGAACACTGTGCATTATTAAAGCAATATTTAGAAGGGCTGCCTTGCTATCATAGACAGCCCTGAGGATGCAGGGCCTCGTGGTGCATTCAGAGCAAGCCTGTCTCTCTGTCCCAAACACTAGAAACAGGTTGGAAACCTTAATCTAGCTAATACTGGGATCCATTAATTACAGGCCCAATGGCAACTGCAGATTGTGGTTCAAGGACCCGCTTCCCCCATCTGGTGGACTGACTTCACAGCAGCTATCCATGGAAGGACTGGCTAGACATGTTCTGGAAGATTCACAATCCACATCTTCCAAGGACTGACTGATGCTCTCCACTTTATCAGAATGTGACACAGACACAAATGTACCAAGGCCATACAAACAAACAAAGAGGCACGATGACAAAGATTATGGCGGCAGTGATGAATGTTTATATCACTTTTTTTGCTTAAAAGTGTGCTTGTGCTATACTTCAAATAAATACCACATTGTTATATCATTTAAAAACATGCATACATTGTGTTGCTTAAGTGTTCAAATTTGTTTGAAATACTTTTTACACGAAGCCAACTCCACCCACAAGTTTCACAACAGTGACGCATAACCACCCCTTCGTATGCCTAGAGAAGTAGTCCCAACTTAACAATTTATTACCAATTTATAACTTCACAGCTCAACCAACACAAATTTGTTCTGAATAAATTATGTAAGCTAAAACAGGAGCTTTATACTTATGCTTTCAAACCCTGCAATAGGTTTGCCCCATTGACTTCCATTGCATTTCTGTGTTTTTTGTTTATATAAACTGATGGATGAATCTAAATAATTTTTACCTTGGTAAACTTCAGAGTGGTGGCTGACACAGCCTTGTGAAATAAGTAAAAAGTTTGTGATACCTCCATCAAGTCTTCCTCATCTCTCCAATTTGTTTTTATCCATCGCAACTCATTTTCAAAAGTGGTGGGAATCACAAGAGATTGATACTTCAAATCTGCAAAGATTTCTCAGCCCATAAACAACAGACAGCGGAATAGATACCTCTAGCCACTCATTATCATCATGCAGCAATTTCCACTGCAATAATTTCTGCAAGTAATATAAACACTATTTGATAACACACAATACTGGGGGTTACATGATATTTCCCAAGGACATGCCTCCTCTTATTCTTTTGAACGATTCTTCTCCCAGCTTAATCATCAAGCTAATGGAATATCTTTAATAACACTGAGACGTGCAGATCCACCATTGAGTCACATTCCCGTGTTTTTGTTTAATATTGCCTAAGGATGCTGGCAGATTTAATTAGAAAAGAAGAAGAAAAAGAAGTGGCGACAGGGTTGGAGAAGTCTGTGCTATGTCAACTCCAGTCAAATGTAATGTTGGCATTTGTAATGTGTAATTTGTAATCGTTCGTTCATCCCGTGACAGCCTCATAGAGCTGTCTGTACCAGAAAGAGAAAGCTGTATTGGATACAGAAATTAGTTAATAATTCCCAAATTTCCTTACAAACAAGTGCGTAGTTAGTTTTTAATTCTTACAGTTACGTGATGTGTTTCTGGTCTGAAAATGTAGCTTTTTTTATTTCTTAAAATTTATAATTTTTAAAATTTCTTTCATGATGGTTCTTTTCCATAAGACTGAATGTTGTAATAAAGATTTAATAATGCAAAACTTTATCCGTATGATGGGGAAAATCACTAAAACAAAGATACCTACATATAAACAAAATACAGTTACGTGACAAAGGCACGAGCGACTCGAACCCAAAGACTGAGAGATGAACTAATCATTTCTGTATCCGTTACAGACTGCATAGCTTCAGCTCACGAGATGAACGAATGACTCAGATCGGGACGCGATCTAAATGTGATCAACATTAAATGATATCAACATGTGTAAGTTAATGTGTTTGTGAATTTGGCTATTAACATGTAATATTTAAATTATATTCTGCTGAAATTACCTAAATAAACAAAATTACTTTGATACTTTCATTTTGATGAACGATGAGTCACACTCAAAAAAATGATTCAAGCTCTTCTTAGAGGTGACACATTTAAATCTAATTTGCTTTATTTAAATAAATCTATTTAAGATCATATGTGTAAATATATTTAATTGGTTTAACTAAAAAATTATTAATAGCTCCACTCAAAAAAAATATTCATTGGATGAACTCAATTAAGTTGTGGGCAGGATTTCCATCCAATAAATATATGTAGCCCCAACTCAATCTGAGTACATCGATTCAACAGAATGTAAATCAGTTAGCCTAACTCATTTGTAATAAATAGATGCAAAAGAATATAAACGAGAGAGGCTAGCTTATTTTTAACAAATACTTATCACTAACCAGAATGACTTTATTTCTGTCAGGCGTCTACAAATGTTTTATTGAGAATTAACAGGGGTTTAACTCTATGTTTTCCATTTGAAGTCACCATAACAGTGATCAATGATTCCATTAGTTGGGCTCTTAACTCTTATTATATCTTTTGTCTTTTTTTGCTGCTGTGACAGTGTGTTTGTTAAACACATTTGGAGCAGCAAAGAATGCTAAAGTGAAATGAGATCAGCTGATGATGGTTAATGGTTGATGGTTTTATAATCATCATGAACCAGACTGATTCACTGAGGTATTTTAATCTAACAATTAGATTAAAATAGATTAATTAGATTCTAAGATTTTTTTTCTTATGTGGCGGGAATGGGCTTCCATAGTGAAGGAAATGACTTTGCAGGACATTCTAAACATTTTATTGACCTCTCAGCATTTTGCGTATCATCAATACACACAATTAAAGAATATTTTCAGGCATTTTAGCCTAATTGGACACATTTAATAAGTTGATTGGAAACCATATAGGCAATTACCTTAATTTTTCAATAAACCTCTTTTGTCTCATATTTCATCTCAAACTCTTCACTGACTTAGGAAAAAGGTAAAGGTAAATAATTTATATTTAAAAAGAAATATTAGAGGCAAAATTGTGGAACCAATTTGTAAAACATTTTTTATAAAAATATGATGTATTATATTATTTGTTTATTTCAATTTTTCCTCATGGTTTTAAAACATATGTTTGTGATAGATATTCATAGTTAAAGAAGTCTGAAATTTCAAGAAAGGCAAAGGTAAAACAATAAACCACTATGTACAGTGGATATAAAAAAATACTTCACATCTTGTAAAACAGCTGGTTTTTGTGATGCAAAAAAAAAAAGATTACAAAAACAAAACCATAACAGAACTTTTGCATGTCTTATGTTACTACCTATCCAATACCACTGAAAATGAAAGTGATATACCTTTTAGTAGTGGGAAGTTCGGATCATTTTACTGACTCACAATGAACTAATCTTTTTTCGAGTCATTTCGTTCATTTCAGCAGAATGTATTTAAAATGTTACATGTTAATAGCCAAATTTCCCAAACACATCAAATGTGTATCGCATTTAGAACAAGAAAAAAAATTTGTAATACAAGGAAAAGGCCAAATTATGAGAAACAGAAACGATTAATTCATTTATCTGGGTCTTCAGGCTATACACTCAGCTAGTTTACCTCACTGTTCATCATTCGTTCATCCCTAGACATCCTCATAAACTGAGCTTTGCAGTCTTTAGTATTCATTCATTGTTATAGGAGAGGGCGAATTTTATAAACTCGTTAAATCATCTAAATCGACAACATGTATGTTAGACCCTACTGTATACCGACTAAACTACTGAAAGAGGTGCTTTCAGAGGTCATAGATCCTCTTCTTAATATCATTAATTCATCTTTGTCATAGGATACCTACCAAAAACTTTAAAGCTGGCTATGATTAAACGTCTTGTTAAAAAAACGCAACTTGATCCTATAGATTTAGTCAACAGGCCGATCTCAAATGTACCCTTTCTGTCAAAGATACTAGAAAAGGCAGTATCTTCACAATGTTCCTTTTTGAAAGAAATGATATCTGCAAGGATTTTCAATTAGAATTTAGACCATACCATAGTACTGAGACAGCTCTCATTAGAGTCACAAATGATTTGCTCATATCATCCGATCTTGGTAGTATCTCTCTATTAGTGTTACTCCATCTTAGTGCTGCATTTGACACTATCAACCACATTATTCTTTTAAAAATACTCGAAAATTATCTTGGCATTAGTGGCACTAGCATGGTTTAAATCATATGTATCTGACCATTATCAGTTTGTAGCAGTAAATAAAGAGATGTCTTATCGGTCAAAAGTTCAGTATGGTGTATCACAAGGCTCAGTACTAGGACCGTTGCTGTTCACTCTGTACATGCTACCCTTAGGAGATATCATTAGGAAGCATGGCATTAGTTTTCACTGTTATGCTGATGATACTCAGCTCTATATTTCTTCACGCCATGACGAAACTTACCAATCCACAAAATAAATGAAATGCATAGCTGATATAAAAAAACTGGATGACTAGCAATTTCCTAAAATTTTATTCTGAAAAAACAAAAATTCTAATTATTGGACAAAACACTTCCTCACTTAACCTAGAATACTGTTTAACACTTTATGGCTGCTCTGTCAATTCCTCGTCGTCGGTTAGGAACCTGGGTGTGCTCTTTGATACCAATCTTTCATTTGAAAGTCACGTGTCTAGTATCTGCAAAACCGCATTTTTTCATCTTAAAAATATATCTAAATTACATCATATGCTCTCAATTAAAAATGCAGAACAATTAATTCATGCGTTCATGACATCAGGGCTAGATTATTGTAATGCTCTATTGGGTGGTTGCCCTGAACGTTTAATAAATAAACTACAGCTGGTCCAAAATGCAGCCATTAGAGTTCTTACCAAAACCAGGAAGTATGACCATATTAGCCTGGTTCTGTCAACACGGCATTGGCTCACTATTAAAAATAATCAGCAATATTTAAAAATGTATACAAAGCACTAAATGGTTTAGCTCCCCAGTACTTGAGTGAGCTCTTAACGCATTATAGTCCTTCACGTCTATTGCGATCTCAAAATTCTGGCCAGTTGATAATTCCTAGAATATCAAAATCTACTACTGGCGGTAGATCCTTTTCCTATTTAGCAGCAAAACAACCTTCCTAACATTGTCCAGGAAGCAGACACAGTCTGTCAGTTCAAATCTAGACTAAAAACACACCTCTTTGGCGTAGCATACACATAACACATTATAGACTTCTACTGTATACTATGACCTTATATAGTATATAAATAAAAATACATTTAAAAAGTTTGAAATAAAACATGTTCATAGCCCATAAAATCGCATCCAATTGTTGTTTACATCTACAGTGGGACTGCAGTCTGCCCCAGAGCAAACAGAATTATTTCTTCTATTAGTGACTGATGCCCTCAAAAACACCATGCACCTGGCAGCATGTAGCCATGTGTTAATTACAGCCAGTGAAAAATAATCAAACTAGATGCCTGCATGCTAACGCTACACATCACTGCCACGGTAATGTGTGCTCAGGCAAGAACACTGAGCATTTGTCTCAAAGAGAAAATCATGCTAAGCACGGATGACAAGTTAACAGGCTAGCGAAATGCTAACGTGTTGAGCGAGCCATAACGATTTAGATTAGAAGCTAGCTATGTCAGATTAATGTGGGCAATATTAGACAATATCCGATATATGGTGATAAGTTATTTAGCAATATAAACAAGGAATTATAGTAAATCGATTCAAAACAAAGCTATACAGAGCTACAAATGCAAATCACTCAGCAGCGAGGCAGACAGAAACCAGACTTTGGTCTTAAATATTGGAGATTCACGAGATAATTATTTTGAGTTATAATTTGCAGGAACTTATGCAATCAGCCTCGGAGAGTCTAAATAAAATGACCTAAGCAAATTGGTCTGAATCAAAATAATTTGTGTAAAATAAGAAAATAAAATTCATGATCAACATTTAACAACCCACTGGAATAGAATATAATCTGTGTACAAAAGGATATTGAGATTTAATATTATTTGAGTTACGGTTGCAGAATACAGACTCAGAAACAGGAAAATACAATAAAATGTTCTTTATTTGACAGCTCAGAGTGTGATGGAGGGAAACAGGTGAGTGATGAGGACAACATGAGTTTTCGTTGACTTGGTATGGATGATAATGGAAAGTCTTTGTCTTACAGGTGCAGAAGATCATGGATGGCTGAAGCAGACGGAGAATAAAATAATTTGTGCACACACCTCGCTGGATGGAACGGTAGGTGAGAACACACACGAAGGACCGGGTGCACAAACTGATCAGACGCTGGTGAAACTTGGAGAATAATTGCTGGAGAATAATCTGTAGTCCAAACAATGTCTATAAACAAGACCAGACACTGAACTGGTGCGAGGTGTGTGCTTAAGTAGCAGAACTGTAGATGAGGGAGATGCAGTGCAGGTGTGTGTGATAGTAATTACATCCAGGTGAGTGCCAGGAAGGATTATGGGGAATGTAGTGCATGAATAATCTATTAAGCAATATGAATAATCTTCAATGACTTTCTGGTTGCCTGAAGAACTAAACAATAATTGAATCTGTTGCATTAGCCATTTTCTCAAATGGCAGTTGCCAGTCTCCTCCATCAATATGCTACGGTATTCATCATCTTTATAGTCTGTGTTTTAAAGAGCAAACAATGATCTAATTGTACTGTAGATACTCTTAAGGCATTTTGGCATTGATTTTAGGGATTCTTTAATTCATGAAACAGATGGCAGAATAGAAGTTTAGAAAAACAAGACAAGACTTCGGGCACTCAATCAATCAAATTCACACTCCATACAGATCTGGGACAAACCCTTTGGTGCTGTGCGCTCCCCCTCTGTCATTGACAACTGAGGTAGGGAGAAGTGGACAGTCTGGTGAGGTGAAACAGAGGTTCAGGCCAGGGATGCATTTTTGCATTTCAACAGTCTGGTCTAAAATATACAAATTGTGATTGTTACCACACTGTAGTGATATGAATGGATATTAGGCTACGTTTACACGTGGCTGGCCATTTTCATAAACGGACATTTCACCCTCTCCGTTTACAAAAATAACATTGTGCACACCTGTCAGTTTTCAGAAAAGTGTTCGTTTACACGAACCCATGTTTATATGGCTTCAAGAGCATGCCAAACCTGTATGTGGCAGTGTAATAAGAAGCCAAAACCCACGTTAGCCAATCACAATCCCGAAAACAGCAACAACAGCAACGAATCACTTCCTCTTTCTCTTTTGAACAAAGAGGTCGCACTTTTGGCGCAGGTGCAAGTTCTGTCGCATACTGTGACGTCAGCTGCCTAAAACTCAGTTTTCTCAGTTTACATGCAAACGTGCAAATGAAGTTTTCCAAAATCTCCACTCTGGCAGGATTTTTTAGAAATAATCGTTTTCAGATTCGAATTCTCCGTTTGTGTGTAAACGAAGGCAAACGGAAATGTCTCAGTTTTTCAAAATAACCATGTATATAACAAGGAAGCTAACTCAAGAGAACGCTATTTGGCCGGATAATAACTGTGGAGGTCAAGAAAATTTGTTTACTTTGAAATCTCACTTTGAGATAACAGTTCTGTCCGAATTAAACATGTGCTTCACTCACCTAACCACCATAAAAACTGTGAAGCAAATTACCTTTTGTTTTTCAGCTAACTTGGGCGTCCTCTGAGAAATCGAATCCAGCCCTGATAGGAATGTAGGTGATATTGCATTTTCACAATGCCTTTCCTGATTTATTTTGAACTGATCCAAGCCAGACAGCGAGGGGATTTACTGACCACTGTCTTCTTCTCTTCCTGCCCTGATTAGAATGGCCGTCAAAGACTATAAAGTAATGTAGGGAAGCATTGCTGAATGATACAGCTAACTATAGCCCAACACAGAAGAACGTTTTACTGAGCGCTGCCTGCATCTCTTCAGTAGTTTTATGATGGACCTAAAAAACTATTATACTACCCAGACAGCTTTTATGACCACTGCCTGGATCTGTTCAGTCATTCTTAAAATGGATTATTATAAATTAATCATTATTGTTACCCAAATTAATAATTATCCATGCAACCATTTCAAATAAATCTTCCAGTGCATTGCTTGAAGCATCTTTAGCAATTCACGTGCTTTTTTTTTCTAATTTCATGGGGAACCCATATCAAAAGAGATAATTACTGATTATAATGATGCTCATAATAACAACAACAACAAACTCAAACCTGACAAAATTAGTACATTAGTAAAAATCTTAGACATTTTTTAATAATTTAAGTCAAACACTTTAAGGAAACTGATCCTTGTGAATTGTGCTATATAAGAAAAATCCTATTCCAGAGTAAGAAAAACCGTATCGGTTACCTAACGTAACCTTGGTTCTCTCTAGAAGAGGAAACGAGTATTGCGTAAGTTAGCTTACGCTACGGGAAAGATTCATCTTTTCGAGATATTGAAGCCAAAAAATTATCCTTAATTTTGTATTCATTGTCAACGCAGTGCAGCAGCTAGCAGACCTAGAGTAGGCTGTCTAGCGTGCTCATAGGCTGCCCTGCGGGAACTGCAGCAGCCTACCACTGAGCATGACGTGACGTCACGTCCAATGAAGGGCCCTTCACAGCGTCATAGCCCACCAGTATGGGCGTGGCTTAGCGTATATAAGCAGGGCTCTTAGGCTGTTCCTCTAGTTTTCATCGACTGAAGCGAAAGTCGCTCGTAACGCGAGCTCGGCAGGTTACGCAATACTCGCTCCCTCTTCTAGAGAGAACCGAGGTTACCGAACGTAACCGATACGTTCTCTTACGAGAGGTTCTCTCGTATTGTGTAATTTAGCTTACGCTACGGGAACCCTTTGTCAAAGCCGTGCGCGCCAAGCATCCACTCATGAGTCCCAGAGTTTTCCGGGGAACCCAGATAAGTGGGAAAATAAGGCGGCCAGCAACGCGGGCCAGCACTTGTACATTAGCACTCATAGGGAATACAGAGCGCACCGCCGGTCTGTATAAGCATATAGCACATACCCATTAGTGCAGCTCAACCAGAAGAGCTAGGACACGTGAGAGTAGCCTGCGCACAAACATATCTGGACAGAACGTACATCTCACTTAAACTGACAGAAGTTTTGCCTGCAGAGCGGGAACTTCTAGGTTATAAAACCTGGCGAAGGTGGACTGGGAGGCCCAGCCCGCCGCCACACATATGTCGTGAATAGAAATTCCGCTGGACCATGCCCACGATGAGGCCATGCCTGCAGACCTTTCGACGCGTAAGCGGCTGCTATAGCGTCCACAATCCATCTGGACAGGCTTTGTTTTGAAGCGGCGAGACCCTTGGTGCGCCCACCAATCGAAACGAAAAGCTGCTCCGAGCGCCTAAAAAGGACGGAGCGCGCAGTGAAAACCCTCAGCGCCCTGACTGGGCAGAGGAGATTAACATTGCTCTCGTTATCGGATGATGGCAGAGGCGATAGAGAAATGACCTGCGCTCTGAAAGGAGTGCCAATCACTTTAGGAACATAGCCGTGTCTAGGTTTGAGGATGACTTTCGAGTCATTTGGCCCGAACTCAAGACACGCAGCGCTGACAGACAGCGCGTGTAAGTGCCCCACACATTTAACTGATGACAGAGCTGTCAGGAAAAAGGTTTTGAGTGACAGGTACTTTAACTCCACGGAATCTAGTGGTTCAAAAGGAAAAGCTTTCAGGGCCTCGAGGACCAACGAAAGATCTCACATAGGAACCGACGGGGGTGCGGAGGGTTCATCCTTCTGGCTCCTCTAAGGAAGCGGATGACAAGCTCGTTTTTCCCTAGTGACCGGCCTCTGCGAACGCTGCAACGGCCGCCGCGTGGATGGGGACCTTCCCTTATCCAACAGCTCTTGTAGGAAACTGAGCAGCCGCGAGTCCCCACATGTCCATGGGTCCAGGGTTTTGTCGGTGCACCATTTGGAGAACACAGACATTTAGACGCATAAAGCTTTCTAGTAGAGGGAGCTCTAGACCAGTGGTTTTCAAACTTTTTCAAGAGGGACCCTTTTTTTTTTTACGCGACCCATAGGCTTGTGCGCAGAAAAAAATCAGCTCAGCACTTTTTTTTAACCACTTTTGATGATGCACGTGCACATGCTGATCCTTGACGCGATTGCAACACAAAGTCGATTCTGAACTAATTTGATTAAGCTATAGGCCTACATACAGGAATTTTAACCAATTAATAGCCTATCGTTTGCTGCATGCTTAAAAAATACACAAAACATATTCCACAACAAACTCTTTAAATGTAATATTCAGAACAGAACAAGAATTAAAAAAATAATAACTATAAACAAGTCAAAACGAAATAATTTAAAGCGAAAGTAAAAGTAAGGGGTAACAAGAGTAACATTATGCTCACGTAACTCTCTCATTAGAATCAAAATGTTTCAACATTCGCCAATCGCGATGTATTTGATGGTAAACTATTCTTTTTTATAGGCTTTGTACAGTGCTTGAAGTGGGAAAAGAAAGGTGCCGGTACTCGCTTGCATTGGCAAATCATGACATTTGAGATTTCTACAGTGAAAAACAAAACGTATAACAAAGCTTATTGTTATTTATTAACAACATAAATGTATTAAAACAAGACGTGCGTGTGTGCACGTGCGTGGGAAAACGGAACTCCTCCAAGTCTGCAAGTCCAAAAATACATTTAGATTACTACATTTTATTTAATTAAATGCATTTATGGTGAGATTATTATATTTTCATGTCAATCTGCGTTTTAACCACGAACCATGATCTGTCACTTTAATTCAACGCGTGCAGCACAGCAAAAATAGACTCGGAACGATCTCTGCACTGCTGTATACGCACAGCACCAGGGGGCTCATTTATAAATCTCTGCGTAGGATCCTTACTAAAAGTGTTCGTGCGCCGGAAAGCCAAAAATGGCTTACGCAAAAAAATATTCAGACTTATAAAACAATGCGTACGCCAGAACCTGCGCAGAATTCAGTTTATAAATCACAGTCAGCGGAAGATTGTGCGCACATGCGTCTCCACCCCGAAACAACCATATATGGAGCTTACAACGCCTAGTTTTACTATGCATATCCTCATCTGCATATCATTTGCATATGATTATTCATCCACGCATGGGCGTAGGTTTGGTCTCAGCTTTGGTGGGGACATCCATCCCCCCCCCCCCCCCTTCCCCCCATTCTATTCTTAAAAAAAAAAGTCCATTAGATTAAACTGGGAAGGGTCATAAAACTTGCATATTGTTATCCTAGGTTTACTGCTTCTATTGTTCTCAATTGTAAGTCGCTTTGGATAAAAAGTGTCTGCTAAATGAATAAATGTAAATCTGTTGTGGTTTGATGCGGTCTTTCCTGCATACAAAATGGTTAATTAATTTTGTAGTCTATCCTATGGCTAGCAAGTTTAACCCTCCTACCAGATATTGTTATTTGGATATTATCAATCAAGTAATGATTCATTATATTTGAATAACCAACAGTGTTAACTTTCGCCTTTTTAACATTGCCAACATGTTTTTCCAGCACATGTGTCTAGCAAGGAGGCTACACTCACAAATACATTACATAAACAGAATGTAGAAACGAAAAATGTCTCAGATGATCCACTGTTTATAACTGCAAGATTCTAAGTTAAGGTAGGCTAATTAACATTCAGTGACTTCGTAGCATTCTATCATGATAGCGCAACTTCTATGAGTCTATCCGTGCTGCACACCCCTAATTAATGCTCCTAACCTTGAAAGATTGCAGAAGCTAGGTTTAACTGTAACAATATCCTGGGTAACCAGGATCACCAGTTAATACTATTTTCCACAGTAGAATCTGCATTTGAAAGCCTGGTCAGTCACTGCTACTGCTAGTTATTTGTGTGGCTAGTTATTTTTGCCTACTTACACTCTGCTTTATGAAAAAGCTTCGTATGTCCCCTTTCTTCTTCTTGGGTGACATAGCTGATCTACAAAGTACAAAAAGGGGCAAAAAACGGAATATTAAAATGTTTTACTCTGGCCTTTGTATATGGCAGGCAGAGAGACAACCCTGGTAACTTACCATCGGCGTCGTCACGCGCGCACACACGCACACACCACCCGCTCGCTGCCAGTGAGTGCAAGCACAAAAAGTAGTCCCGGCCCGCGCGTGTAGCCTGCCCGTCAGATAACCCGCCGCCAATCAAATTACGGCGTATCTTGTACTGTCGTCGTCCTGGCCGTTGGAATCGGTCCAAATAGCAGCGCAAATATCAAACTACCAGTTCAAAGGAGCTTGCTAAATATTGGTGGGGACAAATTTGTCATCTCAAAATATTGATTGGGACTAGTACCCAGCGTCCCCCCCTAAACCTACGCCCTTGCATCCACGTGATAACTTGTTTAACGGTACAAGACATTAGGAAAATATGAAATACAGATGTGCCGTCACATTAGTTACATTAATAAAAATAATTTAGTAGCCTATCCTTTCCCTTGTTTTTGAATAAATAAATAACATAGTGTAAAATACATTTCAGAGAAAGTTTCTCTCAATCTTTTCCACTGGCCAAATATAATTTTGAATTGATTTATATTTTTAATGGAAACAGATAGACCTTGTTGTGCATTATTTGCACAATTTTTTTTTCTCAGACAATCTGCTATTATCATTATAAGCAATTATCTCTGTAGTTAAAAAATTAAAACACAGCACGCCAGAGGAAAAGTGTTCAAAAGCATTGCATCCACAACAAATATTTCTATTTATTGAATATAAAAAAATGTTGTAACTTCTCAGTAATGATTTCATGTAGTTTAAGTGTTTAACTCCATTAATGAGAATGGCATATTTAATCTAATTGTTTATATCAGAAGCAAAACAGTTTAAATCATTATTTTATTTATTTAAACTGCTATTGTGAACATGCTTTTTTTGTTACTGTGAACGATACTCGGTTACTAACGTAACCTCGGTTCTCTCTAGAGAGGGAACGAGTATTGCGTAAGTTTAGCTTACGCTACGGGAAAGATTCATCTTCTCGAGATATTGAAGCCAAAAAATTATCCTTAATTTTGTATTCATTGTCAACGCAGTGCAGCAGCTAGCAGACCTAGAGCAGGCCATCTCGCGGTCTCATTGGCTGCCCTGCGGGCAACTGCTGCAGCGTACCAGTGAGCCCGGCATGACGTCACGCCCATTGAAGGGCGCCCGTGCCTTCATAGCGTTACAGCCCGCCGGAATGGGCGTAGCTTAGCGTATAAAAGTAGGGGCTGTAGGCTGAGTTCTCTGGTTTTTCGTCGACTGAAGCGAAGTCGTTCTTGGCGCGAGCATGGCCGTTTACGCAATACTCGTTCCCTCTCTAGAGAGAACCGAGGTTACGTTAGTAACCGAGTATCGTTCTCTTACGAGAGGTTCTCTCGTATTGCGTAAGTTTAGCTTACACTACGGGAAAACTTTGTCAACACCGTGCGCGCCAAGAATCCACCATGAGACCGCTACCTTTCAGGGGAACCCCATAAGTGGAAAAAATAAGGTGGCCATCCACGCGGGCCATTACTTGTACATAAGCACACATAGGGAATACAGAGTAGCACGCTGGTCTGTATAGGCACATGGCACATACCCTACTAGTGCAGCTCAGCCAGGAGAGCTGAGTCATGTGAGAGTGATCTGAGCAGGAAGATCTGGGCAGAATACACCTCTCCTTCAAACTGACAAAAGTTTAGCCTGCATGGCAGGAACTTTTAGGTTATAAAACCTGACAAAGGTAGACAGAGAGCTCCAACCCGCCGCTACACATATGTCATGGATAGAAATCCCACTGGATCCACGCCCATGACGAGGCCACGCCTCTCGTGGAATGAGCCCTGATGCCCAGAGGGCATTGCAGACCTTTTGACGCGTAAGCAGCTGCTATCCATCTAGACAGGCTCTGTTTCGAGGAGGCAAGACCCTTGGTGCGCCCACCAAACGAAACAAAAAGCTGTTCTGAACGCCTGAAGGAGGCGGAGCGCGTAATGTAAAATCTCAGCGCCCTGACAGGGCAGAGGAGATTCACCTCACCTTCGCTGTCAGATGCTGGCAGAGCTGAGAGCAAAATAACTTGCGCTCTGAATGGAGTGCCCATCACTTTAGGAACATAGCCATGTCTAGGTCTGAGGATGACTTTAGAGTCATTCGGCCCGAACTCAAGACTCGACGCGCTGACAGACAGCGCATGCAGGTTCCCCACACGTTTTAGTGACGACAGTGCAGTCAGAAAGACGGTTTTCAGTGATAGATATTTCAACCCCACGGAGTCTAGTGGTTCAAATGGATAGGCTTTCAGGGCCTCGAGGACCAATGAAAGATCCCACATAGGAACCTACGGGGGGCGCGGCAGGTTCATCCTTCTAGCTCCTCTAAGGAAGCGGATGACCAACTCATGTCTTACCAGTGACTGGCCGTGCGTCGATTCTGCGAACGCTGCCACGGCCGCCACTTATACTTTGAGCGTGGATGGGGACCTCCCCTTATCCAACAGCTCTAGTAGGAAGGTGAGCAGATGCGCCACCCCGCATGTCCGTGGGTCCAGACCTCTGTCGGTGCACCATCCGGAGAACACCGACCATTTAGACGCGTAGAGCCTTCTCGTGGAAGGAGCTCTAGACTGCGTGTTCATCACTCCTTCTGGCAGGGCAACGAGTACCCGTTGATCAACCATGCGTGCAGAGACCAGCGCTCTGGATGGGGATGCCAGATCGCGATGCGAGCCTGAGAGAGGAGATCTGCCCTCACCGGAATCGGCCACGGAGCTGTAAGTGACAGCCATGCTAGTTCCCGGGAACCAAATCTGATTCTCCCAACGCGGGGCTATGAGGAGCACAGAGTGGCGCGTTTCCCTGATTCTCTTGATCACCTGTGGTAACAGAGAGACCGGTGGGAAAGCATATAGCGGGAGGCTGGGCTAAACCTGGGCCAGCGCGTCCTCGTCCTTCGAGAAGAACGTCGGGCATTGAGCGTTGTCTTTTGACGCAAATAAGTCGACTTCCGCTCTGCCGAATAGGCGCCACAGCTTCTGGACCGTTTGGGGGTGCAGGGACCATTCCCCTGGGGGAACATTGTCCCTGGACAGTTTGTCTGGCCCGTCGTTCAAATGGCCAGGCACATGCGCCGCCCTCAGCGAACGCAGGTGCATCTGAGACCAAATAAAGAGGCGTTCCGTCAGATTGCAGAGATTTCTGGATCTGACACCGCCCTGACGGTTTACATAGGATACCACAGACATGTTGTCCAAGCGGACAAGAACATGTTGGTCCTGTTTGAACGGGAGGAAGCGCTGTGTTCTAAAAATAAATGAGCCGTCATGGCCACAGAGTCCAGTACTATTCCTAGAAAGGAATTGACTGGCTGAGAAATTTTTTATCCGCTGCGAGAGCCGGGATCGAACACGGGTCTCTGGCGCGAAAGCATTGGGTTTCGCCACTGAGCCACATGCAGCTCTTGCCCTCTCGACAGGGGGTTTGTGACCTCAGCGACGCACTTCCGATGTCGACCCTGCGGAGGGAGTCCAGCGAGCGCGTCGCGGTAGCAAACGGCTCCGGCGGCCTTTGAGAACGGTGCTTCTTTTGCGCGGTCCTGCAAAGGGCGGAGTGACCGCTTGAGGGTTGAACACTTCGAGCCGAGCCTGCAGGGTCGACATCGGAAGTGCGTCGCTGAGCTCACAAACCCCCTGTCGAGAGGGCAAGAGCTGCGTTTTCCTGGCCCAGGCAGAGAGCGCAGATCACATGGCGGTCTCCGTTGCTGAGTGGGGCTCTGCACGAGCCGCAGGAAGTGCGAGGCATCTTGAAAAAGACGCTTGCTGCTCTTTTAGACAGTAAGTTTTTGCAAGAAAGGATACGTCGCCGGATAGCGTAGCTCGCACGGATGGCTGAAGGTGACGAAGACGGCCGGCTTCTTCAGGCGCTGTCCTAAGCTGGCTAGTTGCTTTCTCAACGGCGGCGGCTTCTCTCTAGATCCAGCGATGCGGAGATGAAAATCAGAGAAACAGCCTACGAGCCCTGCTTATATACGCTAAGCCACGCCCATACTGGCGGGCTATGACGCTGTGAAGGCGCCAGCGCCCTTCATTGGACGTGACGTCACGTCAGGCTCAGTGGTAGGCTGCTGCAGTTCCCGCAGGGCAGCCTATGAGCACGCTAGACAGCCTGCTCTAGGTCCGCTAGCTGCTGCACTGCGTTGACAATGAATACAAAATTAAGGATAATTTTTTGGCTTCAATATCTCGAAAAGATTAATATTTCCCGTAGCGTAAGGTAACTTACGCAATACGAGAGAACCTCTCGTAAGAGAACCTTACTTTACCTTTCCTTTTCCTTTTCACAAATACCTCTTACTTTTTAAATCTATCCCCTCCAATCATGTTGCTCCATTGCACAATGCTCTTTTTTTTCTTTTTTTTTTGTTGCAAAAAATCAAGTCTATGAAATATGTAATATTACAAAAGCAAAATGGGTTGCATGATGACTTTAAAAATAAAAGTCTCTCCAAGGACTGATGTCACAATCCAGTGTCTGTCTTCACTCCTCCAGCACAGCATACAGGACAATGAATGAAATGTTTACTACATTTAAGGGGACATTTTAAAAGATGGGTGACCAAAGTCAATCGATCATTATAAATATCACAATGGTATTAGAAGAGTAAAAGAGTTAATCTGCCTATTTTGATGTGCAAAAACAAAAAACAAACAAAAAAATTAGAATCTGACAGTATTTTCAAAAAGCAGTGAAATATATAATATATATAAAATATTCCTATCTGAATTTCATCGCAATGGTATTGCATGTGCTGTGACAGATGAATGTGATGCTGCCTTAGAATTTGGCCAAAGGAAAGTATTTTACCACATACATCTTAAATTTTTCATCATACGTACGATGCATTCAAATACTGATGTTAAATGCTAGATGTTGGAACTGAGTTTTTGAGGTTTTGTCTCTGAGGTTTTCTTCAGAGTGTTAGATAATATTTATACAACTCTTTTTGTGTCCTTTTTAAATGTCCTATGTAGTTTGTTGGTGGTTGTGATTTACATGTTTATAAAGTCTGTATTGTATATATGGCTACTTGTTGATGGATGAAACATAAGTGTTAGTTGATGATTTGTGATTTCAGATACTAATTATATGCAATATTTAGCGTATAAAATATGTAAATTGATTGTAATGTTAACAAAGAATTAATAATATAAATAGTGGGTGGAGATATCAGAATACCTCACAGACAATTTAATAGATTGTAAATTATGAATTTTGAGTGTGAATCACAACTGAATTACATTTCAGTATTTCTTATTCCCACAGACTGATTCTAGTGTTAGGACAGATTGCTTGAGGAGACATTATATGGAGTCAAGCACTCCTACTGACTGAGGTTGCATGGGCAAGCCTGAAATTTTTTTGTCAGTAACAAAATAAAAGTGACTTCCAACTCTAATATGCCTGGCGCTAGCGGGGGGCCTGGGGGGAGGCCTGGCCCGGCCCCACCATTGGCATGCCTGTGTCCCCCTCGGATCTGTTTTGTGTCCCCCACCGGACTGTAATTTCAACCGGGACAATGTTTGATTTTTTTTGGACACTAGTGTTTCTTCACATAAGCCCCCCAAAAACTGTCTGTACTAATATTAAGATCAAATGGATCTTTGGGCGTCCACCTGTGGAAATGTTGTGTGGAAATCCACTGGTTGTCTTTATGCTTCTGAAACATTCCGCAGAAATAATAGTCTCATTACTGCACTGCATTTGCTGTCATTGCTTTACATTTTTAACTATTTCCTTCAAATGCTTAAACAAAACACATAATGTTTTCTGTGACTACACATCGAATGAACGTTGCTAAAACTTGCTTATTCCTTGAGGAAAACTGCATTGCTCTAAAAAGACTTGAAGTTCTTAGTTGCTGTGTTTCATTTCAGTATCAACTTTGAAATATAGACCTCAATCAAATAAATATGATGAGTGCTGCTCACAATATGGGACTAAAAATGCTTCATATTGCGATGCCTGATCTTTTTGTTGCACCCTTTAGAATTTTGGTGAATCTGAGCAAATCTGATGTACAGTTCCAAAACTTCCATTTGCACTCCATTTAATCACTTTGCTGTCTTTCAGACACAGCTGGGATGTTACAGGGATCTCATTTTTTAGATTTTTTGTATGTCCTATGACAACATAAAATAAATGTCATCATAGGATGAATGTCATTCAGACATGTCTAAGGTGGAGAATTCACTCAAATAAGATTCACTCTTTCAGCACAAATTAAGCTTGGTCTGTATCCATTTTCTTTTTGAAACTAGCATGCAGCACATTCTACATTAAAACACAAGGGAAAAATGGACAATTTTTGCCAGACGTGTCAGGTTCCTCAAGAGATAGTAATACCTAAAGGTCAGAATAGCAGGATAGAAACACACTGCACTAAAATCAAAGCTACACATGGTTGACATTGACTAGTACACTCCACTGACTTGGAAAAGGTCTCAGAAGTATATGCCTGTGTATTGCTTCCATGTCGTAACTTGTCCAAGCAACAGGGCTTTAGAGAACAGATGAGATCCTCTCATAATTGTTCACAATGACAGCAGCACTGAAACAGATGCTAGCTATCTAAAGTAAATGCCTGTTAGCTGTGATTGTAACTCTTGTGGGAACACTAAATCAAAGTAATTATTTAGGCATGATCTTTCGGGAGCTTTGCTACATGAAGACATACAATAAAGAAATAATTTGAAGCAAAGAATATTCCATTGTGCAAACGACCGGTAGTGTGATGTGGTGTTTAATGACATGACATCTTCATAAGCTGTAATGGATCGAACTGTAGGTTTTTGCTCTTGGAGTGCATTTTCAAAGCACATTAATCAAATGTATTTTTGCCACAAAAGACAGAGACAAATAGCAACCGACAAAGCAAATGGCTACATAAGTCTTTTCTAACGAAAAGAAACGTGTGTTAAATAATAGGGACATACAACATTTGCAGAGCAATGGGTTCCCAGGACCAAGATTAAAACCCACTGCCCTAAAGTATTAATAAACAGCAGCATTTAGCTTGCCTCACACTGTTTGTGCTGAATGAATGCTGAATGGTGGTGGCTGAGGTGAGACCCCGACATGGTTGAAAAGCTATTTGGGTGTACAGTAGTACATATGAAATCGCTATATAAAATGCCTCATTCATTCATTAATTCAATGACACGTCATGTGGTTTGATTTGCCAAGATTTGCAGATTATGAAACCATTAATATTTATTCTATTGTAGCATCATTTTTATGACAATTAAGCCTAATGTCCTCTTTTTCCTTCAACAGCTGTCTCAGACACTTATTGGGTTGAGGAACATGTTAAAACCAGTGTTTTTTTTATACTCTTAACAAGATAGAGTAAAACAGGAAAGTGAGGTAGATGTGAAAGAACCTAGGTTCTCCTTTACCTGAACATGAACACAAAAGCATTTTTATCTTCTGTTCCTTTATTTTGAGCCCCTCCTCTGCAGCAGAAATGCAAGTACACCCACATTTTGCATTGTGAGGATAGAAGGAATATGTCTGTAATCTCCAGCAGATGCACAGTTAGCACCAAAGGCTGCTAAGAATAGCTTCACCCTACCCTTGAAAATGTTATCATTTTACTTTTCCCATTCATCCTCCCTTTCTGATGGGAAATAAAATAAAAAATTTATATATCTTTAATAGCTGTCCCTCCTAGAAAGCTATGAGATTAAATGGAGGGAAAATGGAGAATGGAGAGAAAATTATTTCATGCCTCCCTCAGTATGAACCAAATGATGCTACTCGCTTCAATAGACTCAATTAATTCATCAATGGTTATATCACTATCGCAGGCGATCTTATCTTCATCTTCCCATGCTAAAGGAGAAGTTCACCCAAAAATGAAAACACAGAATCACACCATATAACTAGAATGCACTCACTTGAGAATGGTGCATTCACGACAAGCATTAACGACACCTCTCTGGGTGTTAAAACTAAATTTATAATATCTCTCATAGTGAATACTGTGTGTTTTGCATTTACATAAAATATAATATTCTTGACAAAAACTACGTAATGGCGTTACCACCTACGCAATATCTGCAACTTGAAGTGTAATAGAGTACATAAATCAGGTCTCCAGATTTGCCTGTCTTTTCAGTCTCCTAAAGGCATCATCATTGGTTCATTGCCTTCATTGTCATAGTGACTCATTGCATTCCAACCATCTGCTCCACTCTGTCATGTTAACTTTTTTTGGCAGCATCACTCCAACATGTTGCCTTTGTGACAATTCCTATGTCTGCTTCAACTGTAGCTCTTTTTGCTCTAGGGCATTATTATGGATTTTGGGCTTGTAAGCAAGGAACAACATTGTGAAATAATGGTGTTATGCTCTGTTGTCTAGGCTATGACAAAATATGTAAACCTCACAGTTATATAAAACCTGCTTGACTTTGCGAACCGGCTGTAACACAAGTTGCTGCACTGCAAATTGTGCAGTTGAGGACAGGACCGACTTGTTTTGCTAAATCTCAAGGTGATACAGACCTTGCTCCCTCCTGTGCAGGCACTATTCAGCTACAAGACCCTTGGATGTGTGGGTCTGACATCACTGTTTGGGGGGTGAGCCACCTGCCATGTTTAGTGGAGTGATCCAGCATTGCGTGGGGTGTTAGAATGACTCACGCATGATTCAGACATAGACCAACAGGCAGAGCACACATAGCATGCCCTCGTTCAGCATTCAGACCACCTTGTCAACACTGCAGAATGCTCAGAGGAAAATGGAACAAATATGAGTATTTCATCCTAAATAAATAAATTAAAGGGGTGGTAAAACACGATTTCACTTTCTAACTTTAGTTAGTGTGTAATGTTGCTGTTTGAGCATAAACAACATCTGCAAAGTTACAGCGCTCAAAGTTCAAAGCAAACGGATATATTTGCTTTTAAAGAAATAAATTTCTAAGGACTACAGCAAACAGACGGCCTTGGACTACATGACATTCCTCCAGGGTTGCTGACGTTAGCAACCCCAATAAACCCCTCCTCCGAGAATACGAAATAAGGGGGGCGAGGCCATTTTATATTGCGTTGGAGAAGAGTTATTGTGGTAAAGGAGTGTTGTTGCCACCGCAATGTCGTCGAAACACTGTTATTTTCATCAGTGCCCGGATTGCAGGTCCGCTTTGTTCAGACTTCCTAGGGTCGCGGGAATTAGGGATCAATGGTTAATTATTACCCAAATCTCGCTCTCTGTGCTGCACATTTTACGGAGGAAAGCTTCCACAATCTTGGCGAGTTCAATGCAGGATTCGCACAACGGCTTGTGCTGAAAGATGGAGCAGTTCCAACTTTAAGGACAGAAGCTGTTGTTTACGGGCCACAATCTGTAAGTATGATTTATTTTCCGTCAATGTGTTTTCCTGTAGTAGTTTTTATTGTTAATTGTACGTTGTAGCAAGGAATTAAACAAATGACAACGCTGTTTGGCTCTGCAAACCAGGTTGTTAAATGCTCATTCATACTTAACGTTATCCGACAAACACCTAACATTACAAACTTTTTTTAAATCTCAACAGCGAACTTGGAATTAGAGTAAATTATTCTTTGATTAGAACTTTTATGTATTGTTTATCGCTTGTTTATCTACAGGCATGCTAAACATGGTTCTGTGTTTGATTTGGCTACTGCAGTAAAGCCAATGTTTAGTGTTCGTTTTGGGTTAATAGTTCTGTCGACAGATATTTGGCTACAATCGTTCTAAAAATACAAAAGTATCCGTACCAAACAGTCAGTAACGATCACTATAGATCCGCAGTCTTTACTCAAAAAAAATTCCTTTGAGGACTGTAGTATATTTGTTAGAACGATTATATGAAATTTTTGTTTATGAAGCTTATTTTTTTGTAATACTATAATAATTAGTACAATTAAATAACAGCGTATCTAAAAGGTAATGAGACAACAAAAAACAAACCTTTCTGAAACATCATTTAACAGCCGTTCTTGAACAGGTCATGCTCGATCATCTTCACTAACATTCTCTGGCTCTGATTCGAGCTCAAATTGGTATGGTTTTATTGATGCCATCGTTTATAATACACCAAAGCACAAACTGGCTACCGGTAAAGGTACGGGGCGTGACGATTCCGGAAAACGTGGACTAGTCGGTTAGCGAATGACAACACACTGGGTCAGCTAACCAATCTGAGCCCATTGCGTATTTTTGAGGGACTGCCTTCATAGAACCCGGAAACCATCAGACCGTTTTTACAAGGAGGGACAGAGCAGTGTAGAATAAAGGTAAAATATATGAAAGATAATGCAATTTTTTAAAAATGAAGCATGAACACATGTTACAGTGCACCCCACAAACACAATCAAGCCTAAAAAATGTGTATTACCACCCCTTTAATTAAATGTTTATCTTTAAATACAGTATATCTGTACATCTTTAAAAATTAATAAATTGTCAGCGGTTGATATAAAGATTAGTTTACGCAGGATCAAGATTTAATTAACAATAAATCAATCTCAACTTTAATTAACAATAAATCAAAATAACACTCAGTATAACAGGAAAATATGAAATGCAAAAACATCAACTAACGAAAACGTACTAACAGATGTAAGAACGGATCAGGAACTGAACTGAACAGGGAGTAAATATACACAGACTAAATGATAACAAGGGCAGCTGGGTGTAAATGGTTATGTCATGATTCTGCCCTCGTGTCCTTGATTTTCTCTAGTCTTGAGGCAGGATCATGACAGAATCATGTTTTGTGTGCAAGCACATGGTCTTGTGTTTTGAGCCATGTGCTTGTGTTGTCTCGTCACGTCACCCCGCCCCCTTGTTATCCTTGTCTCGTCATTATTGTCTAGTCAGTTTCACCTGTCCTTGTCAAGTCAGCTTCACCTGTCTTTGTCATTAGTGTTCCCTTTATTATCCCCTTGTGTTTGCTGTCCTGGGCTGGTTCATTGTGATTCTAATCTGCGTGTGAAACTTTGTGAGTATTTGTCAAGTGTATTGTCCAGAGAGAAATCCTGATTCTATGTTTGCTGTTTTGTTTATCATCTAGTTATTTGTCAAGTCTCAGCCTAGTTAAGTGATTCCTGTTCCAGTCTTGTTTTGCCCCCTCGTGGATTTTGTTTTCCCTGTTTTTGTCAATAAATGAATGTTGAGAGTGTTACATACTGTCTGCGCTTTGGTTCACCCATTACCCTCATGACAGAATGAACCAGCCAACTAAGAGCCCAGCAGACAGTATGACCTCTCAACTCCAGTTCCAGACGCAGTTCCGTGAGCGATGCTGTTCGTCCGCATCAACCAACGGAGAACGGGTCATTTGCCCTATCCCGTCCCAGGGTGAGCAGATCATGAGGGATTATGCCCGCTTCTGGGATAATTTTTCCCGGGAGGTTCCGCAGGCTTCTTCCTCGGGCTCTCCACCTTCTGCCTGCCTGCCAGCTATTCCCGAGGGTCGAATGATAGGCGTCGCGACGCTTGGGGACCAGGCTGGTGCCCTCACGACTCCTGGCACTTCATCTACCCCCTTCGGTCTTCGAGGGAAACGAGGGAGGCGAACCTCGTGGGACTCTCCTTCAGAGTCCTCAGCGTCGGAGTCTATCCTGCCAGAGATAACCCCTTCTTCGCCCGACACAGTTCCCGCCGTGCTTCCCCAACCCGTCTCAGCTCCGGTGATGGTCACTGCTTCTCGACCTAGGAGGAAGAGGGGAGCCTTCCGTTCTTCGCCCGCTGCAGTCACAGAGCCCGCTGCAGTCACAGAGCCCGCTGCAGTCACAGAGCCCGCTGCAGTCACAGAGCCCGCTGCAGTCACAGAGCCCGCTGCAGTCACAGAGCCCGCTGCAGTCACAGAGCCCGCTGCAGTCACAGAGCCCGCTGCAGTCACAGAGCCCGCTGCAGTCACAGAGCCCGCTGCAGTCACAGAGCCCGCTGCAGTCACAGAGCCCGCTGCAGTCACAGAGCCCGCTGCAGTCACAGAGCCCGCTGCAGTCACAGAGCCCGCTGCAGTCACAGAGCCCGCTGCAGTCACAGAGCCCGCTGCAGTCACAGAGCCCGCTGCAGTCACAGAGCCCGCTGCAGTCACAGAGCCCGCTGCAGTCACAGAGCCCGCTGCAGTCACAGAGCCCGCTGCAGTCACAGAGCCCGCTGCAGTCACAGAGCCCGCTGCAGTCACAGAGCCCGCTGCAGTCACAGAGCCCGCTGCAGTCACAGAGCCCGCTGCAGTCACAGAGCCCGCTGCAGTCACAGAGCCCGCTGCAGTCACAGAGCCCGCTGCAGTCACAGAGCCCGCTGCAGTCACAGAGCCCGCTGCAGTCACAGAGCCCGCTGCAGTCACAGAGCCCGCTGCAGTCACAGAGCCCGCTGCAGTCACAGAGCCCGCTGCAGTCACAGAGCCCGCTGCAGTCACAGAGCCCGCTGCAGTCACAGAGCCCGCTGCAGTCACAGAGCCCGCTGCAGTCACAGAGCCCGCTGCAGTCACAGAGCCCGCTGCAGTCACAGAGCCCGCTGCAGTCACAGAGCCCGCTGCAGTCACAGAGCCCGCTGCAGTCACAGAGCCCGCTGCAGTCACAGAGCCCGCTGCAGTCACAGAGCCCGCTGCAGTCACAGAGCCCGCTGCAGTCACAGAGCCCGCTGCAGTCACAGAGCCCGCTGCAGTCACAGAGCCCGCTGCAGTCACAGAGCCCGCTGCAGTCACAGAGCCCGCTGCAGTCACAGAGCCCGCTGCAGTCACAGAGCCCGCTGCAGTCACAGAGCCCGCTGCAGTCACAGAGCCCGCTGCAGTCACAGAGCCCGCTGCAGTCACAGAGCCCGCTGCAGTCACAGAGCCCGCTGCAGTCACAGAGCCCGCTGCAGTCACAGAGCCCGCTGCAGTCACAGAGCCCGCTGCAGTCACAGAGCCCGCTGCAGTCACAGAGCCCGCTGCAGTCACAGAGCCCGCTGCAGTCACAGAGCCCGCTGCAGTCACAGAGCCCGCTGCAGTCACAGAGCCCGCTGCAGTCACAGAGCCCGCTGCAGTCACAGAGCCCGCTGCAGTCACAGAGCCCGCTGCAGTCACAGAGCCCGCTGCAGTCACAGAGCCCGCTGCAGTCACAGAGCCCGCTGCAGTCACAGAGCCCGCTGCAGTCACAGAGCCCGCTGCAGTCACAGAGCCCGCTGCAGTCACAGAGCCCGCTGCAGTCACAGAGCCCGCTGCAGTCACAGAGCCCGCTGCAGTCACAGAGCCCGCTGCAGTCACAGAGCCCGCTGCAGTCACAGAGCCCGCTGCAGTCACAGAGCCCGCTGCAGTCACAGAGCCCGCTGCAGTCACAGAGCCCGCTGCAGTCACAGAGCCCGCTGCAGTCACAGAGCCCGCTGCAGTCACAGAGCCCGCTGCAGTCACAGAGCCCGCTGCAGTCACAGAGCCCGCTGCAGTCACAGAGCCCGCTGCAGTCACAGAGCCCGCTGCAGTCACAGAGCCCGCTGCAGTCACAGAGCCCGCTGCAGTCACAGAGCCCGCTGCAGTCGCTAAGGAGGTTCTGCGGGCTGTTTCTAAAGTTGTGGCCGGTCTAGCTGCTAAGGAGGTTCTGCGGGCTGTTTCTAAAGTTGTGGCCGGTCTAGCTGCTAAGGAGGTTCTGCGGGCTGTTTCTAAAGTTGTGGCCGGTCTAGCTGCTAAGGAGGTTCTGCGGGCTGTTTCTAAAGTTGTGGCCGGTCTAGCTGCTAAGGAGGTTCTGCGGGCTGTTTCTAAAGTTGTGGCCGGTCTAGCTGCTAAGGAGGTTCTGCGGGCTGTTTCTAAAGTTGTGGCCGGTCTAGCTGCTAAGGAGGTTCTGCGGGCTGTTTCTAAAGTTGTGGCCGGTCTAGCTGCTAAGGAGGTTCTGCGGGCTGTTTCTAAAGTTGTGGCCGGTCTAGCTGCTAAGGAGGTTCTGCGGGCTGTTTCTGCTCGTCAGGAGATGCCGGTTTTCATTGCGGCTAAGACCCTTTCTGATTATTTGTCTAGTCTTGCAAAGATCCTAGAAGTTCCGTCCCGTCCTGTTGTGTCCCCCAGTCTTATGCCCACTGTTGAAGAGAGCGCTGTACCCCAGTCAGCTGCCGAGAGCGCCATACCAGATTCGGAGATGTGGAGCATGGGATCCCAGCCATCTTCTTTGAGCTCAGTCCCAGTGTCACCTCCACGGTCACCTATTTCCCCTGTCATGAGTCCTGTTATGCCTTCTACTGTTTCCCCCGTCCGGATTCCTGTTCTACCTCTCGGTGTACCCCCTGTCTCCACTAATTCCCGGACTTTTTCCCCGTTCGTCCCTGTCTCCACTAGTCCCCGGACTGTTTCCCCGTTTGTCCCTGTCGCCACTAGTCCCCGGACTGTTTCCCCTGTCGCCACTAAACCCCGTACTGTTTTGTCCAAGTCCCCCCTTCGTGTGTCCCCCTCCAAGCCAGCCCGGATTCCTCGTTCCCCGTCCTCATCCCGTGGACCTAAGACCCCCAGCACACCCATTCACCCTGGACCACCCCCCATGAACTCTGTGTTTCCTCCACCACCTCTTCCTTGTTTGTTATTTTTAATGTTTCATCCTAACCCGGTTGTTGTGTTTTCGTGTTTGCCATTACTGTTATTTGACATGTTTTGTTGGTTTGTGTCGATGTCTCAGTCTGTCATGTCCCGTGTTTGATGTCCCCTTGAGGAGCGTCTGGTAGCCGCTCCTTAAGGTGGGGGTTCTGTCATGATTCTGCCCTCGTGTCCTTGATTTTCTCTTGTCTTGAGGCAGGATCATGACAGAATCATGTTTTGTGTGCAAGCACATGGTCTTGTGTTTTGAGCCATGTGCTTGTGTTGTCACGTCACCCCGCCCCCTTGTTATCCTTGTCTCGTCATTATTGTCTAGTCAGTTTCACCTGTCCTTGTCAAGTCAGCTTCACCTGTCTTTGTCATTAGTGTTCCCTTTATTATCCCCTTGTGTTTGCTGTCCTGGGCTGGTTCATTGTGATTCTAATCTGCGTGTGAAACTTTGTGAGTATTTGTCAAGTGTATTGTCCAGAGAGAAATCCTGATTCTATGTTTGCTGTTTTGTTTATCATCTAGTTATTTGTCAAGTCTCAGCCTAGTTAAGTGATTCCTGTTCCAGTCTTGTTTTGCCCCCTCGTGGGTTTTGTTTTCCCTGTTTTTGTCAATAAATTAATGTTGAGAGTGTTACATACTGTCTACGCTTCGGTTCACCCATTACCCTCATGACAGGTTCTGTGTGTGGTTCAGGTATTCCCTACATTGTGGGGACAAAATGTTCACACAAGGATAGTAAGACCTTAAAACCTGACATTTTTGATGTGGGAAACATGTCAGCCCCATGAAGAATACAACTTATAAATCATGCTAATAAATACATTATTATTATTACTATTATGTTTTTATTGTAAAAATGTTTTCTGTAAGGGTTAGTTTTAGGGGTATGGTTAGGATTAGAGGATAGAATGTAAAGTTTGTAGAGTATAAAATAATTATGTCTATAGAGTATTTTACAAAATAAAAACCAAATATTCTTAACTTTTTATTAAGTTCGAAAATAAGAAGAAAATCACAGTAAAGAAGATTTTTATTCTTAAGAATGTTTTGTGAATTAGGCCCCAGAAATCAGACCTTTAAGTGGACTTAACATCATACTTAAAGTTTACTCTTTTTGTATCTTAATTTTGCACTTTAATTATAAACTAAAAATAATTTGAGTATGTGTTCAATAACAACATCCATAAGCAAAAGCCAATAACACTTATATACAACATTTTACATAATATTTTTATTGAATGTCTCAATTATAAATCCATCCATCCATCCGATTTTAAAATGTGTACAAACTATTCAATATTAATGAATTTTCTAGTACTTTATGTGTGATGGCAGTGTTACCTTATAACTCAGATTTTTCCCTTACCTTTTTGTTTAATATGTTAATTGGATTTTTATTGAATTTTTAATTCAGACATTGAATTAAACATATTTTTATATACATTGTTGTTAGTGTCACAGATCAGCCTTGTCACCTCCTCTGCGCTACATTTCCCATCACCCTCCTTGGCTCTCACCTACTGTGCACGTCATTCATGATCACACACACACTTCACCCCAGTTCATTGTCTGGTCTTGTTTGTTGGAAGAGGACTA
This sequence comes from Siphateles boraxobius, assembly GCF_051911475.1. Classification (NCBI taxonomy): domain Eukaryota; kingdom Metazoa; phylum Chordata; class Actinopteri; order Cypriniformes; family Leuciscidae; genus Siphateles; species Siphateles boraxobius. Next base: position 31,066,922 of record NW_027508722.1, read on the forward strand.
GTTACCCTGCCTTACCGACTACTACCTGATATCTCCCTGTCTTCAGCGTCTCCATTGTCTCCATTCCCAGCTGTGTTCATCTGCCTCATCACTGACCGTATCAAACATCTTCCTCTCCCTTTGTTGTTATCAATAAACACCCTGGTCATCACCCATCATGTTGATCACTCTGAGTCTGATTCCGTAACAGTTTGTCAGTGTTGGATATTTTTATTGGACACATTACAAATTGGGTAGCATGATGGCTCAGTGGGGTCAGTTGTGGCCTAATGGTTAGAGAGTAGGACATGTGAACCGAAAGATCACGGGTTACAGTCTCAGTACCGTCAGGAAATGTAGATGGGGGAATGAACAGTACTCTTTTCTGCTCTCATTACCCACAACTGAGGTGCCCTTGAGCAAGGCACCAAACCCCCAATCGCTCCCCAGATGCCACAATAAACAATTTCTGCCCACTGCTCCGGGTGTGTGTTCAATTTGAGATGCTAAATTATTTGTGTGAGGCCTATAATGGACTGGTCATCCACAGGCTGAGAATCTAGGATACGCTCCAGACTTCCTGTGACACAGCAGTGGACAAGTGGTTTGGAGGATGTATGTACAAACTCCAAATGCATCCACACATTTAAAAAAAACTACATTTAAGTAGTTTTTAAAAACATGCCATAGAAAAAAACAAGAGATAAAACAACAGCACTGGCATATTTTAAGATACATATGTCAGTGCAAGTTGCTTTCAGTTAAAACAGCACAAACATGCATTTTACTCTGTGAAACTGGGGGTAAAAGTGCTAAAATAATATATATAGTAAACTATGTATGATTTTAAGTTCACTTAAAGAAAACTTATGCTTGCAGTATAAAAACTATGAATTTTCCATTTCTTTTATCAGGTCAGCCTGGTACACCTGTAACACAACCACGTTCTTTTTTTTCTCATGTGTGCTATGATCTTCTTCGTATCGCTCAACATCTAACTCCTTAGAGTCAGATGCAACAGATCAAACTGTTATTCAGACCTAAAGAAATCACAGCGAGAGCTTGCAGGATCAGGAATTAATTCTTTAAACAGGTTGAAATTTGTTTACTTCATATATTTTGCGTATTGTTTTATAGAGGGTATGCGTGTAACGTCACCGTCGGCCGGAGTTACTGCGGTTATGCCCACTGAGTGGTAAAAAGACTGAGTGGCAGCATTTAATTTCAGCGTGAATGCCACGAAAAACACACAAAACACATCTAAAACAGGAAACAGCTTTGTGATTTACTGTAAAACTACATTTGACAAGAAAACTGAGGTATATTTTTACAGACTGCCAAATACAGAACAGAGAAGCAAATGGATTGCTGTAATTCATAGAAACAACTGGACTTCAGGCAGCGAAAGGTTGATTTGCAGTTATTATTTTGTTTCAATATACTGAATTTAGGGGTTAAATCATACCCTTGGTATATTGTATTGTTTTATATTGTATTGACAACTCATCAATTCAATATTTACCATTGTATATTCTGCATAATTGGATGTTTTTAAATGAACTGACAAAAAACTATACAAGTTCTAAGGCTTGTATTTTGAGTCAATCACAAAGCTGTTTCCCGTTTTCGATGTGTTGTGTTTTTTTGCGGCATTCACACTGAAAACAAATGCTGCCACTCAGTCTTTTTGCCTCTCAGTGTATACCCTCTGAGTGGCAAAACGCATACCCTCTATAAAACAATACATAAAAAAATATAAAGTAAACAAATGTTTTAAAGAACTATAAAAAAAAACTATAAAAAAGAATTAGAACATTTTTAATCAATATCTATAGTATGTTTTAATAATTAATAATATTAAGAAGAGGATCTAAGACTTCTGGAAGCATTTCTTTCAGTAGCTTAGTCTGTATAGGTCTAACATACATGTTGTTGATTTAGATGATTTAAAAATGTTTAGCCAATCCTTCCTCTTTGATTGCAGAAGATGAATGGAATTGTTCCTCAGGGGGTCTATAGTGCACTGTCTGATGTGATCCTAGCAGACAGTTGCATGGTTATAATTTTATCTCTGATAATACCAATCTTGTAAGTAAAGAAATTCATAAAGTCATTACTGTGTAGAAATGTCTGAAACTCTTGATGGTTTATTTATTAATAATTTATTAAATGAAAATCTAGAATTGTGTTGGTCTGTAATCTTCCATGCAATGCAAAATACCTCTGTTTTTGTTTTTGTTTTCCCTCCAGCTGCGCTCCATTTTCTGGGCTGCTCTCTTGAGGGTGTGAGTGTGCTCATTATACCATGACGTTGTACTGTTTTTTTTAATCTTCTTTAAGTGCAAAGGAGCAACTGTGTCTAAAGTGCTAGAAAAGAGAGAGTCCATAGTTTCTGTTGCAACATTAAGTTCTTCATTATCTGGTACGCTGAGGTGTTGAGAAATATTAGTAGTTTTATCATATTTGTAACAAAGAGTTGATTTTGCAGCCTTGGCAGTATACAAGAGACTAAACAATGATCTGAGAGGTCATCGTTCTGCTGCAACTAGTTCATATCCTCCTCTGTTCCCCGCTTGTTCGTCTCCCAGGTTACTGTTGAGCAGTGCTTGAAGTGGGAAAAGAAAGGTGCCGGTACTCTCTTGCATTGGCAAATCATGACATTTGAGATTTCTACAGTGAAAAACAAAACTTATAACAAAACTTATTGTTATTTATTAACAACATAAATGTATTAAAACAAGTCATGCGTGTGTGCACGTGCGTGCGAAAACGGAACTCCTCCAAGCCTGCAAGTCCAAAAATACATTTAGATTACTACATTTTATTTAATTAAATGCATCTATGGTGAGATTATTATATTTTCATGTCAATCTGTGTTTTGACCACGAACCATGAGCTGTCACTTTAATTCACCGCGTGCAGTACAGCAAAAATAGACTCGGAACGATCTCTGCACTGCTGTATACGCACAGCACCAGGAGCGCATTGACGGACCGCATGCGCGTGCAGTGTGAAAGCTCGACCCTGTTAACATGGGTGCGGAAAAATACGCACTGCATACGCACTGCAAACGAAGTATATCAACGAGCGTGACACTGGCGCCTTTTCTGTCAGTGGTTGAGTACCGGCTACATGCGAGAAGTAGCGGTACGCAAGAAAAAGTGCAGGTACGCTTAAGAGTAAAATGTAGAAGTGCCGGTACTGCGTACCGGTGAGTACCGCCCCACTTCGAGCACTGCTGTTGAGTTAGTTCTGTTCAGATGTGTCTGGTTAATTAACTCATCAGTTTTTCTGTGTATATACCCTCAGTGGTCCCACTTTATATTAAGTGGCTTTAAGTAATATGTACTTACATCGAAAAATAAGTACAATGTACTGATTGTGTTCATGTTGTATTGTAAAACACCTTTGCTGCTAATGAGGTGTGATACGGGTAAGGTTAGGGACAGGTGTGGTGGTACGGGTAGGTTTAAGGGTGGGTTGAGGTGTTTATATACTACGAAGAAACATACATATACTCATATATACGCGCCGGGAACAACGTCATCACGTTGAAAGGTCAGGCTCGATGTCGCGGGCACCGGCGGAAGTATCGCCCCACTCGACCGTGCAAAGGAGGATAGTTAAAATTGCATTTGTCGCTTTGTAAACAGTTGGGCGGTACTTCCGTCAAGTCACCTTATATAGGTACAGCGCTTTTTACAGTACAGATTGTCTCAAAGCAGCTTTACATTGATGATAGAAAATGTATGCAACAAAGATTGTTTTTGCTGTACAGCAGATCTAGAAGAAAGTCATTGTCAAGCTTTTTTGATCGATTAATTTCCGTTTTAAAAACATTAGTTATTAATTTATGAGCCACTTATACGACACCCTTTTTAACTGAAAACAGAACTTGTAATGCATTCTGGCCGTTTATTAATATTTACACAATGGTGTTTTTTTGGCCTGAGAATGGAAACTTTGAAATAGGTTTCAAAGTGCAAATTTTGAGTTTGAGTTTTCAAAATGATACCGTTATCATCTCTGTGTAAACTTCAACAACGTGAATCTGTGAAAACTGACTATTATGTGTTCAGTCAATAGCTATGCGCGTTTGAATGCATATGCGCACGTAGTTTTTCTTTACAAAGTGACATCAGCAATTACTTGTCTGGCATGGATAATACAGCGTTTTAGTTGTTTGCCCAGATCTGTGTGAACGGGAATAGTTTTAATAACGTTTTCATCTGTACATAGAAAAAAAAATTTTGTTGTGTCTATGAGGCCTTTGCAGTCTAATTAACAAGGTCTCTGCTGACACTTCAGGGCTGCGTTGAGGCCATGTCTAGATGCAGGTCCTTCATCTGATCTAGATACGGCCTGGATCCGGCTGACAACAGTAAACCTCGGAATAAACATTTTACGTCCGTTTACTTGGACCCTAATAATCGAATTGTAATTGAACTAGTACCACAACCGGAATGCAAAGTCACATGTAACCACGTCAATCAGAATGAATTGGCCAGATTTGATTAAAATTTCATTCCAATTGTGAGAGGTGGTTTATTCCTTTGTAATCTGATCAAGAGGACATTCGATTGGATTGAAAATTGAAACTGGAGAATACTGCACATGTGCAATGATGTAGAAATTATGACGTATGACACGCGGAACGAGCTATTCTTTCTGTTGAATAAAGTGTCAAAAATGAGTGTCTTGTCATTCTGAAATTCTCTTTCCCCTCATCATCTGTGAAGTGGAGCAGGACAACATCCCATCTGTCTTTGTTTCAGACTCTCATCCACAGACGACTGGTTTTGGGCACTGGAATGGATGATTTTGCTGCTTGATAAATACAAGCAGCACATCAATGGTTCATGTGCTCTTCGTCGCCTAATTAGGACCGTAAATAGATAAATATTTAGTCTGCTTTTTAAAACAAAGAAAATGAGGATGGTTAGTATGCAACAACAGAGGGAAACTCTCTATATCCGTGCAGTGAGCGCATGTCAAAAGACTAAAACAGAACAGAAGCTTCATCACCCGATCACTTTATTGATCATTCATGTAAACATTACGTTCGGATTCATCAAACGGAATGAATTCATCTAGATTGAAGTAAAAAGTGTCCATGCAAACGTAGCTATTGTGATATCCAATCTCCTGGTGGAACATCACAGTTTGGGTTATAAGTCAGCCCTAGCCAAACGTGCATTTCATTCACTACAGAGAAACTAGAAGCTCCTCATCTTTGTATAATTAATAATGAACATAATTGTCAATCTTGATCCTTGATCTTGACTCGCAGCAAAAACTATTATCAGATGAAGTCTATTTCAAAAACATCTCACATAACCCCCCTTAACCCCTACCACATCTATAACTGCTTGCTTATACGTCTTTTAAAATTGTCTTTCTCTGTCTGCTTTCAGACTTTCACTTTGTATAAAACTGAAACTGGGGTGGTGACTTTGGTGTGAGAGACCCGGGTTCGAATCCACTGTTGACACCAATGTGTCCCTGAGCAAGACACTTAACCCCTAGTTGCTCCAGAGGCGTGCGACCTCTGACATATATAGCAATTGTAAGTCGCTTTGGGTAAACGCGTCAGCTAAATGAATAAATGTAAATGTAAATGAAACACCATTGTTATCCATTCATCACTCCCATTCAGTGCCCCTGTGTTTTCAGTTCAATAAAGAAAATTTTGATGCTCATATCAATAGAGGCCTGCTGTATTACCTGCGTCCCATTATTAATCAGTTTTGATAATGATGATTAAACTCTCACCCTGGCTCCATAAGCAATGACCAGTTTTTATTCCTTAAACACATGCGAAGAAGATGCAGAAACAAGATATATCATATGTAATCATATGCATGTGTAAAATAACACAATCCCCAATATTAAACAGCATATAAATCAAAACTGCCGAATGTTAGTGAATGAAATGTCGACCCAGGATGAGCTATAGTACTGTGCAAGCATTAGGGGTGTTAATGGACTCAATCTACTTATCGTTCTGAATCATATCTGGATGTAGTTTCGGTAACACTTTACAATACGGGTGCACTAATATGCATTAATTCATGATTAACTAATGCACAGATAATTATGAGTTAATGTATGATTCATGAAGAACTAAACCATTAATTAATTCTTACTGCATCAGGAACTAATAAAGAGTCTATATGATTAATAGATTAAGTAATACATGAATTGATAATAATTCAATGTGTCATTGTGTATTAATTCCTTAATAACATATTTTATTAACTAATAGTGTAAATTAATGTGTTAATTACCACATTTAGTCAAAGCTATGCACTTCAACTACCAGTTGTCTGCTTTAATTAATCATTAGCTAATGATTTGCAAAGGTATCATTATGTTATGACTTTACTTGTTGAGGCACATCATTATTAACTAGTCATTTAGTAATTGTAGTAATTTACACATGAATTTGCACTAACAATGAAGTAATGAATCATGTATTAATGTGTACCTGTATTATCTGGAAGTTGAAATACAAGGCTTTGGCTCATTCTGGTAATTAACATTAATTAACACTATTAGTTAAAAAAATGAGTTATTAGGGAATTTATTCACAATTACCTATTTAATTAATAACAATTCATGTATGAACTAATACATTAACCATACAGACTCTTAATTAGTTCCTAATGTGGTAATCATTAATGAATAGCTTAGACAATCATTAGTTACACATTAATTCAGTATTATCTGTGCATTAGTTAAGCATGAATTAATGCTTATTAGTGCACCCGTATTGTAAAGTGTTACCGTAGTTTCTCAGCTTTTTTATTTTTTATTTTATGTTTTGTTGTTGTTGTTGTTTAAAACCAGAGAGTCTGATATTTCTTTCGATATATAGCATGTTCAGATATTCATACAACAAAATATTCTGGGGGGCCATGACATTTTTGTGAAAAATTATCAAAAATGCTGGCGGTGGTTGGCAATTATTTTATTTTTTAAACGCTGACAGGGAAAGAGTTAATGGATACAAACATAATAGTTCATTGTTAGTTTAACAATATAAACTTATTTTATTTTAAAAACATATTAATTAATGTGTAAAGATCTTTTCCATTTGACTGTAAATCAGATTATGATAAAAAAAGTTTATATTGTTGAACTAACAATGAACTATTATGCCAGCTTTTTTGATCATCATTATTTCCTTCATGTTCGTGTTGTTACAAATAATACTTAAAGACAGTGTATAAGACTGTCTGTGTCTGTGTTAGCTATATAACAAGATGAGCATAAAGGAAATATTATCACATAATACAGTCAAATGGGAAACATTTTACAATACGGGTACACATTTATTAATATATTTTCAAAACTAAAAAGTTAATAGTATTTGTTCTCACTAGTTTAATTAGTTCATGAACTAACAACAAAATAGTGTTTTTATTATCCATTAAAAATAGATATATATTTTTTCATGTCATGGATATCATATTAAAAAAAATATTGCTCATTGTACATCATATCTTATTAATGTAAGAACACAAAAATGACTTTATTTGGAAGTATTGTTGCTAAATATTGTAGATAGTGATCCGATCAAAATCCATGTGAAAACGGCTCATATTTAATAAAAGAATAATATGTGTAGCCTTATTGGTAAAGTTACTCTAAAAGGCCCTTCTGTGCTAAGCCACTAAAAAGCCCAGATTATTGGCACAGGGGAAGAAGATATGGATGACTCCAAAGTAATATTATGCTGAGCGACAGGGTAGCCCAGAGCATGCACATTTGCAGCACTTTCTTCCGGCTGCAAGCCGTTCAATCAAGCGCTATTGGAAAACAGCTGTCAGAAGAGCTCTGTAGAGGCTTCCTTCACTCCAGGATGGCAGCAGTGGGCTTCTACCCCAAATAGATTCCATAAACAAGGAAACGTTGGGGAAGGAAAGCACTGCACCAGCCAATTAATGGAGGCTTACGCTGGGAGGTGTTAGAGCATGGACCCGCAGCCAGCACTGTTTTCTGCAGTTAGATGTTGATCCAAAGTTGTGGTGGTCTGTATACCTGAGTGCTAGTCAGTCAACCATAAACCAGGCAGCACAGGAACATCTGAACCAAAAGCAACCAAATGCATTTTAAGCAGGTATATAATGTATACCATAGTATACCATAGTAACAACTGTAAAATTTTTAAATGTTTTACTTGCTTGAAGAAAATGTGAGTGTTGTGAACTCAACGGCGTGTCAGCTGACTAAATGGGGACGTCAATACCAACTATGCCAAGCTGACCAGTGCCTGCTGGAGATTAAAAATAATAATCTAGAACCTTAAGCACTAAGTCCGTCGGCGAGTGGAAAAACACCCTGCAATGGGAAGGGGCGTGGCCTTACTTAATACCCAGACACCTGGGGAAGGTGACAGAGAATAGAGTATAATTATCATAGATGATCATCTCAAACATCAGGGAGCCAAACACCCAGTGCCAGCTCAACGTGATGCCAGCCATCCCCTTTTTTTCTATTTTCTGACACCTCACTGTACTGTACACTTCACTAAACACTGTATGTAAAATAGGACTTTATTCAATGTAATTAACTATTATTTCATGCCGTGTGTGTGTTATTTTGGGAGGAAGAGATCGAGATAAGATTGACATATCCACAGATTGAGAACTCGTAATTTAAATAAAGTGAATTTTCAACTGAGCTTATATTCGCTATTCAACAATACTAATTAACTTTCCAGTACTATACTGTATGATGGCAACATAACCTCAACTAACTCTGTGACTTTTACACAGTAAAAGAGAATTTTGGCAAGAATATTGGAAGATTTAGTTTGTTTTATCCTTACTTTTTTTTTTTTTTTTACCTTGTTTTATCTGTTAAAGAATTGTTAACAAATATGCAATTGAAAAACATTTGGAAAAAAAGAATGTAAAATGTCATCTGTCAATGTTACTGGCTTATGTTCATATATTTGTTTTTTAAACACATTAAACACAACAGTATTAACACTTCACAAATTAATTGTAATAATGTTTTTTAAAAACACCTAAAGTGAACATTACTCAGTAATTTCACTCAGTAAACGACTCAAAGCCGGCGATATGTTATGCCATAAATTAATACATGATTAACTAACGTCCTGGTTGCGTATGCAACCCACCGTTCCCTGAAGGAGGGAACGGAGGACGTAGTCGACGCCGATTGAAATGGGATCTCGCTAGAGAGCCTGTCTTCTTCGAGTACTATTGAACGAGCCAATGTAATTGGCGTGCGTGATTCGGATCACACACTCCGCCCCCGCGGCGCGGGTATAAATACGGAAGTGGATGCACGCACTAGTTGCTTTTCGCTGAGGAGCCGAGAGTAACCCGGGGTCAGCGGTGGTCCAGCGGTAGTGGCAAGGGGACTACGTCCTCCGTTCCCTCCTTCAGGGAACGGTGGGTTGCATACGCAACCAGGACGTTCCCTTTCAGTCGATAACGTCGGACGTAGTCGACGCCGACTGAAATGGGATCAACCATTGAACACGCCACTAACGCTGCCACCTTCCAGTGCCTAAACCAAAGCCTCCTGATGCCCCCGCAAACTTAAGGCGGGGAAGGACAGGGCTTAGGCCAGGGAAGTCACTGCTGTTCCTACAGGACCACTGGGAAAGCGTTCCCCGTACGTTGGAAGGAAGGGACGCTGCGGAAGCCACATCCAACCCAGAGGGAGGTAATGTGGAGAATACACATATGAACTGGGCGGAAACCGGGCAGTCTAACATATGGAATGTCACTGGGGTGGCTCCAGCCTAAGACGGGGGGAGACACACCGGACAGTGACGGCAGAGAGACTCTGCCGAGGGAAGACACGGGCTCACCGCAGGGAGCCGTATCGTGGAAGAATACACATATGGGGTCACCGAAGGGACCGCAACATATGGACCCAGCCTAACACAGGTTCCACACTGCTAACGAGTGGTAGGCCTAACACCAGACGTTCCGCACGTCCGACGTCGGAGGGTTGTGGAGGAACTCAACAGGGTTCAATTTTAAGGGAACTCAACTGGAGTAGAAAGGCGCACGTATCCAGTCCATAGGAGGGGAATGGCGCAGCAAGCCGACACTTGAACCGGGCTCACGGTGAAACTGGCTTCATGAGAAGGGAGCCCACGGGAAGCAGCGGTTCAACTAGGTGTCGTCCAGCCCCCAACTCTAGAATCTGTTTAGCAAAGTATATCGTCAACGCCCAGGCGGAGCACTTTACACTCATCATAGAGGAGCTCAACACCTAAGTGGACATGTTGCATCTCGGATTTTTGCCGAAATGAAGGCAAGCACTAAGTGCAACTTTGCATGGAAACAGCCTTCCCTCTCTGCTGAATTCCAACAGATATTTGAAGAGCTGGTCTGAGGTCTATGACTTGCATTCTGTACACGTCCAAGCGAACGGACAGAGAAGCCAGGGCTGGATCTGCCTCCTCCAGGGCAGCGCTTGCAGGCTCACCACCTGCTCCTATTACGGGAGAGGTAGGAACCTTGGGCACAATCCGAGCCGGGGTCTCAGCTTGTGAGAGTTAGCCGGCCCAGACTCCAGGCACAGTACGTTGACCGAAAGCGAGCAAGTCCCTACCCTCTAGTAGAGACCACGCGAGCAGGAGAACTGATATAACAGAATTTTTAACTCACTGCCTGCAGTGGCTCAGGGGCAGTCTCTGCAGTGCAGTCGCACCAGGGACAAGGCCCAAGAGGATAAAGAGGGACACAAGGATTTACAAGACCTTGCTCCTCAGGAACCTGACTATCAGAACGTGCTACTGCATACTTCTGCAACACGATGAGCGTCGTTTAAACACCGAGGCAACATCATTTTGAGGGTGAAGGAAAACAGCCTACTGCAACCCATTTTGCAGGAAAGAGAGCACTGAAGTGATCGAAAGCTTTCAGGATCTCCTCTGGAGAGAAGACGCACTAAACGACTAGGTTCCACTTCTAAAGGCGTAAGCACGCTACCCAATTCTAGGGGGTGCTCGCAGAAGTGATGGTAACTATCACATGTTCTTGTGATAGCCACGTGAACCTCCGCGTTCAGATGTAAGACCGCCCGGAATCTCCGGGGGAAGAACGCGTGTGCCATCGTGCCCCGTCCCCGAAAGAGTTTTCAGGGGAAGTCAGGAAGGCTGTTGAAGGGAACCAGGTCTAGTTGGGCCAATAAGGGGCAACTATAAAGACCTGTTCCTCTCCTGACTTGGCATGTAGGTGCAAGCGACGGGCGCAAAAGACAGGAGCATTGCTCAACACAACATGTGAAGATCACTGGGCTTCAGGAGCATTTTCTGCTCAGCACTTGGGTGTGACAAGTTCACTGAGCTTCAGGAGCATTCCTGCTCAACACCTGAGTGCGATAAACTCACCGAGCTTCAGGAGCATTTCTGCTCAACACTTGAGTGCGAAGAACTTCACTAAACGACAGGAGCATTTCTGCTCAGCACTTGAGTGTGACAAGTTCACTGAGCTTCAGGAGCATTACTGCTCAACACCTGAGTGTGATAAACTCACTGAGTTGCAGGAGCATTTCTGCTCAACACTTGAGTGCGAAGAACTTCACTGAGCACCAGGAGCATTTCTGCTCAGCACTGCGTGTGACGAATTCACTGAGCTACCTGTGATGAACTCACAGAGCTACAGGAGCATTGCTGCTCAACACCTGAGTGCGATGAACTTCACTGAGTTTCAGGAGCAATTCTGCTCAACATGAAGAGTGATGATTTCACTGACTTGAGCAGGCGCAAGGCGACCATGAGTCGCAGTCACTTTTAGAAGGCTCACTGGGGTTAAACGCATTTCTGCGGGCCCCTGGGGCAGCTGAGGCCCAGTGTTTGTCCAAGGGTAGTCCGCTCGGTTTACCCAAACACTGGCGGAAAAATAAAACCGGGGGGGCAACTGAGCGGCCCCGGAATGGTCATGACCCAGCCGGACCCAGGGGATGGAGTCTCCACTTGCCCTGGCTATAACTGTCGTGAGGCTCGATGGCGGCACGATTGAGTAAGCGGGAGGAGTGGAACAAGGCGCCCTCAGAAGCGTCTGACTCCAAGGAGGAGGTGACGGGTGAGTTTGTGACATGCAGGGGAAGCTTGCGCAACGGTCGCAATGTCTAACAACTCGAGGCACGAATGCCCGTGTAGTCGGGGGTCGTCCAGGCCCCCGTTAAAACACGCCCTTTGTACATGGCCCCTCTGTTGAAGAGGGTTTGGCAGCAGACCGGGATGAACTATAGTCACACAGGGTGAGCTGCTCTGCCACGGTCACCTCGGGACTCGATCGTGAAGCTAGCGCTGAAGCGGTCACATATGGAGGAAGCCAAAGGCTGCGACTACCATATACCCCAGGAGCCTCTGAAAGTTCTTTCAGTGGGACCCTTTCTCACTTCAACACCAGCTGAACACATTCTCATTGGAGAGACATGTTGGACCGAGTACCTCTCCAAAACTAAGAAAGAGATACTCAGCCCGTGGGCGAGACTACTCTCTTCCAGTTGACCTGACGACCCAACGGGCTCTGGAGCACTCGAGGGGAAGGACACTGTACTGATACTCCACCCTTAGACGCAACACACAGGATGGCCTGCGGTGCGGGAGGTAGAGATCTGAAGCACTTGTCTTTCAGGTCAAAGCTGCAGACCAATCTTGGGCCAAGATGGTCACGACCCACCCCCTAGTAGCACGAAGAACGAGTTTACAACTGGCCTTCGTACCGGCTGGAGGAGCGGCTATATCAAATCCTTCGCAAGCAGGATGAGATAAGCACGCACAAGTCAGGAGCACTGCTCAACACTCGGTGTGATGAATATCACTGAATTTTCAGGAGCACGTCTGCTCAACACCTAATGTGATGACTATCACTGACTTGAGCGGGGTAGCCGAGCCTGAGGTGGGGCAGCAAAGTAGAGAGAGTGGTGTTAGTGTGCTGTGCAACACTTACCTGTCTCCAAAAGCGGCAGGGGGCGCGTGAGAAGGCGGATGACCGGGTCCTCGAACGCACCAAGCTGCCTGCTGGCGACCAAGGGGGAGCTGAGGGGTGTAAGGCTATACAGGGTCACACCCGCCAGACTGGCCCTCTTGGGACCCAGGAACAGATGAAATTGCTCTCTCTTTGAAGTGTGGGTACCGCTTGCTCCGCTTTTTTTTTTTTTTTTTTTAGGGAGCCAGCGGCGGAACAGACACACACACAAACAAAGGCTCCACCCGGCCCTCACCCGGGGGGAGGGAGTGATCGTGCCACTCCAAGAGCATCTCATCCATTCCTGGGCGGCCCGCTCCGGAATGCTTTCGCTGTCGCTTGCCACCTGGCTTGGCAGCGCCTGGAGCGGGCTGGGCGTCCCTACTGCGGCCGGCTCCATGCTGAGGCCTGGGTGGAGGCTGCTGCGGAGGGCCAGCAGGAGCGGCGGCCGGAGAACGCCCACGGCGACGAGCAGGCGGAGGAGCTGCCACCGGCGGCGGGTGGAGGCAGCAGCTGGCCACCGGGGCAGGATGTGCCGGATGACCTCCATCTGCGCTTGAGCGGCAGAGAACTGTTTGATGCAGTTCTCCACCGCGTCGCCGACCAGCCCAACCTGGGAAATTGGGGAGACCAGGAACCGAACCTTGTCCGCATCCGCCATACCAACCAGGCTGAGCCAACGAAGGCGCTACTGGACCACCAAGGTGGACATCGCCAGACCGATCACGCACGCTACGACACCCGTACCCCGGAGGGTGAGGTCGGATGCAGTGCGGTGCTCACCTATGAGCGCACGGTCTGGATTACCCTCGTGCATGCCATGGGTGCCCTAGCCTGCAGCAACGCCATGGCACGCAAGAGGAAGGGGCTTACCCACAGGCTTTGTAAGCTCTGCCCGTCGGAACAGACGAAACTCACAGGCCTTAGGGGGGAGACGAGGATCCCCCCAAAAGGCAGCGGCCGCCGGACACAGGTGCAACTGTGTCGACAGACCGCTCCAATGGAGGGACACCTCGCAACCCTTCACCGTTCCTCCATCAAGCGTAATGAGGGGGAAAAGCTATTCAGGCAGTTTCTGGCAGAGAAAGATGCTGTTCACCACCTGATAAGCTCTCCATGCATTTCGGGAAAGAAAGGCACTGGGGCGGCGAGCTGAGAACCAGCGCGGCCCGCCCCAAGATACCAAACTCCAGATTCCAACCGAGACTGAACGGGACACGGTGGAGGTTCCACTCGAGCCCGGCAGCCTCGGCGGCCCGTTTCAGCATAGCTGATAATTCTGGATCCGGCTCGGGCAACATTGAACTCCCGGAGGGAGACAATGCAGCCGAGTCATCATCTCCAGAAGTCAGCTCACCCTCCGATGCTGCAATCGGCGTCCTGTCCTCCAGGGGAGCCCCGAGTGAAACCGCTGGCCCACCCATTACAGATGGACCAGCAGACAACACAGGAGGCTCCAGTGGTTGCAGTGGAAGGGAGGAGTGAGGAGCCCACAGGGAATGGTTACCGGGCGGGACATCCAACACTATCCTCCGGTCACCCATCCCACACAGCACCCGAGGGTGGGGCATGGTAATGGGGACTCGCTCTCCGCGAACGAAGGCGAGTCTCGCCCTCAACACTGCGACAGTCATGTTCCCACAGTGAAAACATGAGCTGTCCACAAAAGCTGTCTCAGCGTGCTGTAAGCCAAACACGTGACACAACAGTTGTGACCATCAGAGAGAGACAGGGAACGACCGCACCCAGAAACGCACGGGCGGAATGACATCTTGAAAAAGACGCAAACGCACCCGTGTTGCTCTTTCAGAAAATAGGACCGTCACCAGTGCCGGAGCACACAGGGAATGACCGCGGCAACACTGAACAGAGAACTGAAACAGTGAAGCACTCACTTTTCCGCCCTCTAACCAGCCATCAACACACACAAACATTTAGAAATTTGTTGCTGTTAAAACAGCAGTTGAGAGCTCAAAGCTCGCGATCACCGCTGCACTCGCGCTGTAGAACACCAGCACTGGGAGAGTCTTCCTGAAGAACACCGACACACTCGCTCGTTGTAGACAACAGCACTCTCAGAGACATCAAACGATCGGCTCCGAAGCGAAAGGCAACTAGTGCGTGCATCCACTTCCGTATTTATACCCGCGCCGCGGGGGCGGAGTGTGTGATGCGAATCACGCACGCCAATTACATTGGCTCGTTCAAAAGTACTCGAAGAAGACAGGCTCTCTAGCGAGATCCCATTTCAGTCGGCGTCGACTACGTCCGACGTTATCGACTGAAAGGGAACTGTATTTTTCTATGTACATTTCCGAAATGCACTTTCTGCAAAGCTGCTTTGAGACAATCTGTATTGTGAAAAGCGCTATACAAATAAATTTGAATTGAATTGAATTGAATTGAATTAATTTAAAAAAGAAAAGTATTAGCATTAAAAATGTTGTATTTTATGTATTACTTAAAAAATTACTGAGTGATCAAAATTTACTTGAGTATTGCAAAGCAAAAATTACTTTACTTGGGCAATGTGTACTAAAACATTTCTGAGTGAAAATAGTTTTCTAACTTTTTTCATGCTTAGGCTTAGGGTTTCTCTCCAGTGGCAGAGCCAGAGGGGGGTCCGGGGTGGCACTTGACACCCCTGACATGCGATTGGCCACCCCGGGTGCCACCCCAAAATTTTATTTGCTACTGGCAGTTGATGATGCTGATTTTTTTTTAAAAATTACGTTTGCCGGCAGCGCTGCGCGCACAGTTTTCAAACGGACGAGCAGAGGACGATAGCCTGGCATGCCAGACCTACATCAAGATGTTAGGTCTGGGAACTCTCCATTGACATGCCTCAATCCGAGGGGCGGGATAAACGGTTACCTTTCAAAATCCCTCTGCACGCAATAGGATAGCACTACAACCAACCAGAGCAACGAACGGTTGTGGATGAGTGAGTCCCATGAGTTTTTCCACCAGCGGAGCTAATTGATATATTAAGAGTGACGTTCTCTTAACTCCAAGTCCTCCAGAGTCGCGGCCAAAGCCGATTCGAAAGACCGCTGCATCTTCATTGTTTTCAAGTAGCAGGGAAATCACCTATGGAAATCACGCGGAACGTCATGAACTGTGCCGTCATTGTGTTAAGCCCGCCCGCCGACTCTATACACGATGTGATTGGCCCGACCAGTTTTTGGTTTTTCCAGCTCAAAAGCCTATGGAGAGTTGCTAGACCACACTGGCTGCGAAATAATTTTCGCTGCCGCTAGGGTGCGTCTAGATTTCTAGGCTAAGAGGACGAGAGATGGTTGCAAGATACCGAACTTCACCGAATAAGAAAACATCATATTTGAAGTAAGCTTTTAATGTTTAGCATCAGGGTGGTTTGCTCCCAATAGCCTACATTAGGCCTAATACACGCATATACAGTACCTTGCCGTGTGTACGTTACAGAATACAAATGTTCTAGGCTCTAGCTAATGTGAGGATAGGAGATCAAAACGCAGGCAAAGAAGAGCAGAAACAAGCGATATCATAATGCGATCACTATAGGACTATGAAGCTTTATGGGTGTAGGTTGTTGATGGACTCGATCTACTGTGTTTTGATCATCATTATGAATCTGATTCAGATGTAGTCTTTGATAAAAATGTGATTTTCTCAGCTTTTTGCTCATGTTGCTTTTTATGAAACTTGCCAACATTCAAGTGTTGATTAAAAAAAAAGGATGCACGAAGCTAGAATAACATTATTTGTTTGTTTTTGTTTTAAAAGCACAGGGTTTGTTCTTTCTATTGGTATGTTCAGATATTCATACAACAAAATATTCTGGGGTGCCATGAAATTGTGAAAATTACCAAAACCACATTTTTTTTTTATACTGGCGAGAAAGAGTTAAATGTTGGTAATCGGATGATGATTAGAATGTGAATATGATTGGAATCATATTTTAAATTTGTCATATTTTTGAACAGGGTCAATTAAACATGAAAATAAAGGGAGAGATATCAGAGTTATTTTAAAATAAGCACAAACATAGTCCAGTCATTTTATGAAAAAAAGGTTGAACAAATTGCAACAGAAGCAAACTCAAATAATTTTGTATCCTCATTATGTCCTGAGTAAGGAAACAAAGTCCCTAAGAATCCCATTAGGGGAAAGTTTCGAAATCTGTTTCTGGGGATTCACTTTTTATTTTACTTACCTTTTGTCTTCTGCATTCTCCTTACCCTTGTCTCCTGTTCTTCCCTTAGACTCGTCCCCCAGAAACAGTCGCACAGACCCAGCCCCAAACCCCATCTCTTAATAATTAAAAAAGGCTGGTTTCTAAAGTACTTCTTCCTGCCTTTATGTATTAATGCTAATGGGTAGCCTAAATGGGTTCCATTCAGACCTTAACATTAAGTATTTTACAGTTATGTGTCAACAAGATTCAACAAGACATTTTCACCTCCCTAGACCCAATGTTTAGATCTGTTGTGGTATTTATGCAAATTAGCACATACGTAATTAGATTATGCACCGTTTGTCCATCTTAACAAACAATTTTAAAAAACTTGGAATACATTTTTTGTTTGTCTTGATGTAAGTATCAACTCAGTAATTTTCATGGTGATATCTAAAGGTTAAACTTTTTACCCTATTCTCGTAAGAAAAAGAATGAATAGGCGTATGAATAGGCTATATTTGTGTTTTTTTCTAAACTTTCCCTAATGGGATTCTTTGGGACTTTTTTTCCTTACTCAGGACATATTGAGGTTGACCCCCATTTTGGCTTAAAATGACTGGACTAACAGGCAGATCAGGTGCAAACAGACCCCCCAGCCCTTGCATCACCACTGGCTAGTCAGAGTCAGTGTGGTCAGACTTCAGAACCAGCAACAGGTCAGAGCATCTACCAGACACAGGCAGTCAATCACATACCCAATTCAGGAATTTAAGTTGAGATGATTTTGCCAGATTAAAAGGATAGTTCACCCAAAAATGAACACAAAAAAAATAATTATAAATGAAATAATTAGAATTAGAATTATTATAAATTATTATAAAGAAAGAATTATGTTGTATTTAATCTTCCCAGGATAAGATTTTATATTGAAAGGCAATAAAATTGTTTAACTTTTTCAAGGACATGTCTGCTTGATGCCTGCTATATCTAATAAAAGATAAAATAAAAAATATATTTTTTTTTTGTAAATGTGAGTTTTTTTGTAAATAAATGCAGCAGTTCATAACAGACACATGCGGTATCTTATCTCCTTGGTGCTTCAGCTTTGTTTTCTGCAAATATTTTGGATGTTCAACACTTATAGACACAAACAGAGTGACCCAATTCCTTCCACAAGCTTTTCCACTGTGTGTTTGTGTGTGTGTGTGTGTGTGTGTGTGTGTGTGTGTGTGTGTGTGTGTGTGTGTGTGTGTGTGTGTGTGAGAGAGAGAGAGAGAGAGAGAGAGAGAGAGAGAGAGAGAGAGAGAGTACCCGAAAGTACCCGAAAGTACCAGTGGCCACCCCCTGGCCACCCCATGTATAAAACTATAGTTCCGCCACTGTTTCTCTCTAAGCATAACCAAAAGCTTCCCCAAGCATCACTGATTACCTCATCATATCAACCTTGGACTTGCAGTGTTTCACCATACACTGATGTGATGCAGTAGTGTCAATTGAAATCAAACAATCTTGAGAATTTTGAAACAGTAGTATTTCACATACTGTACGTCTAATGCAGTATATTTCAACACTGACTCTAAAAAGGAGATAAGCCTGTTATAGCAACTTGTCTGCAAATCTCTCCAATGCGACAAGAGACAAGAGAACCTCTTTTCACAGGTTACATTTATAGCACCTAGTGTGAATCTTGTGACAGTTTTCATTCTGATGTAAAAGGTAAAATCAATGCTGAGAAGATTCTTCACTATCAAAGACCAAGCCAAGCAATTATGAAGTAGCAATAAAACCGGGCGGCAGCAGACAGTACAAAAAAGAAAAAGTGTGGTTGGAAGGCTGAAAGAGGTAAGAATTTCTTCTAAAGCCTAAAACTACCTCATCTATCATCATAGTAAGAAAGCTTACCCTTTCAAATCTTTCCACTGACTTCACATGGTGTCAAAGTTACGGCAAAAACGTCTCCATGGCAGGAAATTAATTGGCACATGGGAAAAAAAGACATGCAGAAATGGCATACAATTTTAAATACACTGAAATTTCATGACCCAATTTATTTTCAGTCACAGCACGTATCAATAAAGGGTACCCGGCTGAGTAATGGACCTGTAGCTGTTCACATCCCAGATAGCATGGTGACATAGATACAATGTTGGGTTTTGATCCAAACCATCATTTTGGTTGAGATTGACATTTCAATGTTTAAGGTGTGTTGGATCAGCACTGAAATTTTAATGAAAGCCGACAGCACACATGGATGGAGACAGTGACATTGAACTAACAGTTGATGACCACAAGATCATGCAGGTATGTATATCTCTGCAAAACAATAGTGGGTGTTTCTCAATCAGTGGGGTGTTTTCAAACCACAATGGGCATTTTCAACCTCGTTACCCGATTTGCTCTAATCCACTGGGGGCTTGGTTTAGGGGTGGCCCTTCATAATTGAAATCTGTTGAAAAAGGTTGAAAAACATCAGGCTTGTTCGACTTGAAGTGGCGCTGCGCCAACCGATCAGTTAATGAATAGCATACGGAGACTGTCACACTTCACACATATGATGCGTTCAAGTCCTCCTGGGAAGTTCGTATTTACGACGGCAAGTCACTTTCGTCTGAGTAAAATACAGTTCTAGAAAATGAAGAACAAAGAAATGTGCATTAGGTGTGCTTTGGTTTTTTATATTTTTAATAAATTTCTGTAGCCACTGCAAATTTTATCGTTACATATTATATTGTTATATTAAGCCATCATATGCTGTACAGACAATTAGCTTACTTCGCTGTAAATAGACAAGCCTGACAAAATCACTGCTAAATACGTTTAAGTATTGTTGAATTCCACCATGTTTCTCACTGACACGCTCCCAACTCGTAAAGATCTTGGCTTAAAGAAAATCCTGAGCTTGCCACTTGTATTTATGACATTGTGGTGGCGTTCATTTGTGTTCAACTTCAACATTGATCGAACAATATTACCAAAGATTATTTTTGTTCATTTCGGTGTTGATTCAACAGCAGTGATGCAGAATCAACATCATAGTATAACGTTGATTCACTGACATTACAATTGATTATTTTTGTTCATTTTAATATTGATTCAGCATCAGTGAAGTAGAATCATTCATAGTGTAATGCTGATTCAACAATATTACCATTTATTATTTTTGTTAATTTCAATATTGATTCAACATCAGTGATGTTGAATCACCCGATGACAATGCAGTGCTGAAGTGCCAACTAGCCTCTCCCTATGGAGGATCCCTATACCACTCTACAGATAAAGCGTTGTGGAATTTTTCGATTCGCGTACCTACCCAAAGTGATAAGATAAAATAAAAATTCTGCATCAAAATTTATAGACAAGTAGTTTGTTTAGGCATGGTTTGTAAGGAATTATAAACCTGCGCACATATATTCAAACGCACATAACTATAGAATCAATTCTTAATGCGCATGTGAACGCCATCAGCGTCTATCACAGGTTCACGTTTAAAGTCTGTTTAGAGAGAATGGTGTCGTCTTAGCGGTGCCTAATTTAATAACAAACTATAATTTAGACGGAAGTGAATCAATCAAAACTAACTTTAGCTGGAAAAAACATTTTTCAAGAGCCACTATAAAACCAAACCAATCTCTGTTACCTTAAATTATATCTTTATCTCTGTAAAGCTGCTTTGAAACAATCTACATTGTTAAAAGCGCTATATAAATGAGGATGACTTGACTTGACCAAACCTAACGAAACTCACCAATTCACAAAATTATCGGAATGCATAGTTGATATTAAAAATTGGATGACTAGTAATTTCCTACTACTAAATTCTGAAAAAACAGAGATTCTAATTATTGGACAAAAAACTTCCACACGTAATAACCTAGAATACCGTCTAACACTTGATGGCTGCTCTGTTAAGTCTTCGCCGTCAGTTAGGAACCTGGGTGTGCTCTTTGATACCAATCTTTCATTTGAAAGTCATGTGCCTAGTGTCTGTAAAACCGCATTTTTGCATCTTAAAAATATATCTAAATTACGTCATATGCTCTCATTGACAAATGCGGAACAACTAGTTCATGCGTTCATGACATCAAGGCTAGATTATTGTAATGCTCTACTGGGTGGTTGCCCTGCACGCTTAATAAACAAACTACAGCTAGTCCAAAACGCAGCCGCTAGAGTTCTTACCAGAACCAGGAAGTACGACCATATTAGCCCGGTTCTGTCAACACTGCATTGGCTCCCTATTAAACATCGTATAAATTTTAAAATATTGCTGATTACTTACAAAGCACTAAATGGTTTAGCTCCCCAGTACTTGAGCGAGCTCTTAACGCATTATAGTCCTTCACGTCTATTGAGATCTCAAAACTCCGGCCAGTTGATAATACCTAGAATATATAAATCGACTGCTGGCGGTAGATCCTTTTCCTATTTAGCACCAAAACTTTGGAACAATCTTCCTAACATTGTCCGGGAAGCAGACACAGTCTGTCAGTTCAAAGCTAGACTAAAAACACATCTCTTTGACCTAGCATTCACATAACACTCTATAGACTTCTATAATTTAATATTAGGCTGCTTAGATTAGGTCAGCCGGAACTGGGAACACTTGCCTCAAATCCTGATGTACTCGTTACATCATAAGAAGAATGGCATCTACGCTAATTTTAGTGTCTTTGTTTATCCCGAGGTTTTCCCGCAGCCTGCCGGATCCAGGCCGTTTCCAGATCTGACGAAGGACTTTTGCCTGGACCCGATGACAATGCAGTGCTGAAGTGCCAACTAGCCTCTCCCTATGGAGGATCCCTATACCACTCTACAGATAAAGCGTTGTGGAATTTTTCGGTTCGCGTACCTACCCAAAGTGATAAGATAAAATAAAAATTCTGCATCAAAATTTATAGACAAGTAGTTTGTTTAGGCAAGGTTTGTAAGGAATTATAAACCTGCGCACATATATTCAAACGCACATAACTATAGAATCAATTCTTAATGCGCATGTGAACGCCATCAGCGTCTATCACAGGTTCATGTTTAAAGTCTGTTTAGAGAGAACGGTGTCGTCTTAGCGGCCCCTAATTTAATAACAAACTATCATTTAGACGGAAGTGAATCAATCAAAACTAACTTTGGCTGGAAAAAACATTTTTCAAGAGCCACTATAAAACCAAACCAATCTCTGTTACCTTAAATTATATCTTTATCTCTGTAAAGCTGCTTTGAAACAATCTACATTGTTAAAAGCGCTATATAAATGAGGATGACTTGACATGACTTGACTTGACTTGACTTGATGTAATGTAATGAATCAATCATAGTGTAATGTTGATTCAATAACATTACCATTGATTTTTTGTTGAAATCTCAACATTGTTTTAATAGTAACCGAGGGTGCAAAAGTGATGAGAAAAAATATAACTTTGCAATGCTGAATCAATATTATTACCACTAATTTAACTGAGGGTACAAAAGTGAGGATGAAAAAAATATCACGTTGTAATGTTGAATCAATAATATTACCATTGATTTGAGGTTGAAATCTCAACAGTGCTTCAACAGTACTGAAGCAACATCACTTTGTAACGTTAATTCAATGCAATTAATGTTGAGCCATCAACATTGACTTAGCATTGATTCAATAGTTGCTATCTGGGATGTTACAAAAGGTTTATTGGTATTAATGAGAGCTACATTGCATTCATTCTAGAAGCAAATGTGTTACCCACGAACATGCTTTTGTGGTATTAGACTGAATTAGGTCTGTGTTCCACCACTACTCCATCAAACTATACCGCAAATATACAAACATTATGTTTTACTTTTGTGGGATGATGAAATGCCATCATATATTATTCCCACAGCAGATCAAAAGTGCAGCAAATCTGTGATTCTACACTGTATAGAGATCCCACGTGATTCAAATGAACAAAAAAAACTGTTATCAAGTTGCAGTCTAAATTATGTCTTGTTATGGAAGAGATTAATTAAGCCAGCATTCTAGGCCACATTCATTTATCACTCTCACTGTTTTCATACTGTCATGTAATAATTCTTCACTAAGAAGTTTGTTTTTTGATTAACTGTACCGATATTGCTGGTGACCATTAATGATTTATGATTCTAAAATCATTGTATGCAATTAAAAGCACTATATGACTGCAATATGAACTGACTGGATGAAAATGACTGCAAATGACTGAAAGCGAGGGATGTCATTCTTGACTGATGTGGGTTTTTCAATGGATGATAGCCTACTAAAAAGTTTTTATGTATTCTAGGGGATACAGACATTTGAGAGGCTGTGTGGAGAGGCAGTGAAAGCGTAGGTCTCATTTCTTGGTTTCATGTTGAAACAGTGTTTGTTGTGAATATTTATATCTGGTGACTTTGTTCATACATTGTTTGTTTACCTCAGGGGCATCATTTAAAAACAACGTGGCCACCTGTAGTGGGAAATTGTCTCAGGTTAGTTGACTGTAACCCTGTTCCCTAAAGAACTTGCCTTAAATAATCTCTGATGATGATGTCATTGGAATGCGCACTCGTGAGAGGTAATAAATAGACGTGAAACATTCAGGTATCTCTTTCTCTGAAGATACGTCTGGACATGCCCCCAGTGCATCTTGTTCCCGCTTTTTCAGGACACGGGGTTACAGTCAAGTAACCCAAGACTTTCCCTTTCAAAAGCTACTTTTAATGCAGTGCTGAATCAGCGCTATGGGAACGAGAGTACCAATGCTGCCACACTGGGAAGTGTCTGGACCCCTCAAGGTTGTGTAGTGAGTACTAACACGAGAAAGATGTCAGACATAAGCTTGGGATGTCGACTCAAGGAAGTGAGCCCGGAGTATCATGAACATCCAAACTAAAAAATCTGATAAATGTGTGTGGAGCGGACCAGCCCTTGCCAAAGCCTAGGAGGCTGCAACCCCCCTGGTAGAATGAGCCCTAACTCTGAGAGGCAAACCTCGTAGGCTAGAGAAATGACATCCCTCACCTAGTGTGACATCGTCTGCTTGGTGTTGGCCGCCCCCCGGATGCAATGGATTTGAAGGCACCTTGATGCATTTTAAAAATATAACCCTACGTAACTAACTCACAAGAACGAGGGAGAAACACAGAAGAACATTTAAAAGTATAATAATAATATATTCATTACATTTACGAGCACTACAGTCTCTGAACAAATTACACGCGTCAGTTTAACTGAAAGAATGAAGGAATAGATACTTTTTTGTCCGTTGTTCTTTGAACTTTCGGTCTACATCATTGTCTTCTGGGTATCAGAATAATCCATTGTGTCATCGCATTCATGATCAGACGTACGGCTGTATCAGTGTACTTATTTGCACATATATTTAATTTGAAGAAGACATGTACAGCTAGTTCATGGTTCATAGTTCATGGATAGCTGGTTCATTTTTGGAGCACTAGAGTATATGAAATATATCCATAAAGACTCATCTTTTAAGTGCAAGCATTTTGCGAATCCCGAATTCACTGGCCATGCCCCCTTCCCGTTTTACAGGTCTTACAAAGATATCAATAGCAGGATTAGTTTTAACAGTGTGTAACCATTGTATATTGACATTAAATATTCATTCAAAATCACTAAAGTGCTTCATGAGAATCATGGGCATGTCTAGAGGGGTGGCACGGGCCTCCCTGGAAAATGATTGGCCCCCCCTGGTGCCCCCCTAACATCATTGGGCTAGATTTACTGTCCACTTGACAACGCCCAACACCATTGGATCAGAGCACTTTCAATCACTCCTTGGATCATAGCACTGTCAATCACTGCTTGATTTGCGACTCGTGAAGTGGAATGACAGTTCCACGCTTTTCGAACAGAGAGACACCACGACACCAAGACACGTCACTGTTGATGGTATGTACAAACAATTATATATTTTGAAATATCGCACCGGATGTTAGTCTAAATGTGAGAATGTTAACCAACACCATAGCAACATGCAACTCTGTGTAATACTTAATGGGTTTTTGTTTATTTTTAGGCAGAATTTAGTGAAAATTAAGAATGAAAAGAGGACAGAGTCAGACAACAGGACATCCAAGGTTTCTTTAAGAAGAAACTATGTCAGAGACACAGATTTCACCTGCTTAAACAGATTTCACACACACACACACACACACACACACACACACACACACACACACACACACACACACACACACACACACACACACACACACACACACACACACACACACACACACACACACACACACACACACACACACACACACATTCAATGTTTGTGTTGAGAATAAAGCATGTTAAATGACTAATTACTGCCTGTGTGGTGTTTTTTTTTATTTATTAGAACAGAACTGTGTTGTCCAATCCATGATTAATTTTTTTTTCAGGCTCTTGTGCAGTGCCACATTTAAAACCACCTGTATAAGGGTAAAGGGCATTGCAAGATTTTGGAAATCGTGCTTCCCAGCAAACACAGAACGTTCCCCTAACGTTCCCGAATGGTCCCATGAGGTTATTTTTTTGGGAACCAAACAAGAACGTTATAGGAACGTTCCATGTAGGTTATTTTTAGGTTCCATTTTTATAACGTAAGGAAAACGTTCCGGGAACGTTCCCCTAACGTTAAGGGAAAGTTCTAGGAACGTTCTGGGAACCAAAAACTAACGTTCCCAGAACGTTCCCAGAACCTAAATTTGTTTGCTGGGTTAATATTTTCAAAACCAGTATTTATTTCCAGTTGAAATTTCTGATTTCCCATACATCCATGAATTTAATCAACTTAGTTAGCTTTTCTGGCAGCCTTTTGTAAATTAACTAAATGATTCATAAAACATCAATATCAGCTGACCCTATGTTTACTTTCTACACTGACACAGATGAAAATGAAAAGACTATCAGTCAAAGCTCAGCTTTAGGGGGGGAAGAGACAGGGTAATTTGAGGAGACTGAGAGAAAAAGAAAGACTGATGGAGATGAGGAGAGAGCAGTTATTGACAACTAATCTACTGCCCACTGACACTGACCAGGGTTCTTTAACTTTTTGATAAATTAATTTAAAAAACTTTTCTTGTATCCTTCTTTTCTATTCATAATCTATGTGAAAATTGGATTTTTTTAAAGAAGTTAATAATAATAATAAATTACATTTAAATGGAATTTTAGCGCTTTACATTGTAAAGGGGTTATCTCCTCAACCACCACCGGTGTCCAGCATCCACCTAGATGATGCAACGGTTGCTAAAGTGAACCAGAACACCCACCAAACACGACCTTTTTGGTAGAGGGGAAACAGAGTGATGAAGCCATGTAGATGTGGGTATGATTTGGAGGTCAGGATGAACAAAGGCCAATGGGCATCCCTACTTTTAGGACAAGGATTTTTTCTGACCGAAATGTCAGGACCTCGGTTTAACATCTCGGCAAAAAGATAGTGCTTTTTAACAGTATAGTGTCCACATTACTATACTGGGGCACTAGGAGCCACACAGACAGTGAGCACCCCCTGCTGGCCCCACTGGCACATCTTTCAGCATCAACCTATGTTTCTCAAGAAGTTTCTCTGTTTAGCTTCAGTGGGCGACCAGGAGAACTGCGAGAACTGCAGGTGAGTGATAGCTGCTGGCTTAGAAGTCTGCTTTAGAAAATTAATCTCTAATAAAATGCTAAAAATGGGTCAGCTGAATTTGCAAACTAGTTATTCATTGAATATTTTTGAGCAGAGAAAAACTTATGCTCAAAATAAAAATGTGAGTTTACTCTAGAAAGTTCTGTCTCTTCCATTTCTTGAAAGCATAATTTAAAAATTACCTGATAAATGTTCTGTGACTGAGGGAACACTGCACCTTAAAACAACCAAGCTGGTCAATATCTATAAATCTCATAATTGACAAATAACAACCACATAAATGCAGTCTCTCCAATGTGTTGAAAGACGCAAAACAGAAAATATTTATTATACACTAACAATGCTGTTGGATTTTTTTGGAACTAACAAGACAAAAATATGTATTTTTAATTTATTTATTTATTTATTTTTGCAGTGTAATTGGCCTGTCCAATTCATCAGTCTATGCTCCCCATCAATAGCTCAACTCGCACTCGTCTCTGATCCTGCAGCAATTAAAATGTCTCAGAGTTAGATTAAGCCCCTTGGCTTTTAAAGGTTTGATTCTATTTGTCACTGTATTAATAAATGCCACCCATTTCTTAGGCTGTTGATGATAACATAATCTGAATGGGGACGATGTATTGTCCTTCCATTCATGCTTATACTTAAACAGGCTTTTGTTTTGGGGACCATTAATTGAAGCATACATTTCTGCCTCATTCTAAGGGCTGATATTTGTAATAATAAATATATCTTCAGTTAGCTACTTATTAGATGGCGACGTCCTAAAGGACACAACGCAGTGTGATGTTGACACCCGGAGAGAGATTAGTTTCTATATTATTCACAACTGTCGCTCCTCCTTCCCAGGAACTGTCACTGTAATCCGTCCTCCTCTAGCTTTGCTTATGTGCTTCTCCTTCTTCCTCTACGTACCCCTCATTTTGATAATGTAGCCTTTAATCAGTTGTCACTTGGAATATTGGTTCATTTTGATGGGTTGTGAGATGGCGCCGGTGGGGCAATTTCATCGCTGTGTCAGCTGCATGTCATTCATCCTTTCAATTTCCCACGATGCACCTCATTCGGGGGTCAGCTGTATTGAAATGGCTGAGACCTGCTCTGGGCAATGGAGTGTGGCTCGTCCCTCATCCATGCAGTTGAGAGTCATTTGCTTGTTCACATGTGCGTTGGTTTTTGAACCCCTACCGTTTCACAACCCCAAGATATGAGATGCAGAGCTATAATGGGATTAGTTATTTCAAGAAGATTAACAGAACATAATGCTATGGTTCATTCATGCAAAATATGTGATGTACTGCTTTCCTGCAAATGAATCATATTTAGGTTTGCCATTGTCAATATAAAACTATAGCTGATAGGTTAGCGCAGACAACTCTGATCCAGAGGGCTTCCTTTCAGCAGACTTTCAGTTCCAACCCTGCTCCAACACACCTGGCTGTAATTTTCAAGAAACCCTAAACACCTTGATTCAGGTGTGTTTGGTTAGGGTTGGAGCTGAACTCTCCAAGAGCAAGGTTGGAGACCCCTGCATTAGGGTCTGTCTACCAAGTAGATTGGTAACAATTCTTCTTGTATGAACTTATGCAATTTAAAAGTCAATTTACATAGATAAGATGTCTATTAAAGTCTGCATGAAATTGGAAATTAAACACTTTCAGGAGTGAAAACTGTGAATTTTACATGTAAAAGTAATTTAGTAATGTAATTACTAATTTACTAATATATTATACTATAAGTAAACAAATAAATAAACAAATAAATGAATGTGAATTTATTTACTAGACAACTACTTTGAAGCCACATGAACATGATGCCATCACAAATAAAAAAAAGCACATTCTCATATTTAATGGCCATCTAATATTAGCATGACTCGTGACAGTAGTTTTGTAACAAACGGCAAGTATCTTTTGGGCTAAATCTCACCTTGACTATTTGTTATAAAGCTGCAAAGGTTGTATGTTATTTGCTGTGACAATTTACATGCAGCAGTCAATTTAATTTAGAAATTGCCAGTATTAAATTGTCAATTTCCTTTCTGACAGTTCATTAGAATGTGGTGACCACACAGGCTGTGGCACGGCCAGGGCTGTTGACAAGCCAACAAAGTGCAGTGCAACAATGTGCAGAGTGCAAAGTTAGCATATGTGTAATGCTAAAACTAAAGGGGAAAAGTTTAAGGGCTGGTTGCTGTTCATTTGACGTTACAATCAGCGTGACGTTTCTCACATTCACACTCCCAATATAAGAGAACACTGAGGACATGAAGTCTGGTCGTTGAAAAAGGTATAGCACTGGTCTGATCTCCTCCAGGAATCAGGCGTCATATTTAGTTATTCCCGATGAATAATAGGGCAGCCATAAGACTGGGGGCAAACATGTGCTTTGGTGTTATCTCATTTCCATTTTATTCACTCGCTCAGATCTGATTGTCTTCTAGGAAACATTTGTTAACATTTCTTCACCAAAGGAACCAATTTGCCATTTGACCCCTTTTGATCATGAAACAATATTTTCCACAGTAAGTTCTATATTGAAGGCCTATTTGTTCATTCATAAGTAATATAATATAAAAAAGGGAAATGGGATATAGTTGCCACACTCCAATTACTAAATCTTTCTTATTTTCGATTGTTTATTGGCTTATTTTAGACTTTTTAGAAACAAATTTAAAAAAAAAATTGCAATACAAAACAATCCATTTAATAAAAAATGTAAAGGGTATCATACAAAAAATCCCTTGTTTTACCCAACAAAAATAATAATTATAATAATAAGGAATTAATATATTGGATAAATGTATAACATTAAAAACATGTGGCTTTGCAAATTCCCTTCCCATGAACTGAGCTGCGTTGTGACTGACAGGGTCCCTATGCAATGCTCCCTATTTCATGAGCACAGGATATCTGTTGAAGTTCACTTAAATTGACAAAATGCTTTCATTCGAAATACCCTGCAACATCATCACATGCAGAAGACTCTTCAGTAGCGTATATTAGCGCAAGTTTGAGGTATGATCACATATACTTCTGTAAATAAATACAATATAAATGATCATACTTTCATTTAAAATACATGTATGTATATACACCCCAAGTGCATTTATGTAAATATTAAGTTATTATTAATTTAATTCATATATATATCGTCATTTTTAAAAATGTTAAACTCCATG
Source organism: Siphateles boraxobius (assembly GCF_051911475.1). Taxonomy (NCBI): domain Eukaryota; kingdom Metazoa; phylum Chordata; class Actinopteri; order Cypriniformes; family Leuciscidae; genus Siphateles; species Siphateles boraxobius. Next base: position 31,096,832 of record NW_027508722.1, read on the forward strand.
ATAAATGTATATTTATATGGAAATAAATGTAATTTTGTTAAACTAGATGGTTATTTGAAAGAGACATTCAAAGAGCGGAGGGTTGCACATACTGCCAGGACCGGAAAATTGAGAACTAATGCCCTCACTGGAGTGCACAGCACAGTTACAGTCAGTCTTTGCCTTAATGTGTAGTATGTGACTGTTAGGTGTGTTCGACATCAGCTGCGGCTGGATGTAACCGATCAGCGAGAGTTGCCACTTGCAGTCAGGGAGGAGCTGAAAAGAGAGACATGAAGTCAGACACTTTCTGCAGCTTTCTGTAGTGACACTCACACAGTGTTTGCATACTTTATCACAGCTGAAAAGGGCGAGCATGAGAGTTCTCTTACGAGAGGTTCTCTCGTATTGCGTAAGTTTAGCTTACGCTACGGGAAAGATTCATCTTCTCGAGATACTGAAGCCAAAAAATTATCCTTAATTTTGTATAACTTGTCAACGCAGTGCAGCAGCTAGCAGACCTAGAGCAGGCCATCTCGCGTGCTCATTGGCTGCCCTGCGGGCAACTGCTGCAGCCTACCAGTGCGCCCGGCGTGACGTCACGCCCAATGAAGGGCGCCCGCGCCTTTATAGCGTCACAGCCCACCAGATAGGCGTGGCTTAGCGTATAAAATAGGGGCTGTAGGCTGAATTCTCTGATTTTTCGACTCTTCAGCGAGCTCTTCGCATCGCTGGATTTGAGAGAAGCCACCGCCGCCGTCGAACAGCGAACAGCCAGCTTAGGACAGCGCTGAGGAAGCCGGCCGTCTTCGCCACCTTCAGCCATCCGTGCGAGCTACGCTATCCGGCGACGTATCCTTTTTGCAAATCATTCTAAAAGAGCAGCGAGCGTCTTTTTAAAGATGCCTCGCACTTCCTGCGGCTCGTGTAAAGCCCCGCTCAGCGCCGGAGACCGCCACCTGATCTGCGCTCTCTGCCTGGGCCTGGAACACGCAGAGCTCGCCCTCGCGTCCGGGGGCTGCGAGCTCTGTGAGGAGCTTCCGCTGTCGACCCTGCGGGCTCGACTCGAAGCGTTCAACACCACAGCAGTCACTCCGCCTCCTGTGGGACCGCGCAGAAAGAAGCGCCGTTCCCTGAGACAGCCGGAACCTGTGGCCACAGCGACGCGCTCGCCGGAGAACCTCCCTCGAGCCTCGCTCTCGCCTTCCCCACCTCTCCTCACTGACGCGCAGCTGCCGCTTGCGAGCCTCACTGCCGTCACTTCGGAGGATGAGTCCGTGACACGCCACAAAAGACTGCTGCTCTATCCTGGCATCAGACAGCGAGGAATGGTCGCTTCACTCCGCCTCCTCGTCAATCCAGGAATCCGCCCGTACCCGCGCTGGAGCTGACGCGGAACTTATGCGCCTGCTGACGCAAGCTGTCGACCGTCTCGGGCTCGAGTGGTCGCTGCCGAAGGAACCCGCGCCGAACAGGCTCGACGGCTGCTTCCTTCAAAGTCGCCGCCGCGCAGTTTCAGAAACCAGGCCCGCCCCATTCCTGCCGGAACTTCATGCGGAGCTGACGAAGTCGTGGAATTCACCTTTTTCTGCTAGACTTCAGTCACAGGCCTCCGCGTCGCTCTCCCGAGTGGACGGCGCCGCCGAGAAAGGGTACACAGCGATTCCCCCTGTGGAAGAGGCGGTCGCAGCGCACCTTTGCCCGCCCTCCGCGAGATGGCGGTCACGGTCAGCCCTCCCGTCTAAAGCCTACAGAGCCACTTCCGCCTTGGTCGGCCGCGCTTATGCCGCCTCCGGCCAGGCCGCGTCTGCTCTACACTCGATGGCTGTGCTTCAGATCCTGCAAGCCGACCTCCTCCGTGAATGGGATGAGAAGGGCCGGGACCCAGCTGCGGTTACGGATTTGAGAAGCGCGACGGATCTTTCTCTCCGCGCCACCAAAGCTGCAGCCCAGGCCATCGGACGAGCCATGGCCGCGTTAACCGTGACGGAGAGGCACCTCTGGTTAACGCTCGCGGATATGAGGGAAACTGAGCGAGCCACCTTTCTGAACGCGCCGCTTTCCCCCACTGGTCTCTTCGGCCCAGCGGTGAACGGGATTGTTGACCGCTTCTCTATGGTGCAAAAGACCACGCAGGCCATGAACCTCTTCCTGCCGCGACGCTCGAGTTCCGCCACAGGCCGCTCTCGCGAGAGACAAAGCCAGCCTCCTGTGCGAACCAGCACCCACAGCCAGCACAGCCTCAGCATCAGCCTTCGCAGCGACGTCAGGGCGGCCGCCCTAGATCGCGCTCAGACAGCCGTCGCAGACCGCCGCCCCCCAGAGGGCCTCGGCAAAGGCTCACGCTGAAGTCTGAGCACGCGAAGCCCTCCAAACAGCGGGAGAGAAAAGACGCGCGTGTCCCGCTGCGGCCGGACCGCCGTCAAAGTTCATTTCCCTGTCAGTCCCCTTCGAACAGGCTACTGCAGTGGTTCAACTAGCAGCCAACGAGCCGGTTTATTCACCCTCTCGCCTGCACACAAACGCCGTTTTCACGGCGACCCAGAGAAATCTCAAAAAGAGTATAATGTCTGGTCCGGCTCACGCCGTCAGTGTTTTAAGTGTAGTGAATGTGCCCACGCCCCAGTGTTCACCCCTACACATAAGCACTCAAAATCCCGTGTCACTCACAGAGCACACTCTCATCAAGCGCAGAAAAGCCGCTCGAGTGTTGAATGTAAGAAATGTGTCCACAGGTCTGTGCCCACTATCTGCCCGCTCTGTTACACGATCAAAGAAGCTTATGAACGTAAGTCTCGTGCCCGCCAGAGAGCGCTCACGCTTGCTAACACAAACCTTCCCCCGGGTCCCGCCTGTGCGTTTAAGTGTTATCACGAAACACAGGGCGTTAATAAAACGCTCCCCATCTACTATGATCGGGGCGTCAGATACAGTTGTAAGTCTCGTGCCCGCGTGCGCGCGCTCACGCTTACAGAGAGCTCTCCCGCCCAGAGCGCTGCTCGCGCGTCAAAGTGTGGCAAAAGTATGTTCCCCATCCCTTATGATCGGGACATCTCACATAAGTCAGCCGGTCTCGGCTGTCAGCGAGCGGCCATTGCCCAGAACCGAGAGCGTGCGCGCCGCGCTCTCGGCTCCGGTTCAGTTTCACAAGCCCGCAAATGGCGGCGGTCTGAACCCGGAGGCCATTCGCCCCCTGGCGGCTCACATAGCTGCGTGGGAAACTATCCCAGGGATTTCAGAATGGGTGTTGAGCACAATAAAGCAGGGCTATGCACTTCAATTCGTTCGCCGTCCTCCGCGCTTTCAAGCCCGGACCGCGACGATAGTGAATGCGGAAGTAGCACACCTACTTCACGCAGAAATAGCAAAGCTGCTGTGCAAAGGGGCTATAGAAAAGGTGCCGCCTTCTCTGAGCGAGTCAGGCTTTTACAGCCGATATTTTCTCGTACCCAAGAAGGACGGAGCCTTCAGACCTATCCTAGATCTGAGATATTTGAACAAAGTGCTTGTAAAAAGACCGTTCAAAATGCTTACGACCAGAAAAATCCTCGCGCACGTTCGCCCGAGGGACTGGTTTATTTCTCTAGATCTGAAGGATGCCTATTTTCAGATTCAGATAGTACCCCGTCACAGGCAATTTTTGAGATTCGCCTTCGACGGTCAGGCATATCAATACACCGTCCTGCCGTTCGGCCTGTCCTTAGCACCCCGTACATTTACAAAGTGCATGGACGCGGCGCTCGCCCCCCTGAGAAGTCAGGGGCTGCGCATAATGAACTATCTGGACGATTGGCTGATATTGGCACAGTCAGAGACAGAACTACTATCTCACAGAACAGTGCTTCTCAGTCATCTGGAAAGCTTGGGTCTCACGGTCAACTGGACCAAGAGCTCATTACTGCCCAGCCAGTCAATTTCCTTTTTAGGAATAGAACTGGACTCAGTGACCATGACGGCTCGTTTATCGACACAGCGCGCGCGCCGTGTTCGCCACCTAGCCGCATCTTTCCAGAAGGGCAGCTTTCTCCCTTTGAAAACATTTCAAAGGATGTTGGGCTGTATGGCATCAGCTGCAGCGGTGCTCCAGCTGGGCCTACTGCGCATGCGCCCGCTCCAACGCTGGTTGAACGCTCGCGCGCCTCGCCGAGCCTGGGTGTCTGGCGGCCAGAAAATCAGAGTGACTCAGACCTGCATAACAGCTCTGCAGCCCTGGTTAGTGGCCGATTGGTACCAGCATGGAGTAATGATGGGAACCATCTCTTATCGGAAGGTCATCTCGACAGACGCGTCCAACTCGGGTTGGGGCGCGCTGTTCGAGGGCAGACCGGCCTTTGGCCAGTGGTCAGACCAGGAGAAGGGTTTTCACATAAACTGTCTGGAAATGATAGCGGTCGAGAACGCGCTGAAGTGCTTCCTCCCGTTTATACAGGACCAGCATGTTCTTGTCCGCTCGGACAACACATCTGTGGTATCCTATGTAAACCGTAGGATGTCAGATCCAGAAATCTCTGCAATCTGACGGAACGCCTCCTTATTTGGTCACAGACGAACCTGCGCTCGCTGAGGGCGGCGCATGTGCCTGGCCATTTGAACGACGGCCCAGACAGACTGTCCAGGGACAATGTTCCCCCAGGGGAATGGTCCCTGCACCCCCAAACGGTCCAGAAACTGTGGCGCCTATTCGGCAGAGCGGAAGTCGACCTGTTTGCGTCAAAAGACAACGCTCAATGCCCGATGTTCTTCTCGAAGGACGAGGACGCGCTGGCCCAGGTTTGGCCCAGCCTCCCGCTATATGCTTTCCCTCCGGTCTCTCTGTTGCCACAGGTGATCAAGAGGATCAGGGAAACGCGCCACTCGGTGCTCCTCATAGCCCCGCGTTGGGAGAATCAGACTTGGTTCCCGGAACTGGCACGGCTGTCACATACAGCTCCGTGGCCGATTCCGGTGAGGGCAGATCTCCTCTCTCAAGCTCGCGGCACGATCTGGCATCCCCATCCAGAGCGCTGGTCTCTGCATGCATGGTTGATCAACGGGTACTCGTTGCCCTGCCAGAAGGAGTGATGAACACGATCACGCAGTCTAGAGCCCCTTCCACGAGAAGGCTCTACGCGTCTAAATGGTCGGTGTTCTCTGGATGGTGCACCGACAGAGGTCTGGACCCGCGGACATGCGGGGTGGCGCATCTGCTCACTTTCCTACAAGAGCTGTTGGATAAGGGAATATCCCCATCCACGCTCAAAGTTTACGTGGCGGCCGTAGCAGCATTCGCGGAATCGACGCACGGCCAGTCACTGGGAAGACATGAGTTGGTGTCGCGCCAAGGGGCTTGCCTCCTCGAAACAGAGCCTGTCCAGATGGATAGTGGACGCTATAGCGGCAGCTTACGCGTCAAAAGGCCTGCAATGCCCTCTGGGCATCAGGGCTCATTCCACGAGAGGTGTGGCCTCGTCGTGGGCATGGTCCAGTGGAATTTCTATCCATGACATATGTGTAGCGGCGGGCTGGAGCTCCCCGTCTACCTTTGTCAGGTTTTATAACCTAGAAGTTCCTGCCTTGCAGGCTAAACTGTTGTCAGTCTAAAAAGAGGTGTATTCTGCCCAGATCTCCTGCTCAGATCACGTTCATGACTCAGCTCTCCTGGTTGAGCTGCACTAAGTAGGGTATGTGCCATATGACTATACAGACCGGCGCGCTGCTCTGTATTCCCTATGTGTGCTTATGTACAAGTGATGGCCCGCGTGGCTGGCCACCTTATTTTTTCCACTTATGGGGTTCCCCTTAAGCTCGGGGTCTCATGTGGATGCTTGGCGCGCACGGCGTTGACAAAGTGTTCCGGTAGCGTAAGCTAAACTTACGCAATACGAGAGAACCTCTCGTAAGAGAACGATACTCGGTTACTAACGTAACCTCGGTTCTCTCTAGAGAGGGAACGAGTATTGCGTAACCGGCCGTGCTCACGCCACGAGCGACTTCGCTTCAGTCGTCAAAAAACCAGAGAATTCAGCCTACAGCCCCTATTTTATACGCTAAGCCACGCCTATCTGGTGGGCTGTGACGCTATAAAGGCGCGGGCGCCCTTCATTGGGCGTGACGTCACGCCGGGCGCACTGGTAGGCTGCAGCAGTTGCCCGCAGGGCAGCCAATGAGCACGCGAGATGGCCTGCTCTAGGTCTGCTAGCTGCTGCACTGCGTTGACAAGTTATACAAAATTAAGGATAATTTTTTGGCTTCAGTATCTCGAGAAGATGAATCTTTCCCGTAGCGTAAGCTAAACTTACGCAATACTCGTTCCCTCTCTAGAGAGAACCGAGGTTACGTTAGTAACCGAGTATCGATTCTGATCTTCTGAACTCACAGGTTGAAATTCAACATACTATGAAAAAACACTGCTAAACAAAATCAGCAACTGTGTAACTGAACTTTTGACTAAAACGCTAATAAACTTAAGTATTGTGACAACAAGCCAGTCTCTCATTGCAGTCATGCAATATAGACAAACGGAAGGAACATATTTCACACACCAAAACTTTCCTAAGGATATCTGAGCTATAATGGAAAGATTTAAAAAGGCTGAATTAATCAATATACTCAATACAGACCAATTTATCAGAACTTCTAATTTCCTTATTTTTTAGCCCTTATGTACGAGCCTTATAAGCAAACTATAGCTCATTGAAAAGAAAAGAGGGAAAACTGCAGCTAAATGAGAAATTCTCTGGAAATTTTCAGCCTTCTCTCCTTTTTGGTCGATGCTGAAATACTGCTTCAGTTGCCATGGAAACGATATAACTTAAACACATGTCTTAACTGATGAGAGTATAAAACGGTCTCAGGATCAAAATGATGGTTTAAATTTAAACTTGCTTATTTTTAAACAGGGTTTAAAGTTTGGTGCAACAGAATTGCTTGATAAACCTTGATTTAATCCAGATTTAAGATTAATCCTCATTGGTGCAATCCACTCTGTGTCTTTTAGAGGACCTATTTTATTGCTTTCTATTTGTTCTAGACAGGTTGATCTCAGTCTCAATTAGGGGTTAACTTTAAACCTACAGGTGAGGAGGTTTAAAAAGAATAAAGTGTAGGCCTACCTAGAATTAAAATATGTGGCTGATTAAACAAAGATAGAAGAAATGGGCATGTCGTCGGGTCTCAGAGAGGTGTTTATTCAAAGTAAAAAATGAAAAATAAACCGCATTGAGTCGGCAGAGTGTGAGAGTCATTAAGACTGCTATCGAGTCCCGGATGAGGATCCGTCACTCATCTCGGTGCAGCTTGGTGTCGGAAACAGAAAAGAAGAGAGGAATTTATTTAGCATTTAACAGCAGCAAGAGACATCTGTGGATCAGTCTCATTGGCATCAAGGAGAAGGATCAAGTATTTCTCTTTGATGCCCACATATCACTCTCCGGCCTATTTGCTATTTGGCGATTCAGTTAACACCACCGTCAGTAGGTTCCGAGAGGCTAAGAGTTAGGTGGAGGCGCTTGTTAAGTTCCTTCCCCGCCATGCTCAAGGGTAGGGGCTGCCGGCCACCCAGCCAACTGTCGTCCTAGCTCTTCTTCAATCTCTGGAGTTGAGACTCAACGTCAAGAAAAACATTCTCTCTCCAGCCCGGAGAACAATGTATCTGGGGGTCATTTGGGACTCCATCACCATGTGGACACGGTTGTCTCCCGCACATGTCGAGTCCATCTTAAACATCCTGAGCAATGTCAGGCTAGGTCAGGAGATTACACTCCATCATTTTCAAAGAATTCTTGGTCTTATGGCAGCTGTGGCACAGTGATACCTTTGGGCCTTCTGCATATGAGACCATTTCAGTTGTGGCTCAGAGCCAGGGGATTCCATCAAAGGGCTAATCCCCAAAGGTGAATAAGGGTTACGTGCCGCAGGCTTTGTACTCTTTCTATGTGGCTCAGACCTCAGTTCCTAACCTTGGGTCCCACTCTAGGTGCGTGTTGTCATCACAGGATGCTTAGACAGATGCTTCCCTCACGGGCTGGGGAGCGGTCTTAGATGGCCATCTAGCCAGTGGTTTTCAAACCCTGGGTCGCGACCCAATTAAAAAATGGGTCGCCAGTGATTTATATTTAAAAAAAAATCAGTTTTCTAATAATATTAATATTAATAATAATAGCTTTGATTAGAAGTACACTAAAAAACCATTCAAATATATGCAAAATAAATAATCCACATGTCACCTGACCGGCTGAACGACCTACTAGTAGCCCTAGGCAACACAAAACAAAAAACCTTGACGAAACGAAACAAACTGAATGGAATGCTTCTCCTGACATGCGTGTTGCCCTCTCGTCCTGCAGGTTCGGCTTGGGACCAGATTATGCAGAATAAGCAGGCCCACCCTTCTCATTAATATATATATACACAAAACACGCACTCGTTCGCTCCATCCGCAACAAACACGTTCGCTGCATCGGCAGCAACACACAAACACTCGTCTTTCCTTCCGCAACACACTCTCGTTCGCTCCATTGGCAGCAACACACACATTTCAGATCAATGTATTTGTTTTCCTTAACATTGTAATTAACACTAACTTTATTCTCTTTTAAACTGTGTGTGATTTTGGTTGGGTGACAGTTGTAGGTTAAGTTTGACAAGAGTTTACAGTTTGACAAAAGCACAATGTTGTGTTTTATTGCGAGTGTACACAAATATAAATAAACAGTTTGCAGTTTGAATGATGTTATGTATGAACAAAGTGACGGAGTATGCTTTTGTTTCCAGTGCCGCGCCTCACACACACACAAATACACCATTCCAGGCTGCCGAAATTAAATATGATAATAAAATAGTCAACCTAATATAAAATCACACTGCTCTGTTTAAATAGCAGTATAGTACCATTCGTACCATTCAGCGTAAGCACCGCTCAACTGTGATGTTTCCAAGCACATTTTTGCGTATGTGAAAAGGATGATTTTTTTTCCTGACGATATTGCAACGTGAGTGAAGTTGCAACAAAGCCTATAATAAAGAACAGTTTACCATCAAATACATCGCTAATGTTGAAACATTTTGATTCTAATGAGAGAGTTACGTGAGCATATGTCCCCCTTACTTTTACTTTCGCTTTAAATTATTTCGTTTTGGCTTGTTTATAATTATTATTTTTTTTAAATCTTGTTCTGTTCTGAATATTACATTTAAAGAGTTTGTTGTTGAATATGTATTTTTTTAAGCATGCAGCAAACGATAGGCTATTAATTGGTTAAAATTCCTGTATGTATGCCTATAGCTTGATCAAACTAGTTCAGAATCGACTTTGCGCTGCAATCGCGTCAAGGATCAGCAAGTACACGTGCATCATCAAAAGTGGTTAAAAAAAAGTGCTGAGTTGATTTTTTTCTGCGCACAAGCCTATGGGTCGCGTCAAAAAAAAAAAGATAAAAAAAAGGGTCCCTCTTGAAAAAGTTTGAAAACCACTAGCCCAAGGGGTCTGGAGAGGCCATCATCTCGATTGGCACATCAATTGCCTTGAATTGATGGCTGTATTTCTGGCCCTGACAACACTGCGGTACTCGCTTATATAAATGGCCAGGGCAGACTGCGCTCATGCCATTTGAACGAACTAGCGCAGCAGGTTCTGCTTTGGGCTCAGGAAAAGTTCCTGTCCCTCAGGGCGATTCACATTCTTGGAATTATGAATGTGTGAGCACACTTATTGTCCAGCTGGGAGGTCACACACGGAGATTGGAAGCTCCATCCCAATGTAGTCAGTCAGATCTGGGAAAGGTGACTACTCCAGCCCCCCTGGATCTGGACGCATGCCCCATGCATGGGGACGATATGCCATCCCCGGCCCGAGCTATGGAACCTTCATTTTTGGCCCTTAGGGGCTAAGGAGATGCTGGACTTTCAGCACATGTAATAGAGACTGTAACGCAGTTCATTGTTATGGGAAGAAGGAGGCGGGAACTGGTGAACATTCAACAAACTTTAATAAATAAACAAATACAAAACGAAAGTAAAACACAGCAGGCCCTCACGGACGACTGCTGTCACATATAACAAAAAGTCCAGGCTTCTCCTCTCTCACTCTTCACTGTCGTCGCTCCTCCTTTTATGCTTCCGCTCCTCCGTGAGAGATACGAGACCTGTGCGTCGCGCAGGTGTCGCTCATCCGTAATCACGCCACTGGCCTCGCGCCGCTCTCTCACGCCCCTCGGCCTCGTCTTGCTCACCACAGAGACCATTCTGAGTGTTTTGCACCACACGTGTAAACAAAGCATAAGCAGCGCGTATTTTTTCCACCACCCATGTTAACAGATTAAAGAATTCACACCGCATGCAGAGGCGGTGAAGCAGCGTGCCGCAGGAACAGAGCAGAACCGCGATTGTTTCACCGCCGAGTCTATTCTTGCTGTGCCGCTCACACTGAATTAAAGCCAGAGTTGCATTGTTGTAAATCTAATTTTATCTGATTAACATGAAAAATAACAAATTTCACCATATAATCATTTTTGTGAGGTGTTTCGTGTTTCACCATAACCATATGACATTAAGCGCTGTGAGAGAAAAAAATTCACAAAAACATCACTGCCAGGAGTTTTTGCCCAAACTTTAAAGGCCTGTTTAAATTATTAAAACTAGAGGCATATCTTAACTTTAAGATTACTTTTATCATGTAATCTACCTTTATACAGCACGTTAAAGGTGGGGTATGTGATTTGCAAAACGGCTGGCAGATTTTGAAAATACACAACTCATAAGGTCCTACCTACTTCTCCAACGCTGGCTCTGACATTCGAAAAACATGGACGCGCAATCAAGCACGAGCGAAAACTCAGATGCCCATAACGTTACATAGATACAATCGCTCACATCAGCTTCCTCCCCAAACAGGTTGTTTAGCTAGCTAGTTCTACATATGGCTGGGCTATAACGTTAGAACAGCTACAATTCTCGTGCGCATATCGTCAGTAAAGACAGTTCCCTGATTAGTAGTAAATACTACAAGATAATCAGCTTCTCACCTGTCAAGCAGAAAAAATGTCACAGCCGAATCTGTTGGTAGTCCTTCCTGGTCCTTCAGTTGCCGCCAACGTTGAAAAGCATCGCCTAGAAGGACCCTTGTTTTAGACCTTTCTCTTTCGGCCGTTTTGTTTGTAATTGCTCTCTCGAAAATAGATTTCCTTTTCTGTGATGGTGTCTTGTCTGACATTCTCCAAACGAAAGCAACTATACCTTCTCCTTCTCTCTCTGTACCGGGGCGACTTGCACTTCCTGTGACTGGGTCACGAGCTTTGAGTATGCGCACGAACGGGACACGCGCGCGAGGGGGGTGGGGGGAGGGGGGCATGGTAAGACCGTTTGAGTGACGCATTCTCTGTCCAATGATTCTAGACGGTCTTGAAAATGATTGGCTGGAGTTTTTCGAGTCCTGCCCGTTCCACAGATGATTAAATTGCTTAATTTTCATTTCAGTGCTGCTAATTTACAGCCAGCAAGTGGGTCAGGAATAGGATTTCAAGTAATTTTGAAAAAATGGTCAAAAAAGAAAATCACATACCCCACCTTTAAATACATATGTGTGTGGGACAGAGTGGAACATGGTCGTTGGAACGAGAGCTTTTTTTAGTATACACCAAAACTAGTGAAGCTCTCAGATAAAAATTTCTGATAAATTCTTTAGGTTGCATGCCACAGTCTATCTGCAGTAGCACTGTGCTAAGATTCACCCTACACCTGACCTGACTGAGAGAGGAAGTGACTCTATAGGCTCTCTGCTCTTTAAAGACACTCAATCAATGCTTTTGAAGTTCACAGTCCTCCCTCACCCACCATTCATTTTGTGTCCTCTCATCGTCTGCTCTCTGACTCCAGACCCCAGACCCATCAGCTACTGTATATGCCTTTGCATGTTCTGCAGGAAAGTATTGGCTGTGCTGACTATTACTGTAAGGATGAGTTGAGAAATGCACCAAAGCGACTGAGAAAAACTGTAATATAGCTGGGCGATATAGCTAAAAGAAAGTTAAAATATAAAAGTTACAGTAGATAGATTAGATACATAGATAGATAGATGTGTTAAGCAGCCTTTCATAGATAGAAAATGTAGGCTTGTCACAACAGGAGGTTTTCTTATCTGACAGTGCCTGATATATATCCTTTCTGCTCCATTACATTTTTACTAAAACAAATAAGAATTGTTATTCTAGTGAAACGAGAAAGAAGGTGATATAAACAGTTACAAGACACCCTGTCAGCACTTTTAAGCAATAAATAAAGTCTGCTTGATAATTTTCACTGAATTCAATGCTTACTGATTTTTTTCTTCAGAACCCTTGGGAACAAGAAAGCCTATAAACAGAGTTTGATCAGCCCCTGGATGTGATAGATGATGGCAGCGAGAAATGGAAGCTCTTATAAAGTTAAGACACCACTTATAGGCTACATACCCTTGTGCTGGGTTGAAGCAGACATGTGCCCCCCAAAAAGCATAGACATTAAACTATTAAACTCAGCAAATTTATTAAAATATAAAAGCAGAATTCTTAATATTTCATAAAAGCACATTTACGAAAAGTATAAAGTAAAGCAACACGTGAGATCATGCGATGATCACAGTGACATCACACCATTCTCATACTGTGATACTCACAGAGTTAGTTACTGTATATGTGAGCTCATTGTGAATTCAAAATGTTGAGCAGTGACATCCCACCATTCTCATAATGTCGCTGCATCCGAAATCCCTAATATATAGTATGCGAAAAACATTACGCCAACAGAGTAGTATGTCCGAATACATAGTATTCAAAAAATAGTAGGCAAAAAGTCCCCGGATGACCTACTACGGATGAACAGATGCAACTGACGCTGGTAGGTCACATAATAATGACATGGCGGATGAAGTATGTTCGGATTTTGGATGCACCGAGTGATACTCACAGTGTGAGTTATATGTGAGCTCATTGTGAATTCAAAATATTGAGTAGTGACATCACACCATTCTCATACTGTGATACTCACTTTGGGCCTCATTTATCAATCTAACGTAGAAACGAACGTAGATCCGAGTGCATAAATCATCTTACGGCAGGATTCAAATGTGAAATATGAAACATTCATATGCTGCCAATCCCATCGTATGAATGATCGTATATAAATGTGGTGGCTAAAAACAATCGTCATTTGAATATCACGCCCCTTAAAATTCACTGTTTAGAAGCCTTGCCCCTTCTCCCGAGTTTACGACATGGCAAAACGAAAGCTGGCCAAGAAGAGGAAGTAATCTCATGAAAGAGAAATTGATCTTACTCCAAAATACACCTGTTAACCTCGTAATTGCAAACAATTATATTAATTTATATGTATAATAATTACAGGTAAATAAAACAAAACATTTACAAAGATAATAAACACTACAAACTAAGCTATTTATCCCTCACTCCACAATAAATTCTTCAAATTTAATGGTATTCAGAACAGAAGAAAATAAAAAATAAGTTGCTATAAATTATATATTAAATTATAAAATAAAACAGAAATTAGGCAACAGTGGCATCTAGAAGAAAATAGCGTCATAGTCCAGCTTGAGTAAGTTCAATGATGGTTCATTTTTGTTGTAAAAAAGTTATTAATTTAGTTCATTTATATATATATATATATATATATATATATATATATATATATATATATATAGCTGCTCTGGAGAAAAACAGTGATTTCATCATCCAGCTAAGTTCAGTTCTCGTATAATGGTGTCAATGCAGGCAGATCGATATTATTGTTGATTGTCCCCAACTAAGCAAGCCAAAAGCAAAAAGCGACAGTGGCAAGGAACTAAACACCATCAGTTGATAGAATGGAGGAAAAAAACCTTTGGAGAACCCAGGCTCAGTCCAGTTCTCCTCTGGCCAATGAACGAACAGTGATTCTTATTATGATTCAGGCAGCATTACAGGTCAGAAGTCAGACTGGATTAGAACATTCAGAATATTTATCCTGTTACACCGGAGAAATGATGAGTGGTCTCTTTAATTGCTATTTACATACGCTCATATGATACTATAATGCCAATATGCACTGTGGCCTGGCCCTGTGTTAGCAGAGTACTGGCACATGCTCAGGCCAGCCATTTTGTCAGCTCAGGTGTAGAATCACCTTTCATTTATTTAGCATTGATGTTTAAAATAAGCTTTGAAGTGAGGAAATAAACTATGTTAGCTAAAAGTTATGTAGTATAAAACTATTCCCCATAAGTCGCTTTTTTCACATCTTGTATGTACACGTAGCTCCTCCTCCTCTGCTCTGCTGTGTTTTGTTGTCCTGCTGTCACGTGTCTCTATGGCGCGATGGAGGTGAAGCAAACACTTTTGGCTGTAGAGTGAGAGGTGGTATGACGGAAAGAAAGAGGAGCGTCCTGTGGAGTTATTTTACAGCTGCAAATGAAAACATTGCAAATTGCGATGTGTGCAGGAAGGCAATTCGCTACTGTGGCAACACAACGAACTAATACAAAAATGTTTTTAAAAAAGCTACAAAAAAGCTGCAAAAAAGAAAGAAGACATTTGCACTTTATTTATGTGGCGAACAGGACGGCCGAGGGACGTGAGAGAACGGCGCGAGGCCGGTGGTGCGAATGCTAATGAGAAACACCTGTGAAGCACACCGGTGTCGCCTCTCTCACGGAGGAGCAGAAAGCATAAAGGAGGAGCGACGACGTTGATGATCGAGAGAGGAACAGGGGCCCGTTCTTCGTACGTTGCTTAAAACATCCGAGATCAAACGAGACATCCAAGATAATATCATCGTGCTCATCATGATCCGGCTAATTAGGTTGTTCGAACACTCCTGCCGGTTATGATTAGTATAGCTGGATTGAGTTATCTGAGATAATTGCGCGTTCATGCGCTGGGTTAAAAGGGGATATGTATCGTTAGTAGAAACATTGATCAGCAACGCTGCTATTGGCTGCTCACCGTGGCCAAAGAGCGCGCTCGGTTTTTTTCTCCACAGAAGAGCAAGAGTTATTGCTTGAAGGATATGCAGAATTTGAAAACTTAATTAAAATGCCAGGGAACACCTCAAAGTGTGCAAAAGCCAAGAGAGAGGGCTGGCAAAACGTAGCAGACAAATTAAGTTTGTAGTTAGATGTTTTTATCACTTATTAAAGTATATATTTTGATATTTTAATAATTTCTAAATAATTAAAAACTTTGTTCATTGTAATGTCAGAGTCACCACCCACTACTAGAACATGGGAACAAGTAAAAGTGAAGTACTTGAATATTCTACATAATAGTAATTTGTACTAACTAATCTCTTTTAAAAAGGCACTTTTAATAAATGTTTGCCTGTTTATAAAAGCAACCAAGAAAAAGGCTGAGAAAAAAGAAAAGAAAAACAAACAGGTTGTGGTCCTGCACCCCCACATTATACCCAGGCAGAAGAGCTGGCCCTTGGGTTGAGTGTGAACCTTGTGGAGGGCATCCCTGGGTTCAGCTCTTCCTCAGACCCACAGCCAGAGGCCAGGAGCAGAACACCTTCACTGCTGGTAAATGAACTTTAAATGATCCTAGTACACTGTAAAATAATTTGTTGCTGCATTAAATTAAGTAGGCCTATAATCCAAATGTCTGTCCAGTCATATCAGCTGTTAAACCTATAGCAATGAATTGCTTTGACTTGTGAAAGTCTACATGTGTGACTGTGAAACTACATAGTTAATGTAAAAAAATATATGTTGCCATGAGTTATTGATCACATAAACCCCCCACCCCTTGTCCTGGCTAGAGCTGCATTGTAACTGGTCTGGGGTTTGGGTCAGGGAATGGGGTCATAAAACACCTGTCTCCAAGCAGGTTCCTGTTGTAATCACCTGTTTAATGGAAAAATTCAGTTCTGTTAGGATAAGCATACGTGTATGTAATACAGTGAGCTTGATATTTATATTTTTCCTTACCACGTTCAAATATGCATAAATCTCTGAAAATTCTTGAGTCATGCACAGATCCTGGCCATATTTGCGATATGGAACATAGTGACACACCATCTAAGAGATTTTAGTCAGTCAACTGCCTTTTTAAAATTTGATACAATACTAATCTGGATAAGAATCGCAATAGTAACTTGCCTGCACTGTTATTAAAGCCCGACTCCGACGAGTCGAACATTTATGCGTTTCCAACAAATTAATGATGAAAACGACATCCTCACGAGTCATAAGAAAAATGATATCTCTCAAAAAGTACACTATCGCGCTGCGCTAAAAGACTTCCCGTATCAGCTCCGCTTAAAAAGCCGCAATCTAATCCTGTTAACATGAAATAAGCCTGCTCGCGAGCAGGTTCAAGCTGGCACACCTGTTGCTATGACAGCAAGTCCAGGATGAGTGTCGAAGAACCAAACAATCCAAGATCATGCCAAATCGCCAACAATCAAATCCAGCTGACTGAGTTAGCGACGTACGAAGAACAGGCCCCAGGCCTGGTTTTACGTTGTGTTTTGGTTTTTGTATTTGTATTTTATTTTTTATTTTTTTAAATAACCCTCGCGGACGACTGCTGGCAGTTCCTTATGTTTATTTTCGGTAGCCAGCAGTCGTCCGCAAGGGGCTGGTGGCGGTATTTTGGTTTGTTTGTTTTATTTTAAATAAAGGTCTTTGATTGTTCGCCGGTTCCTGCCTCCTTCTTCCCTGAACACTGCTACAATTTAATTAATTTTTCACAAAAAATTTGGTCCGATTTGTTTATAAAATAATTCAGGGAAGTGTAATTAATGGGATACATTTTATTTTGTATATTATTGTCTGAACAAAACACTGAACAAAGAGTAACTGAAAAATAATTTAAAGTTTTAAAACATTTGTTCTCTAGTTCTCCATTGTCACCTCGGCTTTTGGCTTGCTTAGTTGGGGACATTTAATATTCCACAATATTATTGATCTGCCTGCATTGACACCATTATATGAGAACTGAACTGAGCTGGACGATGACATTACGAACTGAACATAATAAGCAGTTTTCTTCTAGAAACAAACTTGGTTGCATTATTTTCCTGTTATCACTATAAAGCTGCTTTGAAACAATCGGTATCGTAAAAAGCGCAATATAAAAAAAGATGACTTGACTTGACTAATAATTTTGTGCAATTTGTTTCTTTTTTTAAAGCCAGAGAAGAAGTGCTATGAAAGGGAGAAATTATTATTTATTTATTTTTATTAATATTATATTATTGTTTCTGAACAAAAACCTCAGACTGAAGAAAATAAAAATGTACGTTTTAAAACATTCTTTGTTCTCAAGTAATTTTGTACAAATTCATTGTTTGCAAAACCAGTTCATTACAGTAATACATTTTTTTTTATCTTAAAAGTTCTTACTGTAAAATCTGTCCTGGGTTTTAACATATGATTAACTACAGGCACTTCGAGAGCACAAATGACAACGTATTTTAGTGGTCATAAAATGTATAAATATTTAGTATATAAATGATGCATCCACCTCATAAATCATGACACACTGCTCTCCCCTACAGGAAGTACATTTAAGTTAAAGTGCATCAATATCGGTGATACTGCCCCTGTATTTACTTGGTATCGGATTGATACCAAACTTTCCAGTATCGCCCACCCCTATGATACATTTAAAAATTGTTGCCTCAAGAAGCTTTACACCATGCTTTATGGCAGTGGTCTAAACTGCTCATTGGCTCTTGTCTGATTCATCACAGATTGCGACATGCCGTGTTTTGGTTTATGTGCATTTGAATGAGAAATGCGTGCCTTCACAGAGTGGAACAGGATAAAATTTTCAGCGATTAATAACTTAAATTCTACTCTGTACCTCATACAAAACTGTTATAAACTATTTTTTTTTCTTTTCGCGCTAGGGGTTGCTAACCTCCTACAATAAGAAAGGCGTAGGTTGATGGCGCATAATTCCAGCGGAATTATGGTACTTTTCCTCATGCTGATGGATCTAATAATGTTAATGGATGAGTGAATACATTGATGTTTTTAACATGACTGTGGTATGAAGCAGGGCGCGATTGCTAATAAGAGACTGATATCAGTGCCACTTGCGAGTCCCGCAGATATAAAGGAATAAGGACATTTAATTCTACCGAACTACCCGCAAGTGCTGTATCAATACTCAAACAGGTCAGTTTATTAGACAAATGAAACTTGTGAGGTAACGCAGCACTGTTTCACTTGGTCTACACTTTCACACTAAACTGAATTTGAGTGTGTTTAAAGTTATAATGTTAGTTTGTTGGCTGTATGAGACTAGCAGTAGCCAGTCTAGCTTGATCAACATTAGAATACCATACAGATCATATTCTATGGCAGTATGAGCAGAAACCAGGGATAACACGTATATTACGTCATTGACAGGCGACAAGTGAACAGGGAGTCCGGGACGAGCCATTATTTAAAATGGGAATTTCTCTGAAATTAAAAATCTTTGGGAACTTTTGGGATATTGTAAGTACACAACTGCAGGAAATACATCACACTGTGCAAGTAATGTTTTCGATATTTTATTACAAAATTCTTACATATTGTACCTTTAACTGCAAAAAAGCTAAAAGTGCAATTATACAAATATCATTATGATTTAAAAGACTTGTGAATAGTTTAAGTTTTTTTTTTGCTGTAAATGCGTAATAAAGTTTACATTTAAATTATGGCAATATGTCCATATTGTACTTTTCAGCATCTATCCAAACGTACAAACCTGTATGTTTTGTACCTGTAAATGTAACATATTAATACCTACGTATTAACAATGAGACCAGGCTGGTTATAATAAAGTCATGCTACAAAATAATCCAGGTAGATCAGACCAGTGTGTGCCTTAACACCAGAAGGATAGCCTTTGATTTCATTAAATGTAACACCAAACAGCTTCATCAATATGTAGATGGCAATATCCCAAATATACAATGCAGAACATAACTCCCCAAAAGCCATCTTCTGAAGCATTTATTTGTAGGTTTATAAATAAATAAATCAAAAAGTAAATAAAGCAAAGCAATGGTTATCAAAATACTTGGATGGAAATCAAATTCAACATGGGAAATCACTCCCATGCTTCACTTAAGAGCACATTTAGTCTATGAATATGATGCATTGTGTAGAGGAGTGAGCAAATGTCTATACTAAATCCAAAAAAAACCTTCAAAAGGTAAATGTCAGATTTTCTAGCAGCTGCAAGCTCCTTTTATAGCCATCCTTTGCCCTTTTGATCAGTTTGCTGGCATTTACTTGTAGTGTTACATAAGAGTTCCCTATCAGGGAACTCGAGCTGCGTGACAACGCTTTGGGAACGCCCCTGCGTGAGTGCGTCATGAAGCACGTATGAAATCAGTCCAATGGCGAGACGGAACGTCATAGGCGGGTGACGTCATCGACCAGGAAACTATATAAGCACCCCAAAACATAAGCGCGTCAGCTTCTGAGTCTTCAGCAAGTGTGTGAATCAGTCTGTGTCTCAAATGTTTTTGTCTGTCCTTAGAAATTGCTAGGCAGGAGTTTTTCACATATAAAAAAACTATAAAGAGACTATAAATATATATATAATATGGCGAGCGAATAGCAGTTCAGATAGTGTGTTCATCCCTGCCCACGTTATATCACGGGTGGGGACACTCACGATCTGTGTGTTGTTTGTATGGAATGGCAGCATGCCCAGTAAGCTCTCGAGGGAGCTGGTTGCGAGCATTGCAAGCACATGTCAATGAAAACGCTCCGCTCCCGCCGAGACCTCTTCGAGGAGAGTGGTTCGGTGCGCGCTCCCCGCGGTTCGGGTCCCGCTGCTGCCGAGGCACAGTGGAGGCTTCAATAATGGGGATCGCAAATGGATCTATCAGTGGGGATTGAGACGGGCTCTGCCTTATCTCAGCCTTTACCTGGTAGATCCAGTGCCTCAGAGCCGGGTGTGGAAGCACGCTCTGCGGTTTCTTTCCCCCGGGCTGAGGCACCATCACTTCAATTATCCAGTTCTGAGGATCTGGATGTTGAAAGTATTGATGCAGCAGAGACTGGGGACTCGTCACTTCAGTCTCCTGCTTGTGAGGAGCTTATGGAGGTGCTCACTCGTGCTGTAGAAAATTAAGCATTGAGTGGCCAGCTGATAGACAGGAATCCCGTTCAAAAAGTAAACTAAATGAAAGATTTCTGCCGTCTTGTGCTGCACCTCCACGCTGGTGTCTTCCATTCTTTCCTGACCTCCACACTGAGGTGTCGAGGTCATGGAAAGGACCACTGTCATCCAGAATATTTAGCCAGCAAACATCTGTTTATTCAAATATTTCTGGGGCTAAGAATTATGGTTATGGGGCGATGCCTAAGGCTGAAGAAAAGCTAGCGAGCCATCTATCTCCAGATACGGCATCGTCATTTAAGACACCGGCTTTGCCCACAAAGTCATTAAGAAATATCTCGGCTTTGGTGGGCATAGCTTCCTCGGCGGCAGGTCAAGCGGCAGCGTGCTTACATATTATGTCCATATTACAAGCATATCAAGCAGACCTATTAAAAGATATGAGTGAGGGGGATGAAATTAGTGCTGACGTAATTCGAGAATTACGTCAGGCAGCAGATCTATCTCTCCGTGCCACCAAGGAGACGGCCAAATCAGTGGGCCGTTCTATGGCAGCCATGGTGGCAATGGAGAGACACTTATGGTTGAATTTATGCAACATGAAAGAAAAGGAAAAATCTTTTCTCCTGGACGCCCCGCTTTCAACTGCTGGCCTCTTCGGTGACTCAGTGAATTCGGTCATCGAGAGGTTTCAGGAAGAGAAAAAGCAGGCGGCGGCGCTCCAGAAATTTCTCCCCCTCCGTGTTCATGTCTCCGGGGCTGCTGGGCGGGAGCAGCCCCGGCCGTCGAGTAGCTCCTCAAACCGGGCGCAACAGAAAAGGAGCGTCGCGTCTCGTGCTCCTCCCCAGCAAGACTGGGCCGAGGCGCGCTCTCTCAGACGAGGTCTTCCAGGGGCAAGGCCGATTTGAGGACGGTTATTGTCGCCAGGAAGGCTACGTCGAAGAAGAAGCCCTGACGCCAGAAACGTCAGGGTACTGAGGGTGGTCCCCACCAAGAGAGAAAGGTGTTCGCCGCAGTACACGGCGCCCGTTCTCTCTCAGACACAGTGCCCTGTAACTGCCGGTGCGCCGTTACAGGGCACTGTGTCTGCCACTCAAAATATTCCAGAGGCCAGTCTCGAGAGACTGGCACCCTTAGCAGATTTTTTGGCAGAGTGGAAAAGCCTTCCAAATGTATCTCATTGGGTCCTGCAGACTATCGAGAAGGGGTACGCGATTCAGTTCAGATCACGCCCGCCTCGCTTCAGAGGGGTTCTGCCCACAGTGGTGGGCCCCGAGCAGGCTCTGGTTATGGAACAGGAGGTGAAAACTCTCCTGCTGAAGGAGGCTATAGAACGATTTCTTCCTCCCAGCAGAGAGTTGGGTTATTACAGCCGATATTTCATCGTTCCAAAGAAGGATGGGGGGGTTGCGTCCAATTTTAGATCTGCGCCTGTTAAATCGCTCAGTAGGGAAGCTCAAATTCAAAATGCTTACTCTCAAGCAGATCGTGTCACAGATCAGGTCCAAGGACTGGTTTGTCACGGTAGATCTAAAGGACGCGTACTTCCACATTTCCATCCTTCCACAACACAGGAAGTTCCTGAGATTTGCTTTCGGGGGCGAAGCGTACCAGTATCGGGTTCTTCCGTTCGGCCTAGCACTGTCTCCCAGAACTTTCACGAAATGTATGGATGCAGCTCTGGCTCCGCTGCGACTCCAGGGGATCCATATTTTAAACTATATCGACGATTGGTTGATTCTGGCTCAATCGGAGCATCAGGCGATTCGGCATCGAGATGTCGTTCTCGCCCATATCAAAAAGTTGGGGTTGAGGCTCAACGCCAAGAAGAGTGTGCTTTCTCCAGTACAGAGGACCACTTTTCTGGGCGTGGTTTGGGATTCGACGACGATGCAGGCACGTCTGTCTCCTGCTCGTATAGCTTCGATTCTCTTAGCCGTCAAACAGGCAAAGCTAGGCCAGTCACTCACTGTAAAAGAATATCAGAGGAGTCTGGGTCTGATGGCAGCAGCATCCAACGTTATACCTTGCGGCCTGCTGTACATGAGACCACTGCAGTGGTGGCTCAGGACCAAGGGGTTCTCCCCGAGGGGAACCCGCTCCGCAAGATCAGGGTCACGCGACGGTGTCTCCATGCTCTGGCTATGTGGAAAGAACCTTGGTTCCTATCCCTAGGTCCTGTGTTGGGGGCTCCGTGTCGTCGTGTAACACTAACGACAGACGCCTCTCTCACAGGCTGGGGGGCGATCATGAGTGGTCGCTCGGCCCAGGGTCGGTGGCAGGACCATCATCTTCATCGGCACATAAATTGTCTAGAAATGATGGCGGTGTTTCAGGCTCTGAAACACTTCCTCCCAGACCTGAGGTCACCATGTTCTTGTCCGGTCAGACAACACATCTGTGGTCTCTTATATAAACCACCAGGGGGGTCTGCGTTCACGCCCGTTATACACGCTGGCTCGCCAGATCCTTCTATGGTCCCAGGGGAAGCTTCTTTCACTGAGGGCGATTTATATCCCGGGGTATTTGAATCAGGGGGCAGACATCCTGTCGAGGCAGGGGCCGAGGCCCGGGGAGTGGAGACTCCACCCCGAGGTGGTGGAGCTCCTAGGGAAACATTTCGGTGGTGCCGAGGTAGACCTATTTGCATCCAGGGAAACATCACACTGCCAACTCCGGTTTTCCCTAAGTCCTCCAGACCCTCTGGGGTTGGACGCGATGGTACAGGAGTGGCCGAGGTCACGCCTGTACGCATTTCCCCCGATTGCTCTGCTCCCAGGAGTCCTGGAGAGGGTTCGCCGGGACGGGGTCAGTCTACTGTTGGTAGCCCCGTACTGGCCGGCCCGAGTTTGGTTTGCGGACCTAATTTCTCTCCTCGACGGCTCTCCTCTGGAGATTCCGATGAGGAGGGACCTTCTCTCTCAGGCGAGCGGGTCGATACTGCACCCCCGCCCAGATCTATGGAGGTTGTGGGCTTGGCCTCTGAGGGGGCCCAGCTCATAGAATCTGGTCTCTCGACTGAGGTCGTGGAGACCATCCTCCACTCCAGAGCTGGAAAATGTTCACCTCTTGGTGTGGAGAACACCAGCTGGACCCGGTTAACTGCCCGGTGGGTGCAGTGCTGGAATTCCTTCCAGGATGTTTGTGATGCGGCAGGCTGGTTTTCACCGCTCATATTCGTGAAGTTTTATCATCTCGACTTCAGCTCCACTCCAGGGGCGCAGGTGCTTTCGTCCAAATGTGCGCTCTGACTTCACACGACGGACACTTGCTCGTATGGCGACGTTGGTATTAGTGTTCCCAAAGCGTTGTCACGCAGCTCGAGTTCCCTGATTGGGAACGTCTCTGGTTACGCATGTAACCCTAGTTCCCTGAAGGGAACGAGACGCTGCGTGTCTATGCCATACTCCCAAAATGCCCGTGAGCACTTGCTTCAGTCTTATCAGAAGCTGACACGCTTGTATTTTGGGGTGCTTATATAGTTTCCTGGTCGATGACGTCACCCGCCTATGACGTTCCGTCTCGCCATTGGACTGATTTAATACGTGCTTCATGACGCACTCACGCAGGGGCGTTCCCAAAGCGTTGTCACGCAGCGTCTCGTTCGCTTCAGGGAACTAGGGTTACATACGTAACCAGAGACGTTTTCCTGAATCCTTTTAGTTTCTCTGCCTGTAGATGCATAGGGCCAAATACTGTCAATGTATCAGTACAGTTTGTACAATGCATATTTCACTTTAACTCTGTTGTTGAAGTTTCCCGCTGTCTCATGGTTTGTAAACCTCACCTGACCTCCTCTAGACAACCTTATTCAGAGCTACTTAAGACAACAGAACAAAGATCTGTTGGAGCCAAAACGGTTGCGCTTCGGGCCACCTGAGCGTGAGTCCCTCTCTCTCCCACTTCGTTTCCTGTCCTCTCTCCACCTATACTATCTATAAAGGCAAACAAAG
The DNA here is from genome assembly GCF_051911475.1 of Siphateles boraxobius. Classification (NCBI taxonomy): domain Eukaryota; kingdom Metazoa; phylum Chordata; class Actinopteri; order Cypriniformes; family Leuciscidae; genus Siphateles; species Siphateles boraxobius. The sequence goes on from NW_027508722.1 coordinate 31,120,842, forward strand.
AACAGAAGAAAGATATGGAGGAGATTGAGCACTTGTGGAAAAATTAGGAGAAATAACAAAGCTCAAAATGGTAGCAGTAGGCAGAAATGTCCCACAAGCTAAAATTACAGGCTTATAGGTAATGGCTGTACCTCATGTGATTCCTTTGCCGGGACAGGAATGTTTTTTAGCCTGATTAGTGGCATTTCCAGGATGCCAGAACAAGACCAGCTGGAATATTTTTTTTCCTGATTTGTGGTAGTACTAGGATGCAATGTGTTGTGGGCAGCTAAAATATTCAAAGAAAGACAAATCAAACAATTGATGAATATAGCCACGTTTCCACCGAAATTACCCTGAACAATTTGTCCCAAAAAAATTTTTTTCCCCCAGACCTGTTGCTGTACCTGCACCGTGGTCTAAAGTATACCATGGAGATTAGGCAAATTAGTCAGTTGACATAGAATTGCGCACTACTTTACAGTTCCCACTGGATATCTTCCTCTGAATTTAAGCTTAATAAAGCCTGAACCTCGTCGTCGTTACATCTGTCGTATCTTTTAAACTCCATTGTTGATTCAAATAGTGAATAACGGTTACTGCACGCACCTCAAAAGATTAAAAAAAATGGTGGTTGAAATAAAACGTTGTGTGGAGTCAACCAATCAAAACGCGGCGTGAATTCAACCAATCAGCATGTTCAGCACTCAAGTCCCACCCCTGAAAGTTCCTGAACGTTAAAAAGTACAACTCGTGAGCAGGGACTTTCTGACAGCGAAAAATTTACCCGGAACTTAATTTAGACCCTGGTTCCAGTACTCAACACTGTCATGATCCCGGTATCCTCCTCTTACACTCTACCACCCTCTCCTGGTCACACTCTTTATTACATCCATTTACACACACACATTCCCATTCATTATCTCTGCCGCTCTCAGCTGTCTCTCATCACCTCATCACTCTCCCTCTTCTCCTCCCCAGCTGGTTCCCACTTTCTCTGATTAGATTCTCTATTTCTAGTCTTCCCTGTCCTTTGTTCTTTGTCAGATTATTGCCATATGTTACGTACCTGTGTGCCTGCTGAACCAAGCCCTGTCGTGTCGTGTCCCGTCTGGTGCGTGCCTCAATCTGTCTACCGTATTACCTCGTCTCTGCTTTGTTACTTCTTCAGCTAACGTGAGTGGTCAAGGATTGGCGTTCCCGTGCTCTCTACGGACCCAGCCTGTCTCATCCTCCGGGGATTTCCCGTTGCCGGTCCTGACCGTACATTTCTGTTCTATTACTGAAAGACATTCCGTTTTCCTTTGGATGAGACTTTCTTCAGTTGGATTTATTCGCCTTATGTGCCACCTGTGTTATTTTGCCTGAGCTATTAAACTTTGTCAAACTGCCCTTTGCTTTTGGGTCCTCTCTCCTACACGTGACAAACACACCGAGTACCACCCCAAAGTCCCTAGTTCCTGGGTAAAGTTCCTGCAGTGGAAACGCGGCTTATGTTTCTAGTAACACAATTCACCTGCATATGTAAGTATGCCATGAGAACCTTTCGATTACATTAGTCACAATGATTGCAAGATTTCAATTCTAATGAACATTTTAAAATAAGTCTCTATGGTGAAAATGTATATACATACATATACAGCCAACGGCGCGGTGTATATGTATGTATATATATATACATACATATACGGACAACGGCGCGGTGGCCGTTGTCCGTCAGCGAGCGACTCGAGTGAAGCTGGTGAAGCTGGCGGGCGAACCGGCGAGCTTTCTCAGGCTGGAGAAGGCTCGGGGACCCGCTGAGTACGGCGCTTTTACGGCGCGGCACTACAGCGGGCGGAAGAGCAGGCTCTGAGAAGGATGCCAGGTGAGTCCTCAGAGTCACCATGGGCATCAGCTCGTAATGAGAGTATTCGCCATCAGCGAGCGCGAGAGCCGCGTTATCCTCACCCAGGGCAGGAAGCGCAGATGACGGTCCCCGTCGTTGACTGTGGCTCGGCACGAGCCGCAGGATCTTTGCATCTTTAAAAAGACGCAGCTCTTTTAGGAGAGAGAGAGATATACAGTGAGAGTGTGAGTCGCAGCGGCGAACACACACTCTTAGCATTGAAAGGATATAGACGCCGGAAAGCGTAGCAGGTACGGTGGCTGAAGGCGGCGAGGTGAAGGCCAGCGGCTTCAGGCTCGAAGGCTCGTCCCGCAGAAGGCTTTCTGTCAACGGCGCGGCTTCTCACTCCGGATCCAGCGATGCAGTAGTGCTTCGCTGAAGAGATGAAAATCAGTTTGTATCAGCCTGTCTAGTGTATTTATAGGCCAAGGCCACGCCTATTCTGGCGGGATGTGACGAAATGGGCGCAAAGCGCCCCATTGGGTATCACGTCACGCAGGGCCTCTCTCGATAGGCTGCTGCTGTTGCCGCAGGGCAGCCAATAGGCGTGCGAGCCGTCTTGCCTAAGTCTGCATGTTGCCGCACAGCTTTTTACATTAATTCAAAATTAAGGATAATTTTTGGCTTAAATATCTCATGGAAAAGAGGTTTTGCCCATAGCGTAAGATATTACGCAGTACGAGAGATACTCTCGTAAGAGAACGCAAAGTTTGTGAAACACAAATGTATCTAATGTCCCTCTGGAAAACTAGTCCCGTTCGAATAGGGCTCATGTTTGTATTTTGTTCTGTTCTTGTTATTTTCTCACTTCCTGTGTTTCTACCTCCATCCATTTGTTTTCCTGGTTAGTTATGTTTCTCATCTTTAGTTCTCATTACCCTTTGTGTATAGGCTACAATCTTTGTTTTCCTCGGTTCAGTGTTGGTTCCTGTTTTTGCACAGTCCAGTCCAGATGTTGAAGACCTCTCTCCTAAATTCCTGTTCTTATAAACATTTATCATACATTTTTTGCATTATAAATATGTGATTAGATCCACACCTTAACTACTCTCTCCACAGCTCCACTGTTACAGACTGCTTATGAGTGAAATTAATTGTCTCTCAGGGAAGCATCAGACTTTCATCTTTTCTATTTTCAGTAATATAATATAACATTTATTTATTTATTTTGTCCCTATTTTATATGGGGTACTGCACTACATAATGGTGTCAATGAGCAGTAAAACTCTTACTATTATGCACTTCATTCCATGTATAAAGAAACCAAAAATTATTAAAATTATGTAATAATCAAAATTATCTAAAATTGGTAGGTGCTAATTAATTGATCAGACAACACTTTTCAATAATATCTATCAATGTGGCTTCTGATAGATACTGCATATATATATATATATATATATATATATATATATATATATATATATGCCCCATCCCTGCCTTTTCCTTTTGTAAACCAGCATGCAACCCATTAGATTGAGATGCAGGTCACAGTCACACCAGCTCACTTTCATGGTGCTGATATCCAGTGATATCCATCTAGGCAGGGTCCTGTTTTACTGTTCCTTATTTGTATACCATGTTCCCAGCATCTTATGTTACCCAGTTCAATAGCCTGTTAACACACATTAAGTAAACCTTTTAAGAGGCGAGATGTCGTCACTAGTTTTCCCTGGGCCCTATCAACTTTATAAACTTCTAACCCTAACCTGAGGAGGCTATGAGCTTTTGTGATTCCATTACTGTCAGGGTTCTGTCTAGTTTATATCTTGGTTTGGTGACAGAGCTCTGACCCTCCTGGTTTGTCATATGCTCATGTTATAGTGCTGTCTGTTGTGAGCACATGGCTTGTCATGTATGTTTCCTTGTGCCATGTGCTCTCCTGTCCATTGTCTAGCCCCTCCCTTATCTTGTTATGTGATTATTGATTCATTTGCCCCACCAGCTTTCCTCGTTACCCTCTTTTGTTTGCTTCCCTATTTAGTCTCCCAGTGTTTGCAGTCCTCTGCTGGTTTGTTACTCTATGTATCCTTGTCTTTCTGGTTTTCCTGCCAAAGTCAAGTTTTGAGATGCCGGTCTTGTTTTCCCCCTCGGGGCAGTTTTGTTTGTATTTTTGTTTTATTTGACCACTTAATTAAAGGTCCTTCATTTCCTGCACTTGAATCCTCACTTCACCTTTATTCCATCCGTTACAATTACTCCAATCATTTGTTTAGGTCCCTCAAGTCTAGGCCTTATATATTGAGAGCCATACGACAGTGCTGGAGAAAAAAAAACTATTTTGACGGGTTCCCACAATAACCCACTGTATTAAGCAAATACAGAGCTTGGGGACCTTTTTTCAGGGTCACGTGTGCTATATAAACATAGGAAACACAAGACCCTGAGAACATACCCTTTTTCATGTGTTCCTTATGTGCCACAAATATGGGGAACATAGGATGACCGCAATTCAGGAGTTGTATCTCTGTTCTCACATATATTCTCATGGTTCCTTCATATATGATAATAATGATAACACCCAACAATTCAAGATGCACATTTCATCTAGCACAGACATGCCATGATCACTATTATAATACTGTACAGTGTTATAAATATGCGAAAGTAGTCTATTTTAAACAGTTAAATAAATAAATAAATAAATAAATAAATACAACTTTAATTTACCACCTGTTTTCGGTGGTCAATAATACTGTAACACAACATCAAGTGGTTTTTATTAATTATACTAGAAACTGCAATGAAAGCCAGTCTGCCTGCTTTAGCTTTAAGTTAATGGCCTTTCTGCTGCTGTAAGATAGTGTTTCTCATCTGCCAAGAGAATAACCATAGCAACATGTCTGAATTAGCTGTGTTGATTCACTGGATACAAGGAGAAAGAAGGAGTTATTTCCTTCTACCAACTCCTACTTGTAAGTTGCTATTTTGTGCATTATATCTACCTCCCTCTCCCCTTTGTCAACAAACAGACAGTCTCCGAAATGCTTTAAATCAACATGCAAAAACACATCTCTTCTTTTTTACAGCGACTGAATCCACATGATCCCAAAGTTATTATATCACCTGTCCTCAAAAAAAATCCACAGGCCTTTCAATGGATGTATAATTTCCATAACACTACAAGGTTAACATGTTACCTCCTTCAAATGAATCTTTTAAAAAGTGAGCAAAATGATACCTGGAAAACACAAGAGACAATAGACATTTTGCCATTACATGCAATATCACAACATGCCGCATCGACATGCACACACTTCATAATACCGTGGATATAAAAAGTCTACACACCCCTGTTAAAATGTCTGTTTTTTGTGATGTAAAAAATGAAACAAAGATAAATTAAACAAAAGTCATATCAGAAACTTTGCTCCTTTAATGTAAAAATTACAACATGTTGTTGCTATCGGTCGGAAACCTTGTATGTCCAAATCCGCTACTTTTTTTTAGAAAATGGAAAAAATCTGTATTTTTTAAAATAATTAAATGTGTCAAAGTTGATATTGTGGCTTTATATATGGTCAGCCACTTGCATGAGTCGTTATATTATTAATATTTTACCAAAATCAAGTTCAAATGGAGTTACAAGGTTTTTGACCAACGAAAGTCGAACATATATGTTTTATGCAGAAAATATTAGAGACGGTGACAATATAGAATGCCACAAAAAAAACAAAGTGACACATTTCAGAGAAAAAAATTTATAAAAATATTTTTGGTGTTTAGTCGATCTCCCTAAATGTTCTAGAGCTCCATAACCTTCAAATCACATTGATAGATCAAAAAGTAATAAATATATATAGACATATAAGTACATTGATAGATCAAAAAGTAATAAATATATATACACATATAAGTGTGTGTGTGTGTGTGTGTGTGTGTGTGTGTGTGTGTGTGTGTGTGTGTGTGTGTGTGTGTGTGTGTGTGTGTGTGTGTGTGTGTGTGTGTGCACGTGCGTGTGTGAGTGAGTGAAAGATCTGCACTTGCACTCTGCACCAATATCATCATGTCTAGAACCCAAAACAACCTTAACTGGTAGCCATACAGTATTTGGGACTGAAAGAATCTTTGCAAACAAGAATTGGAAAGTTGAGGAAGAGCTGTCAAAAACTTGAAATAAAAGGTTGCGCTGTCACATTAAGCCAGCTGTCCACTGAATTATTCATGTTTATTGGCTCCAAACTTTGTATCTACCTGATTAACCAACACCATTTAAAGATGTGGTGTGACGTTTGTTGAATTTATATATTTGACATAGCCCTTTTATTTGACATAGTTCCCTTAAAGACCCCATTTATGAACAGAAGTGCTTTATTCATCAGCGATGGATCTACAATTTGCCACTGTATTTTTACAAAAGCTATGAATTGAAGTCAACATAAAAATCAAAACTGACTCTAATTCCTGGTCTTCCCTTCAACTCAAACTACCTGCTACCATTCTGGTACTGTATGTAATGCCTACTTTTTAAAATCCAAAAAAACAAAGTCCCACTCCTTAACTATCCTGTTTCACTCAGAAACACATTTTACTGAAGTGAAATGAGTTGCAAATGGTATTACTTTGGTAGATGGACTTTATGGCTAAAAGAAAAACAAACACAGTAAAGCCACCCTTATGAAAAAGAAGTAGGGCTATACTTCAAGTTCATTTTATGAATTATACTTAAGTAATATTCAAGTATATTCTTAAGTATACTTTATGTAGTAAGTATACTAATATCAATGTGTACTTGTAGTAAACTTGTACGTGTACTATTTCTATACTGCTTGGGACTAAATTGGCCCAATTTTAGTATATAAAAGTATACGTTTAAGTGTACTATAAATGTAACAGTTGTAAACTTTAAGTACACAACTAGGTTTCTCATTTGTAATGCATCTGTACTACAAGTGAACTTATAAGTATGCTAGTAGTTTACTATTTTAATACAAGTAGTACATTTTTTTGTTTATGAAAGCACACACTGAAGTGTACACAGTTTATACTGCAAGTATACTTGTAAGTTTTCTTTAACATAACATTATACTTACAGTTTACTATTTATATATTATGCTTGCACTTGCAGTATACTACTATGTTCAAATGTAGATATTATTTTTTATACTTGAAAAATACTTTTTACTGTACTAAAAACATTGTATTAGCTTCATGCATCCTTTTTTATCAACACTTGTGTGTCAGTAAGTTCCATAAAGAAGAAAGCCAACATTTTAAACAGAAAAGTTGAGAAAATCATATTTTTGTCAAAGACTATGACTTGATCAGATTCAGAACGATGATCAAAACACAGATGGAGTAGATCGAGTACAACACCACTTGGTTCGACGTTTCATTTGGTAATATTAAGCAGTTTTGATTTGCATGCTGTTTAATATTTGATGATCACATTATTTCACATTTGCATGAGCAATCTTCTATCACTTGTTTCAACTTCTTCTTCTCCTGTGTTTTGATCAGGAGATTCTGTACTAGAAGATGTGTCAAAAGTGCACACTACCGTATAACAGTGAAAACATGGATAGCTGGAAAATTCAGTCAATGGTGGGGGTAAAAGTAAAGTACAATTAAAGTAAATTCCTATGTACACTACCAGTGGACTAGCCTACACAAAAACTCAGATACGCAGAATTAGAAACATGTCCATTTTAGATCAATATTCGAAACAATATTTTGAAACTATGTAAAAAAAATCGTACTCCATCAAAAGAGATAACACACCTACAAGCCAAGTATACTTTGAATACTTAGTTATACTTTTATAATTTATAAATAAATTATACTGCTGGTCAAGCAAATGTTTGTGCTTTGTTTCGGTTTGATATAATTGTAAATATATCTATTAAAGTAATGATATTCTGATCTATAACCCCTTCCCAAACATCCCGCTGCCCTGTATCTTGCTCATTGGCTGTAGGTCATGTTGAAGACTTTATTATTAAGAAAATAAGTAGTTTAGCTATATATTAGTACACTATTATTTCCTCTGTGTGTGACTTTGGGTTGACTTTTGGAAAAGGATGTATGTATATATGTGTGAAGCTGGGCAATGATCGGGAGGAGCCTTCTGCAGAAGATCCTCGGCTTTGTTGTAAAATAAAGTCTAATATTTCTGGCATCAAAGATCTCTGACAAGTGATTTCACGAAAGAAAGAAACCACAACAGTCCTCGCCAATGTAGTTTTCAGTCAGAACACATTCACACAGCAGGATTTTGAATCGCCGACAGGTCCAGATATTTAGCATGCCAAAGATCTCACGGGTGTCTGCGACTCGTCGGTGATTCTCTCAGGTCGCGCTTCTTTGATAATTCACACTCCGTGATTGTCACTCACATGAACGAGCACTGATTTGCCTATGATTTCGGGCATTTGTCGGCCAGGGAGATCGGCCTGCCATGATGCAAGAGCCTGGTTTTCCTCCACCGGAAACCACTGCGGCTTCACTGGGCTCCCTTGTCCCTCCGGCTCCACCTTGGTTGGACATCTTCCCGCCTGTACCTTTGGCTCCGTCTGGCTCTGCCCTCCCACCGGGTTCGCCTTTGTCCTCTGGTTATCTGGCTACACTTTGGACGCTCGTCGTCACCGTGGCTCCTTGTCGGTCTCGCGTGGGCTCATCGGCCTCCCATCTCCACCTGGGTCTTCATCTTCAGTGGCGGAATCTCTGCCGGTCGTCCCCATGGTGCTTCCCATCAAGTCGTCTCCACCATGAATCCTCCCACCTTCGACTCCGCCCTGGGGCCTCTTTCCTGGCTGGCCTCTGGTTCTACATGCGGCTCCTCCTGCTACTGGCTCTTCTCACCTTCCACTCCTCCATGGAATGGATGGAGGATCTTTGGTTTATTTTCTTGTTTCACACCCTCCTCCAGAGCCCCCTCTCTCCTCAGTTGGACTAGTTACGACGCGAGGACGAGCCTTTTTGGGAGGGGGCGTACTGTAACATCATACTGTTCTGCGTTCCCCCCTTTCATTGTGTTTTTGGTTCTGTCCTGTGACCAAGTTTTCCTTAGTTTAATTAGTAATTTCATTCACCTGTGCCTTGTTAATCAACTTATTAATTCCCTTTGTTTGGTCATGCTTATAAGCCTTCAGTTCTCCCTCAGTGTTTGTTGGTTCTCATTATTATTCCTCGTTTTCGTGTGCTTCGATATCAGGTACCGTGGCATTGATTTAAATTGAGTTTATTGATTTATTTTTAATTAACTAAATTAAGTTGTTTAAAAATGTCTTAAATTAAGTGAGGGTAAAGAATTCTTTTTTGAGTGTATTTACATCAAGGTGGAAAAGGACTTTCATCATACAACACGAAAAAGATTATATCAAACTTGTTAAGTAAATTTACCTTGCTGGAGAAATTGGGTTACATCTACTGGCAGTTATGCTTCAGTAAAACCTTGTACATTTTCTAAGTAAAAATGACAAAAACCTTTTTTTCAGTAAAGAAAAACCTTGTGATCAGCACGCATGAATGCGATGAAGTAATAAACAAGGAGTTCTTGCCCAGAACAGAACCATACCGCCAATCCAAACTGCATGCTAATTGTCAATCATCTTTGATGATAGTAATCCTGATAGAACCACACTTCATGAGTTCACACTTACAAATGATCAGATAGAGTAAAGGAGTAGCGAACAAAGTACTCCCCCGTATCCCTGGGTTTGATAGGAACCAGCCAAGAGTGAGGCGGAGGGGTGGCCGAGGGATGCTGAAAACTGTAGAGGAACATAGGTGAGTCGGCTACGTGTATATATAGGCCTCCTCTTATGCTGATTGGATAGATCACTTGAACGTGTTCCTCCCGAACTTTGTTAATGAAACATTATTTAATGCAAATGAGAAATGACACAGAACACTTTAAACACAGGTCTATAAATACAGGGATAGAACAAAGGTAACCAGACACAGATGAAACTAATGAAACAAATGAGGACATAATCAGTAACAAAGAAATTCAAGGCCAGTCCTTTTTTTTTTTTTTTTTTGCCCTTCTGTTTTTTTGCATTCGGAGAGGATGTTTTCGCTCATGACGGATGCGTGGACAGAGCAAATGAGTTGCATTGTGAACCACATCAAAAGTGAACTGGTGTAGGTTAGCTACAGTGAGTTGCCAGGACTTCTACAGACACATACTGGATGAGAAGACTCTGCTCGAAGCTACCAGATCCAACAAAAAACTACAAGTTTAATATGCACTGGATCCATTAAAAACACATGTAATCTTTGTATAGTCTATTAAAGTTGCATAATCTAGTTACTGCTTAAGGAAATTTAACATGAATATGTCCCATATTATATCACTTAAACCTAGGCAAATTGAGTGCCAGTCACACAGAGGCAGTCACAATTAACATTTTATAAAGCTTATTGCAATTTAAAGTTTAATATCATCCAACACCACTCCAATAGGCTTTCCATCTAACATAAATCAATATTTATATTTTAATTAACACTGTTTAGTAATAATGAGTTATCGCTCTACCACGTGTCCCCATAAATTACATCTGCTGACCTACAACAGAGCAATAACCAAGTGGTCACCTTATTTAAATTCAGTGGTGTAGTTGGGCTCAAAGTAAACGTGCAGTATACTCTCTGTTCGTATAACATTTCATTCATCCAAGTCTTAAAGCAAGGGGAGTCTGAAGATTTCCAGGTTATGAGTATTATCTTTTTATAAGGATCATACACAGCAATAAAGATAATTGTTCAGTGCTTGCCATTGTTCAGATTCGACTCAAATCGTCAAGCAATGATCAAGCTTAACATTCTGTTGAAAAAAAACATTTAAAAAAAAATCAAATATGCTACTCCAAAAAATGGATGCATTTTTTAACAACAAATAAACTTTCTTGCTTTCTGCTAATTTGCACATCATGGCTGATAAAACTAGATTAATTAATGTCTGTCCCTGAAAACTCCCCAGATGCCTTTGAACAAGGAATAGCAGCAGTCATTGTCATTAACTTTGATGGCACAGCTGTGACACAACTAATGATTCTTTCACAGGCTTGCGAAGCAGTGGAAGTGCCTGCAGCATCACTAATTCTTTTGAAAAAGCATGTCCTCTAAAATGCTGAAAATAATGGGAATACAGAAAGAAGCCTTTGAATTTTAGTTCACAGACAAAGAGAGGAGACTGTTGGAGTAAAGGTGTTCATTCACACAAGTATATTAGCAGTGAGGTAATGGAGGTAAGCAGGCTTCAAGACTGCATTTCCTGTAATACTTATTTACATGCTTTGTGCACAAACACACACACTAGACACTACATCAGCTACCTGTAGCCTATATGTTATTAGGTTTAAGAAATTATCAAACATGACATCAGAATTGTATAGCGAAATAAAAGTGTGCTATAATAGCATATACACGCTTACCTTTTAATATGGAGTTAACGTAGAAAATCGCTGCAGAACTGCTGAGAACGTCTCTATTATAGAACAATTATAGAACTATGAAATTATAGAACCAACTTTGTACAGTCACAACCAGATAGATTAATAGATCGTTGAGTCAAATCTCTCCAGTAACTGTCTGGGAGGTTTGAACGTTGCCGAGGTAAAGCCATTTCTGACCAGGCCAGTGCGCACATCCATGATGCTGGAGAGTAGCGGTAGTCCCATACAATTCCTAGTGTCATCTTTTAAAAGCGAGACGAGGACTTCTGTAGGACTTTTTATATTTACCCCACTTTGGCATGATGATGATGAATGATGATGATAATAAATGCAGTTTTGACGATATAACGAATAGAACGATTAGCCTACAACAACCCGCCAATCAAGCTTGAAGTCCGATTGGACAGGAGTCCCCTGAACCTTATTGGCTAACCTGAACGATACCTAATTTAAACGTCATCCTACATTATATAATTTATTTTATAGTTCGTTTTCATGAAAAATATAAACAGTATTTTTTTATATTTTTCATGAAAACGAACTATACAATAAATTATATAATTTAGGATGACTTGAACGGAAGATGAATGTGTATTTAATAGTGGTCATTTATATAGTAGAAATGTGAAAGTATTTTTGAAATTGAAGCATTCTAGACAGAGAAAAGGCAGAAAATGTATTTTTTACTCATCTGAATGAAAGACAATAACTCCCAGAATGCCCTTGCTTTGCTGCCCTTAGGAGGCCAAGCCACTCCCTAACCACGCCTACCGGTTACAGGCGGCAGTATATCCGAAAAATTTCTCCACACTAGGCTAATACATACTCTAGTAACAGTAAAGGTTTATAAAAAAGAACCGCAACCAATGTGAGTTATAACTTTTAATTAAAAAAATAATTAATATTAACACTTTTACACTCAAAGCTCTTCCAGAGCTTCAGCTGTTTCCTTATTCACAGTATTGCCCGTCAGGAGCTGGATATCTCCGTCTGATATCCTGGACAACACAGGTGGGCAAAACGAGACGATAGTGTCACAGTGTCTGGTTTGTGTTCCCTGGGTTGCCACTAGAGGTCCTCGTTCTCACGGTGTCTTTCACGTTTGACTTCATTTCCCAGCATTCTGTCTGTCACTCATCAGTTCATTGCACTCAGCTGTTTCCCATCACCTTGTTAGTTTGAGTGTATATATACCCTGTCTGTTTTAGTGTTTGTCACGGAGTCGTTGTTATTCGTCACACCACCTTGTAGTCTGCCGGTTTCTGTTTTGTGCTTCTTGGATTGATATTATGGACTTTGACCCCCTGCCTGAACTGTTGTGAGTACGGATTACCCAATTAAATTACTGCTTTTGGAACTTACCTGTTTGTGTGTGTGTACCGTGACAGAACGACTCCGTCATGAATAGTTCCAGCAGTATGGGGTTCCGGGCCTCTTCCCCAGCCACCGAGGGGGGGAGGTCACAATCTGGAGAAGTGCCAACTCGAATGAACATTTTCGATTGTTTTGCACTGTGGGCTCGCATCACGGAGGAGACCGTGGCGGGAAAGTCCCCCGAGGCCTCTTCCTTCGAGAGAGGAGGATCGTTTGAGGGGACTCGTCTGGCCAAGTTCTCCGGAACTAGGGGAGGTTGCAGGGGAGGAGGTGGTCGACAAATTCCACGACACCGTCCTCCGCCCTGCCATGTTCCTGATCCGGAGCCGCTGGTCTGGTCCAGCACAAGACCCTCGTCGCAGGTTCCGCCCAGCACGAGGCCGTCACAGCGGGTTCCGTCCAGCCCAGAGCCCTCACCGCTGATGCCGTCCAGCCCAGCGCCCTCTCGCTCTCATGGACGTAGGAGGAGGAAGAGACACAGTCCATCTGCCGATCCAGAGACCGCTCACGTCACGTCTGCGGATCCAGAGAGCATTCACATTCCGTCTGCCCAGGCAGAGACAGTTCACGCTCCGTCTGCCCAGTCAGAGACAGTTCACGCTCCGTCTGCCCAGTCAGAGACAGTTCACACTCCGTCTGCCAAATCAGAGACAGTTCACGCTCCGTCTGCCCAGTCAGAGACTGTTCACGTCCCGTCTGCCCAGTCAGAGACTATTCAGGTCACATCTGCCCAGACAGAGACGGCTCACGCCACGTCTGCCCAGTCGGAGACGGATCAGGAGATGCCCATTCTCGTGGCCGGAGGGGCACTGATCGGCTATTTAGAGCGTCTAGCTCGGATCCTGGAAACGCCCTTCAGACCTTTAGTGTCTGTTCCTGAGCCGGAGCCAGTGTCTGTTCCTGAGCCGGAGCCAGTGTCTGTTCCTGAGCCGGAGCCAGTGTCTGTTCCTGAGCCGGAGCCAGTGTCTGTTCCTGAGCCAGAGCTTGTTTCTGTGTTTGTGTCTGTCCTTGTGGTTATTTCTGTTCTAGTGACTGTTCCTGAGCCGGTGTTTGCAGTTCCTGAGCCGGTGGCTGCTGCTCCAGAGGCAGAGCCAGTGCCTGTTCCAGAGCCGGAGACAGAGCCAGTGCCTGTTCCAGAGCCGGAGACAGAGCCAGAGCCGGAGACAGAGCCAGTGCCTGTTCCAGAGCCAATGCCTGTTCCAGAGCCGGAGGCAGAGCCAATGCCTGTTCCAGAGCCGGAGGCAGAGCCAATGCCTGTTCCAGAGCCGGAGGCAGAGCCAATGCCTGTTCCAGAGCCGGAGGCAGAGCCAGTGCCTGTTCCAGAGCTGGAGCCAATGTCTGTTCCAAAGCCAGTGCCTGTTCCAGTGCATGAGCCGGTGTCTGTTCATGAGCCGGTGTCTGTTGCTGTTCCTGTGCCATGGTCGCCCTCGCCCTGGTCTTCACCGCCCTGGCCGCCCGAGGGGTCTTCACCGCCCTGGCCGCCCGAGGGGTCTTCACCGCCCTGGCCGCCCGAGGGGTCTTCACCACCCTGGCCGCCCGAGGGGTCTTCACCGCCCTGGCCGCCCGAGGGGTCTTCACCGCCCTGGCCGCCCGATGGGTCTTCACCGCCCTGGCCGCCCGAGGGGTCTTCACCGCCCTGGCCGCCTGAAGGGTCGTCTGCTTCGCCCTGGCCGCCCGATGGGTCGTCTGCTTCGCCCTGGCCGCCCGATGGGTCGTCTGCTTCGCCCTGGCCGCCCGATGGGTCGTCTGCTTCGCCCTGGCCGCCCGATGGGTCGTCTGCTTCGCCCTGGCCGCCCGATGGGTCGTCTGCTTCGCCCTGGCCGCCCGATGGACTGTCTGCTTCGCCCTGGCCGCCCGATGGGTCGTCTGCTTCGCCCTGGCCGCACGATGGACTGTCAGCTTCGCCATGGCCGCCCGATGGACTGTCAGCTTCGCCCTGGCCGCCCGATGGACTGTCAGCTTCGCCCTGGCCGCCCGATGGACTGTCAGCTTCGCCCTGGCCGCCCGATGGACTGTCAGCTTCGCCCTGGCCGCCCGATGGACTGTCAGCTTCGCCCTGGCCGCCCGATGGACTGTCAGCTTCGCCCTGGCCGCCCGATGGACTGTCAGCTTCGCCCTGGCCGCCCGATGGACTGTCTGCTTCGCCCTGGCCGCCCGATGGACTGTCTGCTTCGCCCTGGCCGCCCGATGGACTGTCTGCTTCGCCCTGGCCGCCGGCTAAACCATCACCCCCTGTTTCTGTTCCCTTCCATGGACCTGGCCCCCCATCCCTCCCCCTGATCCTCCACCGTTCCACCTCCCTCCTGGCCTCTTGTTTTGTTTGTTTTTTGTGGGTCTTGGAGCGTCTGGTAGCCGCTCCGTAGAGGGGGGGTTATGTCACAGTGTCTGGTTTGTGTTCCCTGGGTTGCCACTAGAGGTCCTCGTTCTCACGGTGTCTTTCACGTTTGACTTCATTTCCCAGCATTCTGTCTGTCACTCATCAGTTCATTGCACTCAGCTGTTTCCCATCACCTTGTTAGTTTGAGTGTATATATACCCTGTCTGTTTTAGTGTTTGTCACGGAGTCGTTGTTATTCGTCACACCACCTTGTAGTCTGCCGGTTTCTGTTTTGTGCTTCTTGGATTGATATTATGGACTTTGACCCCCTGCCTGAACTGTTGTGAGTACGGATTACCCAATTAAATTACTGCTTTTGGAACTTACCTGTTTGTGTGTGTGTACCGTGACAGATAGCCTTTACTATGTCTCTCGTCTTGCAGAACCCATTTAGAACCCATATTATCTCGTCCAGAAGAAAATGACATTGCTGAAATTCGCGACAGCAATACTAGGACTCTCTATCTGTTTCCATAGGCGCACAGCGAGAGCAATGACACCACCAGTCCGCCCCACCTCGAGTCTGGCCGGGCTCGAGTCAGGTCTTGCTCCCCTGCTGCAGCAGCTGCTCCGGCCGCCTCTTGATCCATCTCCCGCAACTGTTCATCGCTGTATTGCGGCTCGTACAGGTAGCCACGAGCATCAGATTCGCAACAGATATTCGAAATCCCCTTCGGCCATTTCAACTTCAAAACTCGTAAATCGTGATTAGACTACTATACAAACTTTCTACACAGAGGCTGTAGTTTTAAGTCTCTGGCCCAAAAATCCTCCGATGACGCAAAATGACGATTTTTGCGTCATCTGAGGATTTTTCCCAGACTAAAAATACATAAATCTCTCAAATCAGGGGGATATGACGGGGTAAGCACGGTAATTCGAAAATATACTGGTTTTCTACTGATACAAAGCTTAATGCTAAATCCTGAAGTATCCCTTTAACGTAAAAATTTACTTTTTTTCTGTCATGTACACCTATTGGCTGCACTACAGTATATGATCACGCTATCATGCAAGTGCTAATTACTATTGCCATTCAAGCGCGATAAGGAAAAAAGAACTCAAATCAAATTAATCTCAGTGCCTCTTATAAAGCTGTTGACTAAACGATTTGTTTAGAATCGTTCACTGTTCAGTGACTTTTTCTGTGCATTACATTGTTATGCCAATAGGTGGCGACAAGAAAGGAAACGACTGAAACAATTACAGTAAATCTTATAAACAGGGACATCATGAGAGAGAGAGAGAGAGAGAGAGAGAGAGAGAGAGAGAGAGAGAGAGAGAGAGAGAGAGAGAGAGAGAGAGAGAGAGAGAGAGAGAGAGAGAGAGAGAGAGAGAGAGAGAGAGAGAGAGAGAGAGAGAGAGAGAGAGAGAGAGAGAGAGAGAGAGAGAGAGAGAGAGAGAGAGAGAGAGAGAGAGAGAGAGAGAGAGAGAGAGAGAGAGAGAGAGAGAGAGAGAGAGAGAGAGAGAGAGAGAGAGAGAGAGAGAGAGAGAGAGAGAGAGAGAGAGAGAGAGAGAGAGAGAGAGAGAGAGAGAGAGAGAGAGAGAGAGAGAGAGAGAGAGAGAGAGAGAGAGAGAGAGAGAGAGAGAGAGAGAGAGAGAGAGAGAGAGAGAGAGAGAGAGAAAGATATGAAGGTCATATTACACTATTAGAAATAAATATTTAAGTTTTTAACTTATTTGTTGCTCAAAATGAATCTAATGGAATGGAACATCTTACACAGCAGCATCCACAATGGGGCAAAACTAAATTCCACTAACTTTAAAAATAAAATAAAATAATTATGTTCATACTCGTGGCCGGAGTATGAACAAAATATGTAATCTGTCTCATTTATATTACAAAATTACAATTTGCTAAAAGTCAACCAAAAATAAGTTTAGCAGCACAGATAAAACCAACAAGTATTAAAAAATACAACATTATCTACCCATGCTGCGTGCCTTTATATACATATGCACTGTAGAAATAGAGTATAATATTGTTTACAGTATTATAATTTTTTTGTTTTCCAATACTGTAAGTATTGTTATACTGCAATTTAAAAACTTGATTTAAATTGTAAAATACTGTAGATTTTACAAGAAACAAAATTAAATACATTTATCATTGCATGGAAGCTAAAAAGGAGAACGTTTTGTTGAGCTAAAAGATTCCTTGCAAACACACACCAGCAGCATTAACAACACTTTATAACCTACAATAGTTGTAGCTACAACAAGAAGTATATCCTATGAAATGGGTAACCTGTAAAAAAAAAAAAAAAAAAGATCAAATAAAGACGCAATGCATTCAACGATCCAAATGTATAAATCTCCATATAGCCTTAGTTACAAGTATCTAACATCACTAGTCTACGTCCATCAGGCTCCTATCAATGTCATTGTCGGATGTTTTAGGCCTATGTGCAAATTCTTCCTTCTAAATATCAAATCGTAGCTCCTTCACATTATATACTTTGTAAATATTCAAATTCGATTTTGTCAGCCTGCAAAGTCAATCCACTGACATACTATAATAAAATAATGCGTAGAACCTCATTGGAAACCATTGGAAGATCATAGACGGCTATACGGCCTTTCTTTACACAACACAGCTGTCTGTGATCCAAAAAAGTTTATACCAACATATCTGTGTGATGTGTTTGGCGTGTTTGATTTTATTTATTGATATTTTTTGCTTTTAATACATCACATGATGTTATTCTCAGGAAAATAATGAAGCGCGTGTTCTCCCTCCCCTGCTCAACCTAAGTCTAACAGTCATTGTGACAAAAAAAAATTGATTTTATAATCAATCAAAATGCAATATCCTAGGGATTTCTCCGGAGCAATCTTGTCTCTTATTCAATCAGACATTCAGATTTAAGTTAAGAAGGTGTCTATGCTGACAACATTTAAGTGTCACCTCCCGGTGTATTTATTGTTGATATATATAGGCTATAGCCTATAGGCTATAGGCCTATACTGTGCCATAACTTACTCAAACAATTTTTGCTTGCCATATGCAAGTTTTGATATGGCTTCGACAAATGCAAAATCAACATCCACGTATATTCAAGGTCTGAAAAGACTTTTGCAGAAATACCCAAGAGAAGTCCTATTCCTCAAAAGGAATAATGGCAAAGACACCCAGCTTATAAAACAGACTTTCAACTTACCTTGAGCTGCGGCAACAAAACCTGCGAAAAGCAGCAGGATGTGCTTCAATGAGCCCATGGTGTCCGCTGTAATTCCACGCAGCGCCACGGTGTCTTGCGTTTTATTTTCACCGATCACAGTAATGCATAGAGATCCAGCTTTGGCAAGAACATCTGACGCCGATGGCACACGGATTCGTCTATATTAGCTCTCATATCACCGAGAATGTCCACTGCAGAGACGAGACACGGTGGTGTTGGAACCAAAAGTGATTCCCTCGCTCAAAACCGTGGAGACAGAATGGAGCGATGAGGCAGTCCGCATCTAGAGGAAGGCGCTGGACTCAACCATCATGTGTGATACAGGGGAATATGGATGGAGATATACAGTCTGGTGCGGCAGTCCACAGACCCTTATGGGTCCACATAAAAACATCACCTCGTAAAGTCGCTTTTAAGTGATCCATATGATTTAATAGGAACGATCTGAAGAAATGCCAGGAAAAGTTTTTTTTTCTTTTTTTTTTTAAATGCGTACGGGATTCCGAATGGAATTTCGTTCATAATTTAGGTCTGATCATAACGGAATCTTAGTTCTCTTAAATACAACATATTATTTATAATATAACGAAACAGTATTCCGTATATTTAGTAAACATTACTATTATTATTTCTAAATAGGTTAATGAGACCAGTACCTGATATCCAAAGAAATAATATAAATATATTTCTATATTTGAAAACTCCTGTAGCTCCTCGATTTCATTTGCCCAGTGGCAAGACATTATTCCAATACGAAAAGCTTAACAAGAGTTAGGCCTTCATATTCCACAACATCCAATAGGTAGGCTATAACTCAATAATTAGACCATCCCATTTGAATTTCCAATGAATCCAGTAAAATTATATTTGGTTATTTTAGGAGTCGTGTTGGATTAGCATCGGTCCCATTCTAAAATAAATGATATAGCCTACACATTTCCTTTAGGGTCTTCTGGGTGACACATTCAAGGCAATATCACTGACTTGCAAGATGTAATATCATCGTAAATCGTTTAAAAGATCATAGTTAATAAGAAGCAACAGTTCTCAGGATCACAATGTTAGGATGAGCACGAAATTTATGTCTGGGCGTATGTGGATGAATCTGTGTTGATAACAACTCAACCTCGTGACAGGAATATTTAGCTTAATATAAAAGGCAGTTAATCATTTTTACTGCACCCCCACACCATAAACACTATAATCCACACGTTCAAACTTACACTCTCTGGAAAAGAGTGCAGCACTCATCAACAGACATGTCTCACAGTTAAGATTTATTATCAATATGTATTAATGTTAAATATTGGTGGCAAACTACGTTGGTCCGATGGTATTTCTTCGACTTTGAGAAAGAACCTCATTCTCTGTACCATTTAAAATGAGGCTATGCTGCCATCTATTGATCATGGACACTCAGGTTATCACATTGAAAATGTATGTGGATTTGAATAGAGGGATCCGCAAGTCCGCGACCAGTAAATGCTTCTGTACATTTCTTGCATTTTTTTATACTAAAATTTAATATTCTATCATCAGAATAGCAATTTGATAAAATATTTAAATGAATTTCAGATTTTCTTTCTGTGTGGTATGTCCGTTTTGTTGTGTAGCCTAAGTGTAATACCGGATGGTCTAGTATGAGAATGTTCCAAAGAGCTTATTGTGCTTCATGGAAGCAATGCCCTTTATTTTTCCGAATTCTACAAATTGTTCTTTATTTTCTGTTTTTAGACTTTCTCTAACAGACTTTTGGGTTGCATTACATTACACTTGAATTCGTATGAAAAAAGCTTGATTAGGGTTATCTGACTGATAAAAGGAGTCTAAAAGGAGTCTTGTTTTTTTAGGTTTTTTAGCTTTAACAGAAAGAAAGAAAGAAAGAAAGAAAGAAAGAAAGAAAGAAAGAAAGAAAGAAAGAAACGTAGGGAAGGAATCTTTATATCCAAACACAAAGACCCACTTTAGGATAAAGGCTTTTTAGGTAAATGGTAAAAAACGAATTAAATTGAATATCTGAAATCCATTTGAGGAACCCCAAATGGAGGGTTTAGAGGGTTTCTATAATATTTTTCTTCTTCTAGATTATCACACAGGTGTGCAAATACTAAGGTTGATCTATACTGAAGTTTGGATAATCTGAATATCAGAATTGTACTTTATTAAGAAGAGCTATGTTGTTTTTATCAGTCGCTTGATGGTTGCAATAGTAAATAAATGTATCTGTTGTGCTTGAGTGCTTTAATGTCGTCTATATGTTGACATTGAGATCAGTGGTGCTGTCCTTGATGTGGTGCTGAAACCTTGACTCTAGCCAGGGAAAATAATAATGTTCCCTCCCCTGTGCCTTCTATGAAGGACACATTTAGCCCCACCTGGTCCAGATATTTGTTCCTAGCAGTAGCCCGAGATGCTGCTTTAGAAATGAGAAAGAAAGAAACAATCACTTCTGCCTTTGGGCCCTATCATACACCCGGTGCAATGCAAATACACCCGGGTGCTACACAGTTATCATTTTAACTTCCTGCGCCACGTTGTTTAAATAGCAAATGAATTTGAGCCCATTTGAGCCCATGTGGTCTGAAAACGAGGTGTGTTCAGGCGCATTGTTGGCCTGTTGCTATTTTGAGGCAACTGAAATAGACTGCGCCATTGACCGCCTGAAACCTGGTCTAAAGTCAATGGCGCAATATACATATTTAAAGAGCGCGTTAGTTATGTGCGCCTATAGGCGGGTTCACAACGCGCGTACACTTTGTCTCGTAGATGGTCTGCTTGGGCGCTTTAACCTCGCGCACGAGCAAATCCGTTTCCTTTCGGGAGAAGGGTTCAGTTTTTTTTCACTCTCAAATTCCGCCATGTAAATAGCGAATGGCGCGAGCGCAACTGGCTTTTAAAGGGAATGGCTGGTAAGACTCTGGTTTATTGCACGTTATGCTCAAAACACACCCATTACATTACTCATTAAAGGGATAGTTCACCCAAAAATGGAAATTCTGTCAGTATTTACTCACCCTCATGTTGTTCCAACCCCGTTAGACCTTCGTTCATCTTCGGAACACGAATTAAGATATTTTTGATTAAATCTGAGAGCTGGATCACTCCTCCATAGGCTTCTAAGGGATTGACACTTGCCGGCCCCGAAAAGTTTTTAAAGAAATCGTTAAAATTGTCCAAGTGACTACAGTGGCTAAATCTTAAGTTTATCAAGTGACAAGAATATATATATATTTTTTTTTTTGCGCAAAAACAAACAAAAATAATGACTTTATTTCAACTATTCATTTCTTTCTCTGTGGGCCTCTAGTCAGTTAAGGTAGTGTGATTGCATAAAGCTATGTCATACATAGTCTATTGGCCGACGCTGGTCATGTGTGTGATGAGTGTGACGTACAACAACAGAAGCTTACGCTATTACACTAGTGAACTGACTCGAGGCCCACAGAGAAGGTAATGAATAGTTGAAATAAAGTCTTTATTTTTGTTTTTTTGTGCACAAAAAGTATTCTCGTCGTTTGATAAACTTAGGATCGAGCCACTGTAGTCACTTGGACTATTTTAACCATGTCTTTAATAACTTTTCGGGGAACAAGTGTCAATCCCTTAAGAAGCCTATGGAGGAGTGATCCAGCTCTCAGATTTAACCAAAAATATCTTAATCCGTGTTCCGAAGATGAACGAAGGTCTTACGGGGTTGGAACAACATGAGGGTGAGTAATTACTAACAGAATTTTCATTTTTGGGTGAACTATCCCTTTAAGAGAATAGGGACAACCCTTTTAGACCATAGGCCGGGCGTGCCGACCATTTTTCCCGTTGTTAAACTAGCAAAAGTGGATTCAGACACACCCTAAGTGCACTTGCGCCCTTAATCGTTAAAATAGGGCCAATGTCTTGTTTTGATGGAAGTGCATGCTTTAAACTAATTATATTCAGGTTTGTCTATGGTAACCTAAGCCTTTTGCATATTCAATTATTTAGTACTGTAGATTTATGGAAGGTTGATTTGTGTTTTTCAAATGAAAAAGATGTATTCATTCTATTTAAAGTCCATTTAATATATGATAAGTATCTGAAAGATACACTAACATATTTATGTAGCTACAAATAAAAAAATATGTGACCTTGTGTTTGTAGCCTACTCGTTTTATGCTTTTTTCTCATGCATACAGAGAAACTTTGATTGGCAACAAATTTAGTGGTAATGTAGCATATAGGTTTTGTAAATGCAGTTCGGGGGAAAGTACACTGGAATTCAGGTCTTCGAATCTGATTGGCTGAGAGGCCTTCTGGGAGTGTCATGCCGCTTGAAAATGTGTTTCTACTTTGTTTCAGCAGTTCAGTGTGGTTTGTTTATCTTTGTAACCATGGTAACGTAGTACCAGTGCATGTTAGGAAACAGGAAGTACAATTGCCATGTGGTAATCAGCTACAGGAATGTATGAGGTCTACCAGTCGTCAGTTTCTGAGTCGATTGCTTTTCCTTCTCCCTTTTTGCTAAGGCAACGTCTGTAAGTATTTCATATTGTGTAATATTAGGTTACTGCTTATTTTAATTTTGTAAGATTACTGAGACAGCTAAGTTAGCTTTATGTTTATTGCTGCTGGTTGTTATTACTAGCTTGATTATGTTTATCATATAGGCTAATCGGTGCTATTTACATTGTTACTGTGTATTTGGGTTTGATTTATAATATAGACATCTCATTGTACTGTATTGGAGTTTCACAAAATTACCAGTTAACTTCATGGAAATGAATCAGCTGTGTACTAGAGTTTCTTGGGCAAAGGCCATGGCAAAGGCAAAGGCTGAAGCAGCGCAAACAACAGCGGCACATGCGCAAAAGGAAATTGAACTTAAAGTGGAGTAGGTTCAAGCGAGAGTTCAAGCTAATCTTGATGCATTAAAAGATGAACAAGAAAAGGACGCCGCCATAGCAGAGGCAAATGATCTTGTGTCTGGATTACAAGATATATACGTATATCCAAGATATACGTATAAGTATGCAGTAAGGCTAACAGCCCGGTCCCCTAATTGGTCAAAGACCAGCACGTGTCCTATGTGTCGGCACAAGCCAGCCTATGCAGGAGGGGTCTGTCTGTCAGAAGAGGGAGTGACTATGCTTCGCCAACGCTTCATCCTTCACATCCTCAACCAAGCAATCTTATCCCTTCAACACCCCACCCACTCAATGCAAGTCAAACCCAGGCTGCAACACCAAGTTCCTCAGGCCCATTCTTCGTTCCTGAACGCTAAAACATTGTTCCTGAACGCTATCGCCGATCTAGACCTGTCTGCTGCAGGAGAACTCGAACTCCTCACCAAGTATCTGGGAAAAGAGTCATCAGAACAAGTAAGAAGAATAAAAACAGTCAACATTAAGGATCCAGCAACTGGATTGCACATGGCATGGGTACGCCTTGACGAAATATATGGCTCGCCAGAGGCCGTCGAACAAGCTCTGTTCAACAAACTTTACAAAGGTCACAACAAAGGATCCACAGAGACTCAGAGATCTAGCCGACCTGTTGTCTGAGCAACAAGCCGCCAAGGAAGACGGCTACCTTGCAGACTTGTCTTACTCCGATACCTCCAGAGGAATTAGGCCTATCATCTAGAAACTCCCATTCAACATACAAGAAAAGTGGCTTTACTTTGGTACAAGATAGTAACAGGAACATTTCGTTAGCTTCCCCCCTTTCTCCGTGTTGGTAAACGTCATCGCCACGGAGGCAAGGGCTAGCACTGACCCAAGCATTAACCTCTTCATGCAAGCTCCAGCAGAGATAAAGAGTAAGTGGGAGAGGCCTAAGAAGACATCTGTATATGTTCACAAGACGCAGGTCTCAGGAACTGCTAAGGCCGAATGTAGAGCAAGTAAGAATTGATCCAAATAAACATTGCCCTCTGCATAAAAAGCCCCACCCTCTGAGGAAATGTAGAGGCTTGTGTGAGAAGAGTGTAAGGGGATTTACAGTTTAGGACCCAAGGACCAGATGAAGACCCGGAGTCAGAATTATAATAAATCAAAGAAAAGATTTACTGAAGGTAGTTTGCAGTTTCTTCTGCAGAAGTCAGCTTCAAGACTCACACAGGAGTTCGTAGGCCACCCCGCTTACAGTTACAAAGATCACAGCAGTTATAGCATTTCCAAGGTCTAAGCTATGTCATTGCTTACAGGTTGAATGATTCTCATTGGCTAAGAAATAGATAAACACAGTAATTTTCTACACATATACAGATATACTGAAGCATTTCTCCATCGATTATGCAGCTGACACTCAGACCCTGAAGTTAGGCACGTCATGACCTTCCAGGTCGCAGATTTGGGTTGCTGGGTGCCAGCATGTCCAGAATAACAACTCAGTCAATCTCCAATAATGCCAGTGGTTCCTTAACCTGTAACCAAAAAGACTAACACACAGCTTTTCCAAGGTTGGGTTTGGCCAAACTCTGATTTTAAACGGAAGAGTCCTCTCAAAACATCAAGATAATGCGTTCTTTCTCTCAAAGATAGCTTAACTTTAGTCTAACTGCAAAGCTTAAACCTGTTAAGCTTCAACCCCACTTTTGAAAAATCCCCAGAAATGGCATACCCAAACTTAAACACATACAGTTCATAAACCCTTTGTACTAAAAGCAGAAGTATGATCTCATTCTAAAGCTGACACCTGGCAGTTTATTGTAAATGTAGAATTAATTATTGTCATAATGAAAAAATAGTTATAAATAGCTTCAAAGTTTTGTAAAGTTATTAGAAATTAATTTTTTATGAAATATCTTCATAAAAATAATATTGAAGTTGGCATAGTATCAATCTATGAATGCACTGCAGCTAAAGCCACATGTCTGACCATGTTCTATTTAAAATCTGAAGATGACAAGTCTAAAACTCTGTATTTAGTTAAATGTTTTTCAAGATCATGTCATATGAATTTTATTTTGATTAGACTCTAAAATGCAAACTGATGTTTATTGTCATGTTCTAAGCATATATTCAGTCTATTCCCAGCTAACAGAGAACGTTCCCATAACTTTCGCTAACGTTATGTAAAAGTTATGTAAATGTTAGTAAAAACCCCTCCTGAAATAATGTTTTTGGAACGTTCTTATAATGTATATAGAGTTAAAATACATTCTCGTAACATTGAGAGAAAAACGTTCTTAGAACAAAGGTTTAAGAACGTGCTTGTAATGTTATTTGTTCTTGACTGATGTTCTCATAATGTTGAGTGAAAACGTTCTTATAACAAAGTTTTTAAAACGTGCTTGTGATGTTATTTGTTCTTGACTGATGTTCTCATACTGTTGAGTGAAAACATTCTTATAACAACGTTCACTGAACGTTCTTGTGATGTTCTCATAATGTGGAGTGAAAACGTTCTTATAACAATGTTCACTGAACGTTCTTGTGATGTTCTCATAATGTTGAGTGAAAACGTTCTTATAACAACGTTCACTGAACGTTTTTGTGATGTTCTCATAATGTTGAGTGAAAACGTTCTTATAACAACGTTCACTGAACGTTCTTGTGATGTTCTCATTATGTGGAGTGAAAACTTTCTTATAACAACGTTCATGGAACGTTCCTGTGATGTTCCAGCCCATTCTCACTCCCAAGGCGTCAACAACTGAAGCATGGTCAAGCGCCCGAGGCGTCACATAGCAGACGCCGAAGGCACCCCTTGTCGTCACTCTGTGGCGCATTAGGAACTCCATTGCTTTCAATGGGAAACCTGAGGCGGCAATAACTGACGCAAATTTTATCAGTAGGAAATAGCGTTGAAGAACTCTCATTTCGAACACATCGCGATGTTTGGCATCAGGTCACGTGTGCCAGATGTTGGTAAGTAGTCATAAATACGCTGTCCAAATAATGTTTGTTATAATGTCTTTTCTGTTTGTCGATATTAATCAGATTAGCTCTCTCATGTTCAGTCACTGCATTGTATCTGTCATCTCCACGGAGGCTTTGCGTTTCATTGGTTTCTAATTCGAAACACATTACTAAACTAACGTGATTAAACACTGTCTGTCACGTGACGTGCTATAACTTAGGCCTAGACCTTCAATCAGTTAATCATATGATATATATCATATATTCATATCAGGTTCAAAGTAGTAATTAGTTCCAAAGTGGTATTTGTAGTAGAAGCGCAGTAAGCACAACACTTACCATGCTTTTACAACAGTATTTGCAGTTTTAATGTGTCATTTGTTGTAAATGCACAGTAACCACAACACTTACCATGCTTTTACCACAGTATTTGCAGTTTTAATGTGTCATTTGTTGTAAATGCACAGTAACCACAACACTTACCATGCTTTTACCACAGTATTTGCAGTTTTAATCTGTCATTTGTTGTAAATGCACAGTAACCACAAAACTTACCATGCTTTTACCTCAGTATTGGTAGTTTTAAAGTAATATTTGTTGTAGATACATAGTAACCACAACACTTACCATGTATTTACCACAGTATTTGCAGTTTTAATGTGTCATTTTTTGTAAATGCACAGTAACCACAAAACTTACCATGCTTTTACCTCAGTATTGGTAGTTTTATAGCAATATTTGTTGTAAATGCATAGTAACCACAACACTAACCATGCTTTTAATGCCTAATAATTTAAAATCCAAAAATTGTAAGGTAAATCTGTAATTTTTCCTTTAAATAATCACTATATATTATACATAATGATATTTTATTTTCTCTTTTTTCAGCTGAAAAGACCAAAAGGGCCTTTCGGACTCAGTCAGCTCATTATTGTTTGAGGAGAAGTAAATGGGAGACGAAAAGCTACAAAGGCAAATATTCACAATGGTATGTATGTGTTGGTTTTAACCTGTAATCAAACATTTTATCAATCATTTGTTGTTTCTTAAACCTTTTCTTACAAAACCCATGGCCCAATCAGTACAAACATAGTTCTCAAATTCATACGATGCTCATACATATTTGTATACTTGTACATAATCCTGCAGCTTTTACTCCTAGTGCTGTCATTGGCTACTGCCTCAATTCCTGTACATATTGACACATTTTATCAATTATTTGTTGTTTCTTAAACCTTTTCTTACAAAACCCATAGCCCAATCAGTACAAACATAGTCTCTAAGTCTTAATAATTCACAAGATTTAACAAGTTCTCAAATTCAAATTCGATGCACATACATATTTGTATACTCGTACATAATCCTGCAGCTTTTACTCCTAGTGCTGTCATTGGCTACTGCCTCAATTCCTGTACATATTTATCGCGATATTTGCAAATCAGTTGCAGATGCCCCACACACTGTCCGAAAGTTTATATTAATTGCATTGTATTATTTAAAATTATTACAAATTGGACCCTGTCTGTTGATGTTCCAATGATACTTGATGTCTCTCCACACCTCATAACCTTCCTCTGTTTGTTTGCAAGAGTGGAAAAGCTAATCTGACTTGTCACACGACATCAGATACTCGATTATTTTGTCATGATCAGATCAGTTACACTGCTGATAACTGTCCCATTTGCATATAAATCGTGTTATTTTTGCTTGCTATTAATGACATACTTTTAATCATGCCCACATATCAGTAAACTTATTACATAAATGCATTTAACATTTAATTATGCAACCTCTTTACAGAAAAATATCCCACAGTTATGGATAAACTCACAACATCATCATCAAGTCCTGTGCTGGGCACATTGGGCAACAAGTGTCCTCCAACGTATTCGATCCGTGGACTAGTTCTCCACATCTTCCCATGGGACACTGACATTCTTCAGGTGTTCGTGAAACATCTGTCTCCATGTCTTCCTTGGTCTTCCCTGTCTCCTGCATCCTCCTGGTGGTGTCCACTTCATTACTGTCTTTGTGCGGTGTTGTTTGGGCATGCGTAGGATGTGTACTTGATGTCTGCTTAATGCCTTTATCAAATAAGCTTCAGTGCTCATCAGGAGTTTTGGTAAAGGACATATTCATTGACATCCATTAGTTCTAGTTATGCAGCGACTTCATGATGCAATTGTCAAATGTATATTTCTGCAAGTGTATAGCAGGTGTTTGTCCGAACAATTGAAGATAGTGAGAGTGTTCAGGAAAACCTTTTGAAAATAATAAATATTTATGGAATTCTGTTTGGTGCTGAAAGAGTATAACAGAAATGACACACTTGACAACTGGACATTATTCTGTGAGTTTGTTACCTTTACATTTAAATGGACTTAATGTCTTGCATTTAGCTTCGTTAAACCTTTTATTACTGTGGTTACTATAGTAAATATCCACCATAATTGCATCTATGGTATCATTATATCACTGCCTGGTTAATGTAAATGTAATATACCCGTGAATGTATTTTATCCACCTTATTCCTGACAAGCTTACTGCGTTTTGAATTATGGGTGGCACTTCCGGTTTGGGGAACTCCCATTCAAAAAGACTGAAACGAATCATTTCAAATCATAAGGTTGCCCTACAAATAAAGCTGATCCGTCAGTTTGACTCAATGAGCTATCAGTTTTCTTTCATGTTTTATCTAAGAATAACATCAGAATAACGTAACACTTGGTATTTTAACGTGACATATTATAACAAGAATATCTATAGTAAGAGCTCTACATTCTTTTCCTCGTGATTATTTTCTTTTTTACTTTTGAATTTCGCTGTAATAGTATGATAAAGGTCAACATATACTGCACATTTGTGGTCTGTTCTCCCGATTTAATTTACGATGTAGCCTATACCAATTCACTGGAATACTCCCCAAATCCTGCACGTCTCTTTCCAGGTTTGGTTTCACAGGTAAATTTACAATTTATTATCTGTCAAAATGACTGAAATCACTTTAAAATAGTATCACGCAATGCTGAAGTAAAACATTTTTTTATTATTAAGGCAACGTATGTTACATAATACAGATTACCGCCGATGTTGCTGTGGAAAGATACTTTTTCATAGATTATTCATGGTCTGTTGAAAGTACCTTGTTTACGCTTTTACACTTTTAAATGTCCTTTTAATGTTCAATGGTTGAAGGGTAAGTAGAATAATGTAATGTCATCGTACACGGTTTAAAAATATATTATTGCGTCCAGAGCTAGTCTTTCTTGTTTACAGCTTAACGGAAGTTACACCCATAATTCGCGCAAAGCGTCATGGGGCGCAGGAATACTGTGGATAGAAACATTTTCTTGCTGACATTTATAATCATTAACTATTTTAAGTTTCCTTTCATTTAGTTTCATTTAATAAAAGTGAACAATAATCACAATGATATAAAACTGAAGTTGAGAATGTAAAATGTTGTGCTTAAGTTTCTGCCTATTTGTTCTTTAAAGGGAGGAAGAAACAAATATATTTTCACATAACAAAGTTGAATCTCATTTCTTGGTTTGTTAAAAATATTACTTCATCATAGCGATTTTTTTTAATGTTACTGTATGTGTAACTGTAATAGATTGCCTCTGTATCTGGCTATTTTTTGTATATAATTAACTGATATTAACTGAACTTATACAGTTATGCAGTAGTTTTGGCACTACATTTGTCTTTAAACAGTTTGACATTAAATATTGGAATAAAGTATTTACAATCTAAATTGTGTGCATTCATTATGCTTTTGTTACATTTATTTGAATTCCAAGAGTTTAGATGGTGGAGAGTGGCATAAAGAAGTGATTAAATTTATACCTTTGACATACTATATATACACTGTAAATGTTAGAAACACTTTAGTACATGTAATTATCTTTAACTGAAATACTGCAAAACTACTCCTGCTGTAGGCCATTGCTTTGAAAAAAAAAGTTTCTCTTTCAAATGTATTTATGCATGAGTCAAATAATCAAAAAAATAATTTAGTCATTGATCGTGTGAACTCGTTTTTGGATGGTAAGCACACACGGGAGTCTTTTGTTTTTAAATGTGAGTTTTATTATTTAATTAGAAGGAATACATATTTAACAGGCCAAATATTAAATCTATCCCTGCTGCCGGAACCAGAAGAGATATGTCATCATTTACCATAAATGGGCAAGTAAGTGTGACGCATCTGTTCAGCTGGGTTGTCATTGGCTGTGACTTTATCACAGAACTTGCTGTGATTGGACTATCTTTTAACCCATATAAAATGGCGCTTCATGTTACAAAGTATGTTTTGGTGTTATTATCACGTTAGTTATACGATAAGTTAACTACAAAATGTCTCTATGTTGTGAGAAATTACTCCTTTATCGAGATCCCAACCCTAACCCTTAGCATTTCTGCACATCTCAATGAACTACAGCACCACGTTTCCTGTTCCATTGATAGAATGACAGAGATATGTGGGTAATGTAGTTTAAAACGTTTAGCAATGAAACAATACATTTTAAATAAATAATATATTTAATGGACAACTGGATATCTAAATGTTCATTGTGCAAACCTTTATGACATAAACTGCCTTTATGACAGACTGAAATGTGATATTTTACTGTGAGCACTTTTAAAAAACCTTCATGCCAGCTTTCCATATATGTCTGAAAACTGTGCCCAACATTATTTAGTAAACATAGCATAAGTATTTGGCTTGCCAATTTTCTCTTTGATACACTAACCAGACAAGTTACACCCAGTTGAAATGTGTATTTGTTTGCTCTTCCGGGGGCCGTTGCTGGGTCGTTGGTTGGCCCCTGAGGTTGGAAGGGCAGTGCAATCTACACACATCTATTCTCCTCATCATGGACAACAAACTTTGTTTAGTCATATTTAAATACCAGACTATTTTATCTTTCCCCCCCTTTTCTATTCTAACATCATGCTTGTATTAGGTTTTGATGGGTATTGTGAGACCATCTGATATGGAAATATTTTAAAGAAATGCTGTAATATATACCAATAATAATAATTAATATGTATTTACTTTTTTTGTATGAACACAAATAAATATAATGGATGAACCTGCAACAACTTGTCATTATCCAATTTCCAGTGTTGGCAGTAAACAAAAATCAATTTATATATTTACACTTTACTATTACACAAGGATAATGCACTATTTAGTAAAACAACAAAGAAACAGTGCCAACATTTCTATTTCACCCCCTCTGATTGCTTCTTATATGCCTGACATCAGTAATATCTATGCTTTCATACTAAATGCAGTAGATGTACTAGAATGATCAACATGGATCATCTTCAATTATGATTGAAGTGTTTGTAGTAATATAACCCACTACAGCCTCTTGTTATTCACATACCTTCCCTTTATTTAACTGAAAACTGGCATACTTCTCACAACATGCAAGTATGTGCAACTTTTAGTGCATTGTTGTCCCAAATATCATTAACTAGATCAAAAATGTTTGTCCTGTTTATTTTTAAATTATGAACTAAACAAATAAATAAAATATAAAATATTAAATAAATAAAATATTACATTTACTGTACCAAACACCACTTTCAATACCCATTATTTACCATATTTTATTACACAATACTTTATTGGAGGACACAGCATAAAGTTGATAAAGTAGCATAAAGACAAATGAGATTCAAGATAAATAAAAATGGGTCTTCAAAAATACATTAACATCACATTAATCCATTCACAGCTGCTGAAGCCACACAAATGAGTGCCAGAGAATCATATTCAGTCACCTATGATAAAGAAAACAGATTTGATATTGTGTTGGAAAATAATGATTCATTATCACAGCTAAACTGGTTTCTTGCTCTTCACTGTACATGTCTCTATCATGTTCATGTTCTTCTTCCTCATCTAAACAGTTTGTTCAGTTGTGCCCTACAGTACAACTGATGAACAGAAAATGTGATCACTGATGTGGTGTAGCTTTTTCTCAACCACAGTAAGAAGTCTCAACATCCCATCGTCAGGCGTTCTCCAGTCCTGGTCTGAAAGTAAAACAAACAATTCAAATTAAGTTGTTTAATGGACAGTCAGGTCAGCTTCTGTTGTGTGTTATTTAAAGCAGTGATGGGCTACTCTGGCCCTCAGCGTCAACTGTCCTGTAGATTTAGCTCCAACCTCAAACCCTCCTGCCTATGTCTGCAAGTAAACCTGAAGACTTTGGTTAAAATATTCAGATGTGCTCAATTAGGGTTGGAGGTAAACTCTCCACCTCAAAAAGGAGAACGCAAAAGGGCCTGAGTTGCCTGTTCCTTATTTAAATTTACAAAGCAGCAGTCAGTACATTATATTATACACATTGAAGTATTATATATATATATAATTGCAGCACATACAGGTGAAACTCGAAAAATTTGAATATCGTGCAAAAGTTTTTTTTTTTAGCAAAAATTGTTTTTATCGTGCAAAACTTTATTTCAGTAATTCAACTTAAAAGGTGAAACTAATATATTATACAGGCTAATTAGATGAAAAGTGAGATATTTCAAGCCTTTATTTGTTACAATCTGGATGATTATGGCTTACAGCTATGAAAACCACAAAATTAGAATATTGTGAAAAGGTTTTCATAGCTGTAAGCCATAATCATTAAAAATTATAACAAATAAAGGCTTGAAATATCTCACTTTGCATGTCATGAATGAGTTTATATAATATATTAGTTTTAACCTTTTAAGTTGAATTTTCTGAAATAAATGAACTTTTGCACAATATTCTAATGTTTCGAGTTTCAGCTGTAATATAAGTTAAGTACTGAAGAAAAAAAAACTGTTTTACCCATATTAACAGCAACCTGTTTTAAAAATATTTTTTAGAAAGGCATGGTCTTTTTAGAGCCTTTGCCAGTGATGCTTGATTTCTTTCAAGACAACATACTCTTCTGTCACTTGTTTCAAGAGCTTTACTTGGTCAATAACCAAGTGATAACCTGTACAATGTAAAATTGTCAACATCAAATGATGTACTAGCCTACATATTACAGCATTGTTTCAATACAAGACATAACAATGGCCACGCGCACCTTTCTGTCTTTGGGCACCGGATGTGTCACGATTCCTGTCTTATGTTTTCCTTGTCTTGTGTTGACTTTTGTTATTTCCTGTCCTGTGCCATGTTTTGTAGTCCTTTGTAGTTTTTCTTGTTTATTAGTCTCTCCAGGTGTTTCTAATTAGCCCCGCCCCCTTGTTATCTTGTTTGCCTGTGTATTTAAACCCCTGTGCTTCAGTTGTGTTTTGTCGGTCGTTGTTTAATGTTGCTTGTAGTCTGAGTTCTGAGTAACTTGTTCCTAGTTCTGAGTTTACCCTGGATTACCTGTTTGTTGGATTATTAAAGTGCTTGCATTTGGATTCACTCTCTGCTTTTTCCTTGCTGCATTGTAACAGAACGATCAACCTTAAATATGAATCCAGCAGCACGGATCTCGCCTGATCTACACAGACTAGACCGGGAGTTCGCTGGACAGATCGCGGCCTTGGCCCTGGAAAGCCTTGATCTGTTCCAGTACACCTGGGGGTTTGTTCCCCTCGCTGCCTCCTGCTCTCTGGGTGATGAGGCGATTAAGATGTGTTACCGGCTGGGGGCTAAGGAGGTCGACCCGAGGGAGCTCCCCGATCTCTCCGGTCTGGACTGGAGAGAGGAACTCTCCAGATGTCTGGAGAGCTTCCTCCCGTGGCACGCCACGTCATCACCTGTTCTTCACGTTCACCACGACATGCCTGAGCTTCACCACGACATGCCTGAGCTTCACCACGACATGCCTGAGCTTCACGTCAGCCACGTCCGGCCAGAGCTTCACGTCAGCCACGTCCGGCCAGAGCTTCACGTCAGCCACGTCCGGCCAGAGCTTCACGTCAGCCACGTCCGGCCAGAGCTTCACGTCAGCCACGTCCGGCCAGAGCTTCACGTCAGCCACGTCCGGCCAGAGCCTTCACCGCTGGTCCCGTCCAGCACAGATCCCTCACCGCTGGTCCCGTCCAGCACAGCGCCCTCACCGCTGGTCCCGTCCAGCACAGCGCCCTCACCGCTGGTCCCGTCCAGCACAGCGCCCTCACCGCTGGTCCCGTCCAGCACAGCGCCCTCACCGCTGGTCCCGTCCAGCACAGCGCCCTCACCGCTGGTCCCGTCCAGCACAGCGCCCTCACCGCTGGTCCCGTCCAGCACAGCGCCCTCACCGCTGGTCCCGTCCAGCACAGCGCCCTCACCGCTGGTCCCGTCCAGCACAGCGCCCTCACCGCTGGTCCCGTCCAGCACAGCGCCCTCACCGCTGGTCCCGTCCAGCACAGCGCCCTCACCGCTGGTCCCGTCCAGCACAGCGCCCTCACCGCTGGTCCCGTCCAGCACAGCGCCCTCACCGCTGGTCCCGTCCAGCACAGCGCCCTCACCGCTGGTCCCGTCCAGCACAGCGCCCTCACCGCTGGTCCCGTCCAGCACAGCGCCCTCACCGCTGGTCCCGTCCAGCACAGCGCCCTCACCGCTGGTCCCGTCCAGCACAGCGCCCTCACCGCTGGTCCCGTCCAGCACAGCGCCCTCACCGCTGGTCCCGTCCAGCACAGCGCCCTCACCGCTGGTCCCGTCCAGCACAGCGCCCTCACCGCTGGTCCCGTCCAGCACAGCGCCCTCACCGCTGGTCCCGTCCAGCACAGCGCCCTCACCGCTGGTCCCGTCCAGCACAGCGCCCTCACCGCTGGTCCCGTCCAGCACAGCGCCCTCACCGCTGGTCCCGTCCAGCACAGCGCCCTCACCGCTGGTCCCGTCCAGCACAGCGCCCTCACCGCTGGTCCCGTCCAGCACAGCGCCCTCACCGCTGGTCCCGTCCAGCACAGCGCCCTCACCGCTGGTCCCGTCCAGCACAGCGCCCTCACCGCTGGTCCCGTCCAGCACAGCGCCCTCACCGCTGGTCCCGTCCAGCACAGCGCCCTCACCGCTGGTCCCGTCCAGCACAGCGCCCTCACCGCTGGTCCCGTCCAGCACAGCGCCCTCACCGCTGGTCCCGTCCAGCACAGCGCCCTCACCGCTGGTCCCGTCCAGCACAGCGCCCTCACCGCTGGTCCCGTCCAGCACAGCGCCCTCACCGCTGGTCCCGTCCAGCACAGCGCCCTCACCGCTGGTCCCGTCCAGCACAGCGCCCTCACCGCTGGTCCCGTCCAGCACAGCGCCCTCACCGCTGGTCCCGTCCAGCACAGCGCCCTCACCGCTGGTCCCGTCCAGCACAGCGCCCTCACCGCTGGTCCCGTCCAGCACAGCGCCCTCACCGCTGGTCCCGTCCAGCACAGCGCCCTCACCGCTGGTCCCGTCCAGCACAGCGCCCTCACCGCTGGTCCCGTCCAGCACAGCGCCCTCACCGCTGGTCCCGTCCAGCACAGCGCCCTCACCGCTGGTCCCGTCCAGCACAGCGCCCTCACCGCTGGTCCCGTCCAGCACAGCGCCCTCACCGCTGGTCCCGTCCAGCACAGCGCCCTCACCGCTGGTCCCGTCCAGCACAGCGCCCTCACCGCTGGTCCCGTCCAGCACAGCGCCCTCACCGCTGGTCCCGTCCAGCACAGCGCCCTCACCGCTGGTCCCGTCCAGCACAGCTTTTTGCTGTTTTTTGCATGTTTTCCTTTTCTTGTGTTGACTTTTGATATTTCCTGTCCTGTGCCATGTTTTGTAGTCCTTTGTAGTTTTTCTTGTTTATTAGTCTCTCCAGGTGTTTCTAATTAGCCCCGCCCCCTTGTTATCTTGTTTGCCTGTGTATTTAAACCCCTGTGCTTCAGTTGTGTTTTGTCGGTCGTTGTTTAATGTTGCTTGTAGTCTGAGTTCTGAGTAACTTGTTCCTAGTTCTGAGTTTACCCTGGATTACCTGTTTGTTGGATTATTAAAGTGCTTGCATTTGGATTCACTCTCTGCTTTTTCCTTGCTGCATTGTAACAGGATGTTCCTTCCTCACCGAAACAAAGGATTCATTCGATTAGCTTGCGTTGATATAAGGACTGGTCTTCCTTCTCTGCTGTAAAACAAAAAAAGTCTCTACTTACTCTGTGCAATTACTATTGTTCTTAAAACATAGAAATGAAGACAGTTATAAATAAGTTATTTTACCATACGATTCAGGAGAGAGCATTTGATGAGTAAATACTGATTGAAATATTGTAGGATCTTTACCTGGGAAGGTCTGATCATGGCAAGATTCACTGAGACTCACTAGTACTGGAGTTCTTGTGAGGATAGGCTCTTAAAAGAGCTGTTGAGTTTGATGTTGTAGAGATCTTAAAAAAAGGACTAAGTAATCCTGCAAGACAGAAAGGAAGGTAATTTTATTACATTACAAGCAAGTACAAAGTTTATAAATAACAGTAGGATTTATTTCTGTATAGAGTGTTGCATAATTAAATGTTAAATGCATTTATGTAATAAGTTTACTGATATGTGAGCATGATTAAAAGTATGTGATTAATAGCAAGCAAAAATAACACGATTTACATGCAAATGGGACAGTTATCAGCAATGTAACTGATCTGATCATGACAAAATAATCGAGTATCTGATGTCGTGTGACAAGTCAGATTAGCTTTTCCACTCTTGCAAACAGACAGAGGTAGGTCATGAGGTGTGGAGAGACATCATGTATCAGTGGAACATGAATAGACAGGGTCCAATTTGTAATAATTTTAAATAATACAATGCAATTAATATAAACTTTCTGACAGTGTGTGGGGCATTCGTAACTGATTTGCAAATATCGCGATAAATATGTACAGGAATTGAGGCAGTAGCCAATGACAGCACTAGGAGTAAAAGCTGCAGGATTATGTACGAGTATACAAATATGTATGAGCATCGTATGAATTTGAGAACTTGTTAAATCTAGTGAATTATTAAGACTTAGAGACTATTTTGTACTGATTGGGCTATGGGTTTTGTAAGAAAAGGTTTAAGAAACAACAAATGATTGATAAAATGTTTGATTACAGGTTAAAACAAACACATACATACCATTGTGAATATTTGCCTTTGTAGCTTTTCGTCTCCCGTTTACTTCTCCTCAAACAATAATGAGCTGACTGAGTCCGAAAGGCCCTTTTGGTCTTTTCAGCTGAAAAAAGAGAAAATAAAATATCATGATGTATAATATATAGGATTATTTAAAGGAAAAATTACAGAATTACCTTACAATTTTTGGATTTTAAATTATTATAGGCATTAAAAGCATGGTAAGTGTTGTGGTTACTATGCATTTACAACAAATATTACTATAAAACTACCAATACTGAGGTTAAAGCATGGTAAGTTTTGTGGTTACTGTGCATTTACAACAAATGACACATTAAAACTGCAAATACTGTGGTAAAAGCATGGTAAGTGTTGTGGTTACTATGCATTTACAACAAATATTACTTTAAAACTACCAATACTGAGGTAAAAGCATGGTAAGTTTTGTGGTTACTGTGCATTTACAACAAATGACACATTAAAACTGTAAATACTGTGCTAAAAGCATGGTAAGTGTTGTGGTTACTGAGCATTTACAACAATGACACATTAAAACTGCAAATACTGTTGTAAAAGCATGGTAAGTGTTGTGCTTTCTGCGCTTCTACTACAAATACCACTTTGGAACTAATTACTACTTTGAACCTGATATGAATATATGATATATCATATATGATTAACTGATTGAAGGTCTAGGCCTATGGCACGTCACGTGACAGACAGTGTTTCATCAAGTTAGTTTAGTAATGTGTTTTGAATTAGAAACCAATGAAACGCAAAGCCTCCGTGGAGATGACAGATATAATGCAGTGACTGAACATGAGAGAGCTAATCTGATTAATATCGACAAACAGAAAAGATATTATTACAAACCTTATTTCGACAGCGTATTTATGACTACTTACCAACATCTGGCACACGTGACCTGATGCCAAACATCGCGATGTGTTCGGAATGAGACTTCTTCAATGCTATTTCCTACTGATAAAATTTGCGTCTGTTATTGCCGCCACAGCTTTCCCATTAAAAGCAATGGAGTTCCTAATGGGCCACAGAGTGACGCCTCGGGCGCTTGACCATGCTTCAGTTGTTGACGCCTTGGGAGTGAGAATGGGTTGGATGTTCTCATAATGTTGAGTGAAAACATTCTTATAACAACGTTCACTGAACGTTCTTGTGATGTTCTCATAATGCTGAGTGAAAACGTTCTTAGAACAACGTTCATGGAACGTCCTTGTGATGTTCTCATAATTTTGAGTGAAAATGTTCTTAGAACAATGTTCATGAAACGTGCTTGTGATGTTCTCATAATGTGGAATGAAAACGTTCTTATAACAACGTTCATGACACGTGCTTGTGATGTTATTTGTTCTTGACTGATGTTCTCATAATGTTGAGTGAAAATGTTCTTAGAACAACGTTAGTGGAACGTCCTTGTGATGTTCTCATAATTTTGAGTGAAAACGTTCTTAGAACAACGTTCATGAAAAGTGCTTGAGATGTTCTCATAATGTTGAGTAAAAACGTTCTTATAACAACATTCATGGAACGTACTTGTGATGTTATTTGTTCTTGACTGATGTTCTCATAATGTTGAGTGAAAACATTCTTATAACAACGTTGTTGGAACGTCCTTGTGATGTTCTCATAATGTTGGGTGAAAACGTTCTTATAACAACGTTCATGGAACGTCCTTGTGATGTTCTCATAATGTTGAGTGAAAACGTTCTTAGAACAAAGTTTAGAACGTCCTTGTGATGTTATTTGTACTTGACTGATGTTCTCATACTGTTGACAGTTCTTAGACAGTTCTATTGATACTGTTGAGAACGTTCTTAGAACAACATTCTCAGATACAAAAGTATGTTCTTAGAATGTTTTTCTAACATTCCCATTAAGTTATGAAAACGTTATCTCTAAATGTTTTCTGAACGTTCCAAGCATCCGTTTTTAAAGTATTAAAGAACGTTTTTTTCTTTGTTTATGTAAACGTTAGAGGAACATACTATTCTATAATTGTCAGGATATACACGAGGACAACAAGGTAAATTGGATTCAGAAAGCTTTTAATGGTAGAATGGCAGGTGAGCCTCAGATGAAACGGACAGATGCAGGATATGATTAGCAGAGGAATGATAGTGTGATGATATTTTGCAGAGATACACTTGGCAGTAGAAAGGATCTGCCAACCGGGAAACACATGGAAGGATCACAGGAGAATCGGAGAGCATCCAGGAGGAAACGTGGAGTCTTGGGAGAGAAGCAGCAGGTAAGTCCTTTTTCTGGAATTCTGTGGTGACACACTAGAACAGATGAGTATATGAATCTGGGAATCACAGAGAGAAAGTTAGCAGGTCAGTTCCTAGTTCAAGGTTCGACGGAGACTGGATGAGAAGTGTGCTCTTTTGTAGTGCTCAGTGGTGCTGGATTAGATGACAGGTGCAGGTGGTTAATACTCAGGTGATTGTGATCTTTGTGCAGTGGGTGTGAATGAACCTGATTGATCCCTGACAATAATTTTGGAATTGTTATGAAAGCGTTATTTCTGAATGTTTTCTTAACGTTCCAAACATGTTTTTTTTAAAGTATTAAGAAAGTTTTATCATTTTTAAATTGTTATGAAAACGTAAATCTTTTAATGTTTTCTAAACATTCAAAACATCCAGTTTTTTAAAAATGTCTTAAGAACGTTTTGTCTAAACATTTATACATAACTTTTAAAGAATGTTAGGGAACGCTCTCTTAAGGTTTCTAAAAAACTTACAGGGAACGTTCTGGAAAGCTCTCTTTATAATATACTGTAAAATAAAACCTAAAAATAACCTGCAGGGAACATTCTGGGAAGGTTTTCTTTGGGTTATAAAATAAAACCTAAAAATACAGGGAAAGATCTTGAAAGTTCTCTTTAGGTTATAAAAAAAGAGCCTATATTCCTAGAACGTTCTTATTTGGTTCCCAAAACAATAACCAAATGGGAACCATATGGGAACATTAGGGGGAAAGTTCTGTGTTTGTTGGGTTCTTTGTTAACTGGGATTGAACCTAATGCATTACACTAATCAATCAGGACTTTGAATTTCCATTCTGTAACAGCATTTCATCTGATTCTGAACTAAATTCTCTCATTGTCTTTCTATCACTCACAACTCGCATGCGCTCCATTCCATGCCATCTTTACACCAAACATCCAGCGTCTCCAGGCAACCATTAACCATTAATCCAGCTAACAAAAATAAGTTGTCAGAACGTTTTGCTAACATTCCCATTAGGTTTAATTTTTAAACATTGAAAACGTCGAGTTTTTTTTATAGAAAACGTTCCCTGTAGGTTATATTTAGGTTTTATTTTATAACCCAAAGAAAACCTTCCCAGAACTTTCCCTGCAGGTTATTTTTAGGTTTTAATTTTACAGTATATTTTAAAGAGAGCTTTGCAGAAGGGAACGTTGCAAGAAATGCAAGTTATAGTTTTTTTAATAACCAAAAGAGAGCGTGTTCTTAAAATGTTATGTATAAATGTTTAGACAAAACGTTCTTTAAACATTTTTAAAAAACTGGATGTTTTGAACATTTAGAAAACATAAAAAAATTATGT
Organism: Siphateles boraxobius; assembly: GCF_051911475.1. Classification (NCBI taxonomy): domain Eukaryota; kingdom Metazoa; phylum Chordata; class Actinopteri; order Cypriniformes; family Leuciscidae; genus Siphateles; species Siphateles boraxobius. The sequence goes on from NW_027508722.1 coordinate 31,161,510, forward strand.
TTTTATAACATTTCCAAAATGAGAAAACGTTAATACTTAAAACAAAAACAAAAAAACGGTTGTTTGGAACGTTCATAAAACATTCAGAAATAACGTTTTCATAACTTAATGGGAATGTTAGAAAAACATTCTAAGAACATATTTTTGTATCTTAGAATGTTGTTCAATGAACGTTTTCTTTCCACATTATGAGAACATCAGTCAAGAAAAACTACAACCCATTCTCGTTCTCGTACAACCCATTCTCAAGGCGTCAAAAACTGAAGCATGGTCAAGCACCCGAGGGGTCACATAGCAGACGCCGAAGGCGCCCGAGGCGTCACTCTGTGGCGCATTAGGAACTCCATTGCTTTCAATGGGAAACCTGTGGCGGCAATAACAGACGCGAATTGTATCAGTAGGAAAATAGCGTTGAAGAACTCTCATTCCGAACACATCGCAATGTTTGGCATCAGGTCACGTGTGCCAGATGCTGGTAAGTAGTCGTAAAGCTGCTGTCCAAATAATGTTTGCTATAATGTCTTTTCTGTTTGTCGATATTAATCAGATTAGCTCTCTCATGTTCAGTCACTGCATTATATCTGTCATCTCCACGGAGGCTTTGCGTTTCATTGGTTTCTAATTCAAAAAACATTAGTAAACTAACGTGATTAAACACTGTCTGTCACGTGACGTGCTATAACTTAGGCCTAGACCTTCAATCAGTTATGAAATATAATATATTCATATCCCCCTCAGAGGCCAGGCCCACAGTTTCCACAACTCCGGCCGAGGGTGAAATATCGTGCCCCCGGCCTGAGACAGGAGGTCCACCCTGATTGGGATCTCCAAGGGGGAGCCGTCCAGAAGAGACACCAAGTCCGAGAACCAAACTCGGGTCGGCCAATAAGGGGCTACTAGTAGCAGACGAGCCCCTTCTCGGCGAACCCTCTCCAGAACCCCCGGAAGCAAAGATATCGGGGGAAAGGCATACAGGTGCAGCCTCGGCCACACCTGCACCATAGCATCCAGACCGAGAGGAGCTGGGTGCGTTAGAGAGAACCACATGGGACAATGGGTTGAATCTGATGATGCGAAAAGGTCTACCTGAGCACGACCGAACTTTTCCCACAGGAACTCCACCACTTCTGGGTGAAGTCTCCACTCCCCGGGCCTCAGCCCCTGTCTCGACAAAATATCTGCTCCCACATTCTGACGCCCCGGAATATATACCGCCTTGAGCGACAGTAACTTCCCCTGGGCCCATAGGAGGATCTGATGGGCCAATTTGCAAGGGTGACGTGACCTCAGACCCCCCTGATGGTTGATATAGGAGACCACCGAAGTGTTGTCTGTGCGGACCAACACGTGATGGCCTCTCAGGTCTGGCAGGAAATATTTGAGTGCTCGAAATACCGCCATCAACTCTAAACGATTTATGTGCCAGGAACATTGATGGTCCTGCCACAGACCTTGCGCCGAGCGGCCACTCATGACCGCCCCCCATCCCGTGAGGGAAGCATCCGTCGAAAGCGTGACGCGTCGACAAGGAGCCCCCAACACTGGGCCCTGGGCGAGGAACCAAGGTTTCTTCCACAAGGCCAAGGCACGAAGGCATAGCCGCGTGACCTTGATCTTGCGGAACGGATTTCCCCTCGGAGAAAACCCCTTGGTCCTGAGCCACCACTGCAGGGGTCTCATGTACAGAAGGCCAAAAGTAATAACGTTGGACGCAGCTGCCATGAGACCCAACAGTCTCTGAAACTGTTTCACAGTGAGTGACTGGCCTTGTTTCACATTCTTTGCGGCTGTGAGAATCGCAGAAATACAAGCAGGAGACAGGCGTGCCTGCATTGTGGTCGAATCCCAAATTACACCTAGAAAAGTGGTCCTCTGAGCAGGGAGGAGCACACTCTTTTTGGTGTTTAGCCGCAACCCCAAACTCTTTATGTGGGACAGAACAGCATCTCGATGCTGAACCGCCACCTGCTCTGACTGAGCTAAAATCAACCAATCGTCGATGTAATTTAATACGCGGATGCCCTGGAGTCTCAACAGAGCCAGAGCTGCATCCACGCATTTTGTAAAAGTGCGGGGAGATAAACCTAGGCCAAATGGAAGAACCCGATATTGGTATGCTTCGCCCCCGAAAGCGAACCTCAGGAACCTCCTGTGATGAGGATGGATAGATACATGTAAGTACGCGTCCTTCAAGTCTATTGTGACAAACCAGTCCTCGGACTGAACTTGTTATACAATCTGTTTGAGTGTAAGCATTCTGAACTTGAGTTTCTGAACCCTGCTGTTTAACTGGCGCAGGTCTAGAATAGGACGGAGCCCTCCATCCTTCTTTGGAACAATGAAGTGACGGCTGTAAAACCCTGACTCTCTGCTGGGAGGAGAAACCCTTTCTATAGCTCCCTTTCAAAGAAGTGTCAGTACTTCTTGCTCCATTACCAGAGCCTGCTGTGAGTCCACCACCGTGGGGAGGACTCCTTGAAATCTGGGCGGACGAGAACCGAACTGAATTCTGTAACCCTTTTCTATTATGTGCAGGACCCATAGAGAAATATTTGGCAGAAGTTTCCACGCTGCCAGAAATTCCGATAAGGGAACCAGTCTCTCGAGACTGGCCTCTGGATTTGATTGAACAATCGTTTCGGCGCCCTGAAGCGGCGAACCGGCAGGGAACAACCGAACAGACCGTTCTACAACCCTCCTCAGAGGATTGCACGGGGACGCTGACACCTCGGTGCCCTGAATCTATCTTTATCTTTTATTTCTGATAAATTTAACCATAAATGGCGTTCTGTGGCCACCAAGGCTGCCATAGAGCGGCCAACAGACTTGGCCGTCTCCTTGGTGGCTCGGAGAGATAAATCTGTCGTGCGACGCAATTCTCGAATTGCGTCAGCACTAACTTCCTCACTATCGTCTGTGTCCTTCAGCAGGTCAGCCTGGTACGCTTGGAGAATCGACATAGTGTGCAAACATGCTGCGGCCTGACCTGCTGCCGAATACGCTTTACCCACCAACAAAGATGTATTTTTTAATGGTTAGGTGGGTAACGTCGGGGCTTTCAGAGAAGAAGAAGACTCAGGGGAGAGATAGCTCGCTAGTGTGTCTTCAGCACGAGGCATAGTCAAATAACCATAATGATCAATCCCTTGAACTTTACTATAATTCTTAGTTTGTGGGTTATGCACTCTGAAAGACGCCGGTTTAATCCACGATCTCGAAACCTTGGCGTGGAGATCGGGAAAAAACGGGAGTTCCCGACGAGGAGGTCGTGATCTAGATGGTAAATAACGTTCATCTAAAAGACTCTTTCTAGATTCAACATCGAAATCATCGGCTGGCCACTCAATATTTAATTTAGTAACAGCACGAGATAAAACCTCCATAAGCTCCTCATCAGCAGGGGTATGAGCTGGCGAACACTCAATATCCCCCATACTACCGACATCCAGATCCTCAGAACTGGATAGCCGTAATATTGGTGCCTCAGCCTGGGAAGGAGACACCGAATCCAGTAGGTAAGGGCTGAGAAAGGGCGGGGCCTGTCTCAAACCCCGCTACTAGATCCATCTGCGAACCCCAAGATGAAATTCGACGCTGTGCCTCGGCAGCAGCGGGACCCGCACCTCGGGGAGCGCGAACCGAACCGTCCTCCTCAAAGAACGCTCGGCGAGAGCGGAGAGTTTTCATAGACAAACTCAAGCAATGCTCACAGTCAGCCCCCTCGAGGACTGACTGGGCATGCTCCACTCCCAAACAAGCAATACACATAGGATGTGTGTCCCCACCCGTGATATAACGAGGGCAGGGCACAACACAAGGTTTATAACTTTGCTTGCTCGCCATAGTGATATATATATATATATATATATATATAAGGGGCTTGACAGACAACAATAAATAGACAAGGACGATATACAGAGAGCGCTTGCTGAAGGTGCAGAAGCTATCACGGTCTGATTTCAGGGTTGCTTTATAGTTTCCTGGTCTATGACGTCACCTATGTCGTAGCGGGCTTCCATTGGACTGATTTTACACGTGCTTCACGACGTAATCACGCAGAGCGTTCCCACCGCGTCTCAAACGCAGCTCGAGTTCCCTTGAAAGGGAACTGTAATTTTTCCTTTAAATAATCCTATATATTATACATAATGATATTTTATTTTCTCTTTTCTCAGCTGAAAAGACCAAAAGGGCCTTTCGGACTCAGTCAGCTCATTATTGTTTGAGGAGAAGTAAATGGGAGACGAAAAGCTACAAAGGCAAATATTCACAATGGTATGTATGTGTTGGTTTTAACCTGTAATCAAACATTTTATCAATTATTTGTTGTTTCTTAAACCTTTTCTTACAAAACCCATAGCCCAATCAGTACAAACATAGTCTCTAAGTCTTAATAATTCACAAGATTTAACAAGTTCTCAAATTCAAATTCGATGCACATACATATTTGTATACTCGTACATAATCCTGCAGCTTTTACTCCTAGTGCTGTCATTGGCTACTGCCTCAATTCCTGTACATATTTATCGCGATATTTATAAAATCAGTTGCAGATGCCCCACACACTGTCCGAAAGTTTATATTAATTGCATTGTATTATTTAAAATTATTACAAATTGGACCCTGTCTGTTGATGTTCCAATGATACTTGATGTCTCTCCACACCTCATAACCTTCCTCTGTTTGTTTGCAAGAGTGGAAAAGCTAATCTGACTTGTCACACGACATCAGATACTCGATTATTTTGTCATGATCAGATCAGTTACACTGCTGATAACTGTCCCATTTGCATATAAATCGTGTTATTTTTGCTTGCTATTAATGACATACTTTTAATCATGCCCACATATCAGTAAACTTATTACATAAATGCATTTAACATTTAATTATGCAACCTCTTTACAGAAAAATATCCCACAGTTATGGATAAACTCACAACATCATCATCAAGTCCTGTGCTGGGCACATTGGGCAACAAGTGTCCTCCAACGTATTCAATCCGTGGACCAGTTCTCCACATCTTCCCATGGGACACTGACATTCTTCAGGTGTTCGTGAAACATCTGTCTCCATGTCTTCCTTGGTCTTCGCTGTCTCCTGCATCCTCCTGGTGGTTTCCACTTCATTACTGTCTTTGTGCGGTGTTGTTTGGGCATGCATAGGATGTGTACTTGAGGTCTGCCTAATGGCTTTATCAAATAAGCTTCAGCGCTCATCAGGAGTTTTGGTAAAGGACATATTCATTGACATCCATTAGTTCTAGTCATGCAGCGACTTCAATGCAATAGGTGCAATAGTCAAATGTATATTTCTGCAATTGTATATAGCAGGTGTTTGTCCGAACAATTGAAGATAGTGAGAGTGTTCAGGAAAACCTTTTGAAAATAATAAATATTTGTGGAATTCTGTTTGGTGCTGAAAGAGTATTACAGAAATGAGACACTTGACAACTGGACATTATTCTGTGAGTTTTTTACCTTTACATTAAGATGGACTTAATGTCTTGCATTTTGCCTCATTAAACCTTGTATTACAGTGGTTACTATAGTAAATATCCACCATAATTGCATCTATGGTATCATTATATCACTGCCTGGTTAATGTAAATGTAATATACCCGTGAATGTATTTTATAGAAACATTTTCCTGCTGATATTTATAATCATTAACTATTTTTGTTTCCTAAGTTTCCTTCATTTAGTTTCATTTAATAAAAGTGAACAATAATCACAAGGATATAAAACTATAGTTGAGAATGTAAAATGTTGTGCTTAAGTTTCTGCCTATTTGTAATTTAAAGGGAGGAAGAAACAAATATATTTTCACATAACAAAGTTAAGTCTCATTTCTTGGTTTGTAAAAAATATTACTTCATCATAGTGATTTTTTTTAAATGTTACTGTATGTGTAACTGTAATAGATTGCCTCTGTATCTGGCTATTTTTTGTATATAATTAACTGATATTTATACAGTTGTGCAGTAGTTTTGGCACTAAATTTGTCTTTAAACAGTTTGACATTAAATATTGGAATTCAGTATTTATTATCTAAATTGTGTGCATTCATTATGCTTTTGTTACATTTATTTGAATTCCAAGAGTTCAGATGGTGAAGAATGGCATAAAGAATTGATTAAGTTTATACCTTTGATATACTTTATATACACTGTAAATGTTAGAAACACTTTAGTACATGTAATTATCTTTAATTAAAATACTGCAAAACTACTCCTGCTGTAGGCCATTGCTTTGAAAAAAAGTTTCAATGTATTTATGCATGAGTCAAATAATCAAAAAAACTAATTTTTGTCATTGATCGTGTGAACTCGTTTTTGGATGGTAAGCACACACGGGAGTCTTTTGTTTTTAAATGTGAGTTTTATTATTTAATTAGAAGGAATACATATTTAACAGGCCAAATATTAAATCTATCCCTGCAGCCGGAACCAGAAGAATTCTGTCATCATTTACCATAAATGGGCAAGTAAGTGTGACGCATCTGTTCAGCTGGGTTGTCATTGGCTGTCACTTTATCGCAGAACTTGGTGTGATTGGACTATCTTTTAACCCATATAAAACGGCGCTTCATGTTACAAAGTATGTTTTGGTGTTAGATTTGTCCTGCCGATTTTCTCTTTGATACACTAACCAGACTTTAAGTTACACCCATTTGAAATGTGTATTTGTTTGCTCTTCCGGGGGCCGTTGCTGGGTCATTGCTGGGCCCCTGGGGGTGGCAGGGCAGTGCAATCTACACACATATATTCTCCTCATCATGGACAACAAACTTTGTTTAGTCACATTTAAGTACCAGACTATTTTATCTTTTCCCCCCTTTTCTATTCTAACATCATGCTTGTATTAGGTTTTGATGGGTATTGTGAGACCATCTGATATGGAAATATTTTAAAGAAATGCTGTAATATATAACAATAATACTAATTAATATGTATTTACTTTTTTTGCATGAACACTAACAAATATAATGGATGAACCTGCAACAACTTGTCATTATCCAATTTCCAGTGTTGGCAGTAAACAAAAATCCATTTATATATTTACACTTTACTATTACACAAGGATAATGCATATTTAGTAAAACAACAAAGAAACAGTGCCAACATTTCTATTTCACCCCCTCTGATTGCTTCTTATATGCCTGACACCAGTAATATCTATGCTTTCATACGTATGTATGTACTAGAATGATCAACATGGATCATCTTCAATTATGATTGAAGTGTTTGTAGTAAAATAACCCACTGCAGCCTCTTGTTATTCACATACCTTCCCTTTATTTCACTGAAAACGTCTCGGTTACGTATGTAACCCTCGTTCCCTGAGTAGGGAACGGAGACGTTACGTCGGATGACGACGAATGGGGTTTCGCTTAGAACACCTATCGACTTCGAGTATTACAAAACGAGCCAATGGCAAAGAAATGCCATGGGTCTGCGGAATTTGCATGACGTAACTCCGCCCCACCTCGTGGGTATAAAAGGAGGACGCCGGCAACAGGCAGATATGTTTCTTCGCCGAGGAGCCAAGACTGAGCTCAGGCGATCCCCGCGGTACAGCGGAAAGTGGCAGGCAGACGTAACGTCTCCGTTCCCTACTCAGGGAACGAGGGTTACATACGTAACCGAGACGTTCCCTTTCGTTGTCACTCCGAGTTACGTCGGATGACGACGAATGGGGTTACCAGTCTAATCACGCCACCTTCTCAGCTGTCTTCCAGTGCCCTGCGTACATCTGAGATCCCTGTCGTGAGACTGGCACGGACGAAGGACTCCTATTTAGCACAGGAATACCAAGGTACACTGGGGAGCATATCCCAAGTTCAGGGGAAATATGCAATTACTGCCAACCCAGAGGGGGGGACTTAGAGAATACACATGTGACCCGAAGGAGACATGGAGAACACTGGGGTGTCCAGCCGCAGGTGGAATATTTCAACCCCAGGGGTGGCAAGGTGGCTTGCCAAGGGAAAGACACATGCTCCGGAGGCTTACAGTGGAAATACACATGTGGGGGTCGCTCAGGGGAGGGACCATGCACACGGGAGGCACCTAGCCGACGCACAGGCAATAGACACTGGCGCCAACGTCAGGAGTGCTGGAGGAACTCAGGGCTTTTCGGGGAAGCTCACCTGAGGAGAATATCGCACGTATCCAGTCCGTGGAGTGGAATGGCGAGCAAGCGAAGACACCTGAGCGGGTCCAGTACTAGCTGGTTGAAGCGAGTACATGAGAGGACACTGGCTCCACTCGGAGATTGTAGAATCTGGCGAATGTGTTAGGTGTCGCCCAGCCTGCAGCTCTGCAGATGTCTGTTAGCGAGGCGCCATGCGCTAGAGCCCAAGAGGATGCCACACTCCGGGTGGAGTGGGCAGTCACACCAAGGGGGCACGGCCGACCTTGCTGCTGGTATGCCAAGACAATGGCGTCCACTATCCAGTGAGACAACCTTTGCTTGGAGAGAGCCTTTCCCTTCAGCTTCCCACCATAACAGACAAAGAGCTGGTCTGAGGTCCTGAAACACTGCGTCCTGTCTACATAGGCGCGGAGGGCACGTACTGGACAGAGCAGTGCCAAGGCTGGGTCTGCCTCCTCCGGGGGCAGCGCTTGCAGGTTCACCACCTGGTCCCGGAAGGAAGTGGTAGGAACCTTGGGCACATATCCAGGCCGGGGTCTCAGGATCACGTGAGAGTAAGCCGGCCCAAATTCCAGGCACGCTTCGTCAACGGAGAATGCATGCAAGTCCCCCACCCTCTTGATGGAGGCCAATGCAACCAGGAGCGCTGTCTTCATAGACAGGAACTTAAGCTCCACTGATTGCAAAGGCTCAAAGGGAGCACTCCGCAGGGCAGTTAGAACCACTGAGAGGTCCCAAGAGGGAAAGAGAGGAGGGCGAGGAGGATTCAGTCTCCTCGCTCCTCTCAGGAACCTGATGATCAGGTCGTGCCTTCCAACAGACTTACCTTCGACTGGGTCATGGTGTGCGGCAATAGCGGCAACATAGACTTTCAGGGTGGAGGGAGACAGCCTTCGCTCCAGCCTATCTTGAAGGAAGGAAAGCACGACACTAATCGAACATCTCCGGGGGTCTTCTCGGTGAGAAGAGCACCAGTTGACGAAGAGGTTCCACTTCAACGCGTAGACGTGTCTCGTGGACGACGCTCTAGCGGAAGTGATGGTAGCCGCCACCGTAGGTGGAAGGGTACTCAAACCTGCTTCGTCCCGTCCAGGAGCCACACGTGGAGGTTCCAGAGATCGGGACGAGGGTGCCATAGGGTGCCCCGTCCCTGAGAAAGGAGGTCCTTCCTCAGGGGAATCGGCCAGGGAGGTGCTGTCGCGAGGAGTACTAGTTCGGAGAACCAGGTCCGGGCGGGCCAGTATGGCGCGACCAGAATGACCTGCTCCTCGTCCTCCCTGACCTTGCGCAGGGTCTGCGCAAGAAGGCTCACTGGGGGAAACGCATATTTGCGGCCCCGCGGCCAGCTGTGCGCCAGTGCATCCGTGCCGAGCGTGCCCTCGGTCAGGGAATAATACAGGTCGCAATGGGTCGAGTCGTGAGAGGCAAACAGATCTAACTGTGCATCCCCGAACTGGTCCCAAATCAGCTGAACCGACTGGGGATGGAGTCGCCAATCTCCCGGGAGGGGCTGAAGCCGTGAGAGCTCGTCGGCTGCACAGTTCAGGGCTCCGGGGATATAATGGCATGAAGCGACCTCAGATGCTTCTGACTCCATATGAGGAGGTGGCGGGCGAGTTGCGACATACGGCGGGAGCGTAGACCACCTTGATGGTTGATGTACGCTACAGTGGCGGTATAGTCTGAACGGACTAGTACGTGTTGGTTCTTGAGCACGGCCCGGAAGCGGCTGCAAAGCAAGACGTACGGCCAGCAACTCGAGGCAATTGACGTGCCAGAGGCGTCGGGGTCCTGTCCAGGAGCCCGCGGCAGCACGTCCATTGCACATGGCACCCCAGCCCGTGGAGGAGGCATCTGTCGTTACAACAACATGCCGCGAAGCTCGTTCCAGGGGCACTCCGGCCCGTAGAAAACTGAGGTTCGACCACGGGGTGAAGGTCTGACGGCAGGTCGGAGTAACTGGTACTCGGAGGGTGCCGTGTTGCCATGCCCACCTCGGGACTCGGTCGCGGAGCCAAAGCTGAAGCGGTCTCATATGAAGCAATCTGAGCGGCGAACCGCGGCTGCAGATGCCATATGCCCCAGGAGCCTCTGAAGAAACTTCAGTGGAACCGCACTCTTGCGCTTGATAGTCTCAGGCAAGTCAGCAATGGCTGAGTGGAGAAGGCGACCAAGTCCATACCGAGAAAAGAGCTCCTCTGCACGGGGCAAAGTCTACTCCTTCCCCGGTTGACCCGAAGGCCCAGACGAGCTAGGTGCCGGAGCACTGGGTCCCTGTATTCGCAAACCTGGTCTCAGGAGTGAGCTTAAGACAGCCAGTCACCGAGATAGTTCAGGATGCGAACCCCGTGTTCCCATGGAGGAACAAAGGCAGCCTCAACAACCTTGTGAAGGCGCGAAGAGACAGGGCTAGCCCGAATGGGAAAACAGCGTACTGATATGCGCGCGCCCTGACAGCAAACCGTAGGTATGTTCTGAGTCGAGGGAGAACGGAGACATAAAAGTAGGCGTCCTTCAGGTCGATCGCTGCAAACCAATCCTGTGGCCGCACACATCCAGAAATGCGTTTGGCCAGGAGCATCTTGAACGGCAGCCTGTGAAGGGAGCGGTTCGGACCAGGATTGGCCGTAACCCACCAGACTTCTCCGGGACAATGAGGTAGGGGCTGTAGACCCGGACCTCCTTTCGGCTGGAGGGACAGTCTCAATCGCACCCTTCGCCAGTAGGGTAGCAACCTCCGCTCTAATGATAGGGCATAGCCATCGACCAAAGTGGAGCGGACTCCCCTGAAGTGGGGAGGAGACCGTGCGAACTGAATCGCATAGCCGAGCCGATGGTTCGCGCGACCCAGCGGAACAGATAGGGAAGCTCTAGGCAGGCTCCCAACTGTGCCAGCGGCGTCGAGAACCACAGACATCCCCCCGGTGGTGCAGCGAAGCGGAATGACCGGCCCAGACGTGGACGGCATAGCGGCCCGGAATGGGGGCAAGGTCAAAACAGCACCCTGACAGAGGAGGCCAGGGAAGGACCAGCGTTCCACGGGGGCCTGCTCTGTCAAGGGTCTGGCGACAGAGGGGGACAGGGGCGAAGCGGTCGTGGACGGCACGCCGTGTCAACCACCTCCGGGACAGAGGGGGACGAGGAGAGCACGGCATGTGGGCGGCGCTCTGTGACGTCCGAACTCTCTGTGCTCAGAGACGGGAGAGTCAGTTCTTTGGAGAATAAGGATTCTTCCCCGGCCCTCACCCGGGGAAAGGAGTGGTCCTGCTACCAGCTCCTGGAAAGAACTGAGTCCCATCTCTGAGGAGCCCATCCCAAGAGCGCCGCTTAACCCGGCGTGTAGCGGGGGGCGGGGCTGGAGAGGACTGTTTTGGCGTCCGACCGCGGCCTCCAGTGCCGGCCCGGCTGAGCGGGCGGGGTGGGAGCCGCGGGGGGCGCCCACGGCGGTGGGCAGACCGAGGGACCTGAGCGGACGGCGGGGCCGTCGGGACAGAGTCAACCGCAGTCTGCTCCATCCCCGAGGAGCCCGTCTCAGGAGCGCCGCTTAACCCGGCGTGTAGCGGGGGGCGGGGCTGGAGAGGGGCTGTGGCGTCCGCCCGCGGCCCCCAGAGCCGGCCCGGGTGAACGGGCGGGGTGGGAGCCGTGGGAGGGCGCCTTCGGCGGTGGGCAGACCGAGGGACCTGGGCGGACGGCGGGGCCGTCGGGACGGAATCAACGTCAGTCTGCTCATGAGCGGCTGAGAGCTGTTGGTCAAGCCCTCAACCGCACCGCCGGAGAGGCAGACCTGGGATATGGGAATGTCGGACAGACGGGTCCGCGCGACATCCAGCACCTCAGACAGGTTCAGCCACAGAATGGTGAGCATCACCTGACCCAGGGAGTGTACGGCCACTTTCGTCGCTCGGAGAGCAAGGTCAGTGACGGCGCGCAGCTCAGTGAAGAGCCCTGGGTCAGTCCCGCCCTCGTGCAGGTCCATGAGCATCTGGGTCAGGTGGACCAGCAGAATGACCATGGCATGCAGAGAGGCGGCTGCCAGTCCCGTGGCACTATAGGATCTCGCCACAAGCGTAGACGAAAAACTACAGGCCACGGGCGGGTGCTTAGGATTGCGCCGAGAAGAAGCACTCTGAGGACACATAGCATCGCAACAGAGCGTTCAGCCGGGGGAACCCCAGTGTACCCAAGGGCAGCGGCCCCATCGAGGGGAGGAAAGGCGGATGAGATCAGCGAGCGGTCCTGAGAAGACAAGGGGGTCTTCTAGGACTTCGAGATCTCATCATGCACGTCCGGGAAGAGAGGTATTGGGGTTTGCCACGGACGAGGGTCGGCGGCCTTACCAACCAATCGTCCCAGGAAAGCATGGCCGTCATCTCCGGATCAGACTCAGGCACAGCAGTATGCCCACCGGAAGGTGGCAGCTGTGACGAGCCCTCACTTCCAGAAGACTCAAGCCCACCTAGTGATGCTGCAACAGACATGGCATCTTCCTCTGTAGCTTCAACTGAAACACGCGGGCCACCAGAGGGCAGACTCGCGGGAATCAGCAGTTCACTAGCGGGCACCGTCATTGAAGAGGGGGGCTGGGGTCACGGACACATAGTCGGCGCCTTGTTCCAGACCGTAACCCTCAGGTCACCCTGGCCACCCGCCGAAGATCGGGGGGTGGATGAGGGGACTCTCACTCTTGCGAGTTCACCGAGTCTCGACCTATTTATGACGCGATGATCACGTTCCCTTGCGAGAACATGAGTTACCCACGAGCGCTGTTCAAGCATGATCAAACACACTAGACAGCGCTCGTGCCCATCAGAGTCCGATACCAGTCCGCTGCAACCAGAAATGCACGGGCGAGCCGTCTTTAAAAAGACGTGCCGCGTGCGAGCTCTTTTATGAGAGGAGAGAAAAAACCCCGCGATGTTGAAGCGCACAGGGAGACACACACACACACTGGCAGATTACTGCACAGATCAGCAGGCACTGTGAGCTCGCTGCAGATCGCCGTCACACCAACACCGGAGAGAGAAGCTCGTCTCGTAGAGCGAAGTCAGAGATGACTGTGGAGTGAAGAAATGCTCTTGGCTCCGAAGCGAAAACATATCTGCCTGTTGCCGGCGTCCTCCTTTTATACCCACGAGGTGGGGCGGAGTTACGTCATGCAAATTCCGCAGACCCATGGCATTTCTTTGCCATTGGCTCGTTTTGTAATACTCGAAGTCGATAGGTGTTCTAAGCGAAACCCCATTCGTCGTCATCCGACGTAACTCGGAGTGACAACGAAAGGGAACTGGCATACTTCTCACATGCAAGTATGTGCAACTTTTAGTGCATTGTTGTCCCAAATATCAACTAGATCAAAAATGTTTATGTCCTATTTTAAAATTATGAACTAAATTAAAATTTCTCAAATAAAATATTACATTTACTGTACCAAACACCACTTTCAATACACAATATTCACCATATTTTATTACACAATACTTTATTGGAGGACACAGCATAAAGTTGATAAAGTAGCATCAACAAATGAGATTCAAGATAAATAAAAATGGGTCTTCAAAAATACATTAACATCACATTAATCCATTCACAGCTGCTGAAGCCACACAAATGAGTGCCAGAGAATCATATTCAGTCACCTATGATACAGAAAACAGATTTGATATTGTGTTGGAAAATAATGATTCATTATCACAGCTAAACTGGTTTCTTGCTCTTCACTGTACATGTCTCTATCGTGTTCATGTTCTTCTTCCTCATCTAAACAGTTTGTTCAGTTGTACCCTACAGTACAAATGATGAACAGAAGATGTGATCACTGATGTGGTGTAGCTTTTTCTCAGAGGAAGAAGTCTCAACATCCCATCGTCAGGTGTTCTCCAGTCCTGCTCTGAAAGTAAAACAAACAATTTAAATTAAGTAGTTTAATGGACAGTCAGGTCAGCTTCTGTTGTGTGTTATTTAAAGCAGTTGTGGGCTACTCTGGCCCTCAGCGTCCACTGTCCTATAGATTTAGCTCCAACCTCAAACCCTCCTGCCTATGTCTACAAGTAAACCTGGAGACTTTGGTTAAAATGTTCAGATGTGCTCAATTAGGGTTTGATATAAACTCTCCACCTCAAAAAGGAGAACGCAAAAGGGCCTGAGTTGCCTGTTCCTTATTTAAATTTACAAAGCAGTAGTCAGTACATTATATGATACACATTGAAGTATTATATATATATATATATATAAAATGGCAGCACATACAGGTGAAACTCGAAAAAATGTAATAACGTGCAAAAAAAATTAGCAATTTTTTTTATCGTGCAAAACTTTATTCAGTAATTCAACTTAAAATGTGAAACTAATATATTATACAGACTAATTACATGTAAAGTGAGATATTTCAAGCCCTTATTTGTTACAATTTGGATGATTATGGCTTACAGCTATGAAAACCCCAAAATTAGAATATTGTGAAAAGGTTTTCATAGCTGTAAGCCATAATCATCAACATTATAACAAATAAAGGCTTGACATATCTCACTTTGCATGTCATGAATGAGTCTATATTATATATTAGTTTCACCTTTTAAGTTGAATTTTCTGAAATAAATGAACTTTTGCACGATATTCTAATTTTTCGAGTTTCACCTGTAATATAAGTTAAGTACTGAAAAAAAAAACTGTTTTACCCATATCAACAGCAACTTGTTTTAAAAGATATTTTAGAAAGCCATGGTCTCTTTGAGCCTTTGCCAGTGATGCTTGATTTCTTTCAAGACAAAGTACTCTTCTGTCACTTGTTTCAAGAGCTTTACTTGGTGAATAACCAAGTGATAACCTGTACAATGTAAAATTGTCAACATCAAATGATGTACTAGCCTACATATTACAGCATTGTTTCAATACAAGACATACCAATGACAACGCGCACCTTTCTGTCTTTGGGCACCGGATGTTCCTTCCTCAACGAAACAAAGGATTCATTCAATTAGCTTGCGTTGATATAAGGACTGGTCTTCCTTCTCTGCTGTAAAACAAAAAAAGTCTCACTTACTCTATGTGCAATTACTAATGAAGAAATGAAGACAGTTATAAATAAGTTATTTTACCATACGATTCAGGAGAGAGCATTTGATGAGTAAATACTGATTGAAATATTGTAGGATCTTTACCTGGGAAGGGCTGATCACGGCAAGATTCGCTGCGTCTCACTAGTACTGGAGCTCTTGTGAGGGTCGGCTCTTAAAAGAGCTGTTGAGTTTGATGTTGTAGAGATCTTAAAAAAGGACTAAGTAATCCTGCAAGACAGAAAGGAAGGTAATTTTATTACATTACAAGCAAGTAGAAAGTTTATAAATAACAGTAGGATTTATTTCTGTATAGAGTGTTGCATAAGAAAATGTTAAATGCATTTCTGTAATAAGTTTACTAATATGTGGGCATGATTAAAAGTATGTCATTAATAGCAAGCAAAAATAACCCGATTTACATGCAAATGGGACAGTTATCAGCAGTGTAACTGATCTGATCATGACAAAATAATCGAGTATCTGATGTCGTGTGACAAGTCAGATTAGAGGTAGGCCATGAGGTGTGGAGAGACATCATGTATCATTGGAACATCAACAGACAGGGTCAAATTTGTAATAATTTTAAATAATACAATGCAATTAATATAAACTTTCTGACAGTGTGTGGGGCATCTGCAACTGATTTGCAAATATCGCGATAAATATGTACAGGAATTGAGGCAGTAGCCAATGACAGCACTAGGAGTATAAGCTGCAGGATTATGTACGAGTATACAAATATGTATGTGCATCGTATGAATTTGAGAACTTGTTAAATCTTGTGAATTATTAAGACTTAGAGACTTATTAAGACTTAGAGACTATGTTTGTACTGATTGGGCTATGGGTTTTGTAAGACAAGGTTTAAGAAACAACAAATGATTGATAAAATGTTTGATTACAGTTTAAAACCAACACATACATACCATTGTGAATATTTGCCTTTGTAGCTTTTCGTCTCCCGTTTACTTCTCCTCAAACAATAATGAGCTGACTGAGTCCGAAAGGCCCTTTTGGTCTTTTCAGCTGAAAAAAGAGAAAATAAAATATCATTATGTATAATTATATAGGATTATTTAAAGGAAAAATTACAGATTTACCTTACAATTTTTGGATTTTAAATTATAAGGCATTAAAAGCATGGTAAGTGTTGTAGTTACTGTGCATTTACAACAAATATTACTATAAAACTACCAATACTGAGGTAAAAGCATGGTAAGTTTTGTGGTTACTGTGCATTTACAACAAATGACACATTAAAACTGCAAATACTGTGGTAAAAGCATGGTAAGTGTTGTGGTTACTATGCATTTACAACAAATATTACTATAAAACTAGCAATACTGAGGTAAAAGCATGGTAAGTTTTGTGGTTACTGTGCATTTACAACAAATGACACATTAAAACTGCAAATACTGAGGTAAAAGCATGGTAAGTTTTGTGGTTACTGTGCATTTACAACAAATATTACTTTAAAACTACCAATACTGAGGTAAAAGCATGGTAAGTTTTGTGGTTACTGTGCATTTACAACAAATGACACATTAAAACTGCAAATACTGTGGTAAAAGCATGGTAAGTGTTGTGCTTACTGCGCTTCTACTACAAATACCACTTTGGAACTAATATCTACTTTGAACCTAATATGAATATATTATATTTCATAACTGATTGAAGGTCTAGGCCTAAGTTATAGCACGTCACGTGACAGACAGTGTTTAATCACGTTAGTTTAGTAATGTGTTTTGAATTAGAAACCAATGAAACGCAAAGCCTCCGTGGAGATGACAGATATAATGCAGTGACTGAACATGAGAGAGCTAATCTGATTAATATCGACAAATAGAAAAGACATTATTTGGACAGCGTAGACTACTTACCAACATCTGGCACACGTGACCTGATGCCAAACATCGCGATGTGTTCGGAATGAGACTTCTTCAACGCTATTTTCCTACTGATACAATTCGCGTCTGTTATTTGGACAGCGTATTTACGACTACTTACCAACATCTGGCACACGTGACCTGATGCCAAACATTGCGATGTGTTCGGAATGAGACTTCTTCAACGCTATTTTCCTACTGATACAATTCGCGTCTGTTATTGCCGCCACAGGTTTCCCATTGAAAGCAATGGAGTTCCTAATGCGCCACAGAGTGACGCCAAGGGGCGCCTTCGGCATCTGCTATGTGACGCCTCGGGCGCTTGACCATGCTTCAGTTTTCGACGCCTTGGGAGTGAGAATGGGTTGAAAAATAACATCACAAGGACATTCCATGAACGTTGTTATAAGAACGTTTTCACTAAACATTATGAGAACATCAGTCAAGAATAAATAACATCACAAGCACGTTCCATGAACGTTGTTATAAGTACGTTTTCACTCAACATTATGAGAACATCACAAGCACGTTTCATGAACGTTGTTAAAAGAACGTTTTCACTCAACATTAGGAGAACATCAGTCAAGAACAAATAACATCACAAGCACGTTCCATGAACGTTGTTATAGGTACGTTTTCACTCAACATTATGAGAACATCACAAGCCGTTTCATTAACGTTGTTATAAGAACGTTTTCACTCAACATTATGAGAACATCACAATCACGTTTCATGAACGTTGTTATAAGAACGTTTTCACTCAACATTATGAGAACATCACAATCACGTTTCATGAACGTTGTTATAAGAACTTTTCACTCAACATTATGAGAACATCACAATCACGTTTAATGAACGTTGTTATAAGAACGTTTTCACTCAACATTATGAGAACATCAGTCAACGTTACGAGAATGTAACATATTTTAACTCTAAACATTATAATAATGTTCCAGGAACATTTTTTCAGGAAAGTTTTTTACTAACATTACACATTTTTTGAGTGTGCGGCTGCTGTATTTTTACAATTTTCCATAATGATTTAATGTAGCAGCACCTCTCTACAAGACTTTTTTGACAGATGAGCAGTGGTTCTTTTCTATTTTTTCTATTACTAACATTTACATAACATTAGTGAAAGTTATGGGAACGTTCCCTGTTAGCTGGGTTTCTATTGAGTTGTTTTCCACATGTCTTGTTAGATTTGACTTGTCTAGTTGTATGTTTCAGTTTGTGTTCTTTTTTCCCTTGTGGTGGGGTTGTGTTTTTGGTTTAGAAAATGTAATTTTTCCTCTTTATGATTCCATTGTTTGGACTGTGTACTACCCAGAGTTGTGTACTACACAGTAAAATGTGAATCTTGAAGTAAAATCTTTTCTGTTATTTTTGTAATTCAAATATTTAATTGACTTAGAAACGTTATACTCTGGAAAATTTTAAACACTCTGGACAAATGTGTCAACAGGTTTAGTAAGTACTTAAAAATCCTGTCACTTTGAAATCCAGACCTGTAGCTGTAAGAAATGAATTGCTTACATTTTATGAATTCACAGAAATTAAAATAGAAATAGGGCAGCACAGCAGCTCAGTGGGTAGCACTATCACCTCGCAGCAAGAAGGTCCCCGGTTCATGTCCTGGCTGAAACCAGGAGTTAGCAGGTTCTCTGTCATTTCCTTCAGGTAATCTACAACAGTTTCCACCACAGTTCAAACCCATGCAGCATAGGTGAATTAGTGATACTCGAGTGTCTGTGTGTAAGCCTGGTGATGGATGGGCCAACCACATCAGGGTGATGTGAGCATCCAAAAACATTCCGAAATAACGTTCTAATAACATTTTTAAAATGAGTGAATGGAACGTTCCTGTAACGTTCACATTAACCAAGAAAAAAAACTTCTTAATACATTAAAAAAAACTGGACGTTTTCAACGTTTAAAAAACATTCAGAAATAACGTTTTAATAACATTTTCAAAATGAGTGAATAGAATGTTCCTGTAACATTCACATTAACCGAGAAAAAAATTTTCTTAATACATTAAAAAAACTGGACGTTTTTAACGTT
Source organism: Siphateles boraxobius (assembly GCF_051911475.1). NCBI lineage: Eukaryota > Metazoa > Chordata > Actinopteri > Cypriniformes > Leuciscidae > Siphateles > Siphateles boraxobius. The sequence goes on from NW_027508722.1 coordinate 31,180,668, forward strand.
TAAAAAACATTCAGAAATAATGTTTTATTAACATTTTCAGAATGAGTGAATGGAATGTTCCTTTAACTTTCACACTAACCAAGAATAAACGTTCTTAATACATTAAAAAACTGGACATTTCCAACGTTTAAAAAACATTCGGAAATAACGTTTTAATAACATTTTCAAAATGAGGGAATGGAATGTTCCTTTAACATTCACACTGACCAAGAATAAACGTTCTTAATACATTAAAAAAACTGGACATTTTCAATGTTTAAAAAACATTCCGAAATAACGTTTTAATAACATTTTCAGAATGAGTGAATGGAATGTTCCTTTATCGTTCACACTAACCAAGCATAAACGTTCTTAATAAATTAAAAAACTGGACGTTTTCAATGTTTAAAAAACATTCCGAAATAAACTTATTCTGACAACTTATTTTTGTTAGCTGGGTTGTCTCTATTGTTTTGTGGTGCAAACGAGCCCCATTCAGTCTCAGTCTCCCCTGCACACATTCACACCTCTCCGGCCTGGTTATGCCTCTAAATATGTTTTTCTTTTGTCTTCATTATAATTACAAACGACTGGCTATTCACACTGTTTCAATCCCTAATTTCTTTTTTCAAAGTTCTCACTTCACATTTGAAACTGTATCAGATGTCCTACTTGGAAAAAAAGAAACATTTCAGTAAGCATTCTTATTTAGAAAAAATCATAAAAAATAACAGCTAGGTGGCAGGTCCATCTGAGGGCTATGTAGAATGTTAGCTTAGCACACCATCAATACACGACAATTTATGAGAGTAAAACCATGTTTGTTCTCCAAATTTACTTTATAATGCAAGTCGAGTCTTTTAAATAACCTTCTGTGATCTGATTTGGCTTCAGATAAAAAAATCGGACAGAAAATAAATTATTTTATAGTATTCTGCACAATGATAAAGTCTATATCGATTAGCATTACATTATAAATATAATCTATTATTATGAAAATATGTGATTCACAGGTAAATCAAATATCATTGCAATCACGTTTATAGTCTTCAAAACGTCTTTATCTGCATGTTACAGCGATCTCTGGAAGCTTTGTTTTTATGTCAGGACTTCCTGAATATCACATGATTATGGCCCTTCTTCATGTGTTCCATATATGGACTGCATGTGCACACGGCGCCCTCAGGTTGCCAGTATGGATTGAAAAAACAGTGCATCAGAGTATCCAGCGCTCATAATGATTACAACGGCCCATTTGGGTATAAATTCAATAAATATTATTCCTGTCTATATAAATCTGAAGTAAACCTATGCGAATCTATCAATATTTCTCCAAATCTGCACATTTTTGAGCTAAAAGCCCTGAGAGACGTTGTTTTGTCAAGCGCTGTCATGACGACCTCACAGGAGTTTTTTTCTGAATGAGACCGGCTGACGCTCATAATTCATATTAAAGGTATCGACTCATTTTTTTATTACATAAGTCCTGACACAAATTAGACATAACTGTCGCTATAAGTTTCTTAGAATACAATAGTGGTCAAAACTGAAACTTGAGTCTTTTATATTTTTAATGATGTATAGGTATTTAGTGATATATAGGTAATGATGTATAGGTATTACTTTGTATGTCAAGGTTATAACTTTAAATCTGATAGTAACTTTGAACTATTTAAACAAAAAAAAAAACACTTCAGTGCACCGGCGCTCTGGCAACGGTTAACAGGTTAACAAAGAAATGGTCTCTAAAACTATTGGCTTAAATGACCCCTATATGTTACACTGTGGAGCACGTGGATAAGAAAGTAAGCATTCCTCTGCCTACACTCCTCGAGTGCAACCAAATCTCTAATGTTCACGCCGAGATTCCTATGCCGGAAGCTTACTGGGCATAGACATCTTACAGGCACACAAGGTCCGAGAGAAGATACGTGGCCCAGGAGATGCACCGTTTGCTCAAAGGCTTGGCCTAGGACTGGACGTTTTCAATGTTTAAAAAACATTCCGAAATAACGTTTTCCTAACCTAATGGGAATGTTAGCAAAACGTTCTGACAACTTATTTTTGTTAGCTGGGTTGTCTCTATTGTTTTGTGGTGCAAACGAGCCCCATTCAGTCTCAGTCTCCCCTGCACACATTCACACCTCTCCGGCCTGGTTATGGTTCTAAATATGTTTTTCTTTTGTCTTCATTATAATTACTAACGATTGGCTATTCACACTGTTTCAATCCCTAATTTCTTATATAATATATTATTAAGATGATCATCGTCGTCGGTGATGTGTGCCTTGGAGGTGCTCACAGACCACTTGAGGTGAGGAGTTACAAAACAGCCATCTTAGAGAACGGTTATATGAGTTATCTTCAGCCAAGCAACAACCAGATCAGCGTGAAAGAGGTATTTGGTCAAGTGCCTAAACCTCAGCTTCATCCAGCACCAACCTCCACCTGTGGCTCAATGATGCTCAGTGGAGACTGCTTGGGGCAGACTGTCTTCGCCCGTACTCCCGACGACCACAGACTCGCTCCATCCATGGAGGATCTAGAGTTTCTGAAGATAATGGAAGCTGAATGCTATCAGGACAGCTCCAAAAGCTGGGTTGCCCCTTTACCCTTTCGGTCGCTGAGACGGCGGCTGCCTAACAACAGGAAACAGGCTTTTGACCGTCTTGTCTCACTCCGACGCTCATTGGAAAAACGACCACAGATGAAAGCCGACATCCTAGAGTTTATGGGAAGATGCTCAAGAAGGCACACGCAGAAGTCGCCCCACCAGTGCAGCCTGGACAAGAGCATTGATTTTCTTCCTTTCCTGTGCTATAGGAACAACAACCTTACCTCCGACATTGTGGACTGCAGAATGCGGGTTCACCTTTTTGGGAATAGTCCCTCGCCTGCCGTTGCAGTGTATGGTCTGCGACGGGCAGCTAAGGAAGCAGAAGCCGACTATGGTAGTGATGCAAGCGTTCGATGAATCTTCGAGTTCTATGTTGACGACGCTTTCTATGTTGACGAGTCCTTCAGGACCGAGGAAGAGGCCATCAGCATCCTTGGACGAGCACAGAAGATGCTTGCAGCTTCTAACCTCAGGCTGCACAAAATTGCTTCAAATCGACCGGCAGTCATCGAAGCATTTCCATCTGAAGATCGCACCAAGGATGTCAACAGTCTAGATCTCTTCGTTGATGATCTGCCCATCCAACGTAGCCTTGGATTGTTCTGGAACATGCGCACAGACACCTTCATGTTTCAAATCAAAGATGACCAGAAGCCATTCACTTGCAGAGGGGTACTCTCAACCATGAACAGCCTCTACGAACCTCTAGGGTTCTTTGTACCCATCAAGTTACATGGAAGACTGATACTCAGGGAACTCACCACGCAAGCAGAGGACTGGGACTCACCTCCTCCCAAAGACATGGAGATTGAGTGGACTAGATGGAAACAGTTACTCCAAGACCTAGAGGGGCTCCAGATACCACGCCCCTATACGTCCTTCTCCACCGCAAGCACGCTAAGAAGAAAACTCTTTGTCTTTGCAGACACATCAGTCAAGGCAATAGCAGTCGTAGCTAACCTCATGATGAAAAGCTACCAAGAACAGACTGAGATTGGCTTTGTCTTCGGGAAGGCAAAGTTGGCCCCCCATCCCATTAACTATCCCGAGACTTGAGCTCTGGCCGGCTGTACTCGCCATCAAGTTTGCCGAGATGGTAGTCACAGAGATGGACACAACATTCGACAACATCACCTACTACACAGATAGGAAGGTTTTATTGGGGTACATCCAGAACCAGTCAAGGATATTCCATGTTTACATACACAACAGGATCCAACGAATCAATCAATCAACCTGTTCCGGCCAGTGGAAGTACATCTCAATGCACCTCAACCCAGCTGACATTGGGTCAAGAACTGTGACACCACCCTTGCTTAGCAGCACAACTTGGCTCATAGGACCAGCCTTTCTCCATGAAGCATCTTCGCATTCGCCTGAGCTTCAAGATACTTATAACCTTATTGACCCTGACACTGACTCTGAAGTGCGTCCCCAAGTGGTGGCAAGTCTCACACATGTTACCAGAGATATGGTAAACCCACAACCCTTTTAACGCTTCTCCAAGTTCAGCACTCTCCTCACAGCCATAGCGTCATCCACGTGGCTCGTTCCTTTGCCCACTCCACCCAGAATGAATGTCAAGGGTGGTACATCTCTCGCGCTACAGTGGAAGAGTTGTTGGGGGCCAAAGTGTGCATTGTGAAGAGTGTCCAGAATAAGTGCTATACAGAGGAACTTAAGTGTATCAACTCAGGATCCAACAATCCCATCTTCCAGCAGCCTGTGGAAATTGCACCCCACCAAGACCAACTTCTTAGAGTAGGAGGTCGGATTGGACAGTCGGATCTGAGCACGAATGAGACTCACCCCATCATCATTACTAATCCAGGCTTCAACAGTGTGGAAGAGTACCTGGACACACAGAGCTGCACCTGGGTATTCAACCTGCCCCACATATCTCATATGGGTGGCATGTGGGAACGAATGATTGGCATTGCCCGCCGTATTTTGGACTGCATGCTACTTGAGCAGAGGGGGCCTCACCTTACACATGAAGTTCTGACCACACTCATGGCCGAGGTAGCTGCAATCATGAATGCTAGACCACTCATCCCAGTGCCATCGGATCCGGAATCGCTTCTCATGCTCACCCCAGCAATGCTCCTGACTTTTAAGACAGGCTCTGCACCTCCTCCTCCGTCAGGAAGCTTCGAGGAAGCGCATCTCAACGGAGAGGAGTGGAAGTGGGTTCGGGGCCTACCAGACATAGGTGGAAACATGAATACCTCAAAACATTGGATCTTCGGCACAAGTAGCAAGGAAAAAGGCTGAACCTCCAAGAAGGAGACATAGCTCTCTTGAAAGACAATCAGGCAAAGATAAATCAATAGCCTAAGAGCATTATCACAAAAACCTTTCCAGGAGAAGATGGATTGGTCCGGAAGGTTCAAGTGGAAGTCATCATGGATGGAACCAGAAAGACTTTTTCTCGGCCCAATACAGAAGTGGTTCTGCTTCTTTCTCCAATGACTGATTCTGTAAATTGATGTGGGCTCTTTAATGACCCCAAGCGGAGAGTGTCATGGCACTTGAAAATGTGTTCTACTTTGTTTCATCAGCTCAGTGTTGTTTGTTTATCTTTGTAACCATAGTAACGCAGTACTAGTGCATGTTAGGAAACAGGAAGTAAAATTGCCATGTGGTAATCAGCTACAGGAATGCGTGAGCTTTACAAGTCGTCAGTTTCTGAGTCGATTGCTTTTCCTACTCCCTTTTTGCTAAGGCAATGTCTGTAAGACTTCCTGCTCAGCTACTGTTCGGACGCCCTCGCTTACTGCTCCGCGCTTTGCTCTATCGCTTTTATATTTCTACATTTTATCTCCTTTTATCATCTAATTTTAACTTCAGCAAATCAGCAAAGTGCTCAAACGCTTGGATTACTACAAAAAAAAGCAGAATTATTTTATTCGACCAGCCTCCCACTGAAAGCTTACATTCCGGGGAAGAGAAAACACAACTGCCTACATTCATAAGGATAAGAAAATGCCTCCTCTGGAATCTACTTGCTCCAACTGCCACAGACTTTTACAAAGGATTGCAATTCTTGAAACAAAGTTAATTGCGGGACCACCAAACCAGACGGAACACACAACAAAGCTTCGTCATGGACGTCCTCAGCATACAGCCGGTGAGTCCCATGAATCTAGTGTTTCTCGACAGGCCATACTGAGTGTAGAGAAACAAGCCGATCGTTTTACTAATCGATGGCACAAACAGGGTGCGAGACCCAAAGGCACTCGAGACATCAGATTGTCACGAGGATCACATATTACTGCAGTAGCATCCTCTACCCCAGATACGGCTCTGACAAGGACTGCAAACACTGGTCTCCTACCACCGCCTATACATCTTGAGAACAGATTTGAAGTATTAATAAATGAGGAATCCCCAAATTTGATGAATGTGATCGCACACAGACTGAATCAGCCAGTAGCTAACACTGATGCTAACTGGGGCTCAAGGTCGACCAGACAGCGGCACTCAGCTCACAGTGCAGCCGAGCCCAGGACTCTGATAGTGGGCGACTCCGTAATCAGAAACATTAATAGCAGGGATACAACAACGTGCTGCTTTCCACAAGCAACAACATCTTATGTAAACAGGGAACTTGAGAACATTCTGATGAAACATAAGACTGCAAATCGACTCATCATTCATGTGGGGAAGAATGATATTCATAAAGAGCAGTCGGAACTTCTTAAAAGGATTTCAATGAACTTTTTGAAACACTTAAAAGACTGAAAGTTCAATACATTCATCAGTGGACCACTCCCAGCAAGAGGAACAAACAGGTTTTCACGGTTGCTTGGGTTTAATACATGGCTGCAAAAAACCTGCAATATAAAAGGAGTGAACTTTATTGACAACTTCAATCTTTTCTGGAGTCAGAGGCAACTGTTTCAACAGAATGGCCACCACCCAAACAAACTTGGTTCAAGTGTGCTAAAGGACAATATCTACTTCTCCCTCCGTCATCCTTCTGCAATGTGTGCCAATCCACTCAACCTGAATGGCACACACACACCTGGATACAGTATGAATGACCACAGGATTTCACTTCAGCACCTGAATGGACATGCGGTTGACACATCACACAAGGACAGTGATAACACCACTCAGCCACAACAACCTCTGCTCACGGACACAATCTCAGCTGAGCCCTGCCCACAGAGCTCACCACAGACAGACTGTGACATACCAGCACTGCTCCAAGATATAGCACCCAAGGACGACTTTCTGGAAAACAGCCAGGGAAACCAGGACAGCATATTACAGCCTCCAATAACACCAGAGCAACAATTCCTCTCACCGGAAACGTTATCACTCTCTCCAGCATCTCCACTTCTGTGCTTCTCAGAGAAAATGGAACAACTGGTGCATGCTGGAACTAGACTATCCCACTCTTTTGCTGTGAGCCCCCAGATACCAACCAAAAAACGCCAGGCCCCACAACCACCAAAGCCTCCCTCCCCCTGTGAGAGCTCTTCGGCCTCTGCCACAGCGCCAGGGCCCACACCCTCCTCCAGCGGCTCGAGGTGAACCAAAAACAACTGATACCAGCTCTCAGTGATATGTGTCGGGTCCCCGCTATGATAACAATAACTTTCTCAAATGTTTACAGAACAAGCGGGAACCCAGTGTGTCTGTATCTTTTTCTATTGCTGTTCGATTACATGATAGAAAGTCTAAGGCCTTCAAAAGCCGTACAGCAAACCCATCTAATCTGGTGCCTATTACACGACATACCAAGATTGCTGTGGGGACAAAAAGTAAGACTGTTAAGTTAGCACTTTTAAACATCCGTTCACTTAAAAATAAATCACTTTTAGTCAACGACTTAATAACCACATACAACCTGGATTTTATGTTGCTAAATGAAACTTGGCTAGAACAAAGTTGCAGTGCAACAGTCCTCAATGAAACAGCCCCTCCTAACTTAACTTTTATGAGTGTCTGCAGAGCTGTCAGAAGAGGCGGAGGTTTAGTTGCTCTTTATAAAGATGTCTATCAATGTAAGCAAATATCATTTGGGAATTACCCGTCTTTCGAATATCTGGGTATTGTGTTAAAAGGTGCTCCACGCATTTTACTTATCATTGTTTACAGGCCTCCAAAATACTCTCCAGCTTTTGCTGAGAACTTAACAGAACTGTTATCAACAATTTCCTCAGAGTTTGACTGATTTGCCATTGCTGGAGATTTTAACATTCACATAGATAATGCAGAAAACAATATGGCAAAAGAAATCAAAACTGTTTTAAAAACTTTTGATCTGACTCAGCATGTACATGGACCCACACATAATCGTGGACACACTCTAGATTTACTTATCAGTAAGGGTCTAAACATTTCATCAATTGTTATTAAGGATGTAGCACTGTCTGATCATTTTTGTATTTTCTTTGATATATTGATCTCTCCTGCCATTGAAGCTAGATATGTGTCTGTCAAGAAGAGATGCTTAAATGAGAACACTAGTGTACTATTTATGAAGGCTATATCTTTAACACCAAGCATATCTGCTGACTCTGTTGATTTTCTCCTTGATTCTTTTAACTCAAAAGTTAAGAGTGTAATTGATGATATTGCTCCTGTGAAAGTCAGGAAGAAGAGTGGCAGACAAAAAGCACCTTGGAGAAACTCAACAGCAGTGCAAAATATGAAAAGACAATGCAGAAAAGCAGAGCGCATGTGGCGGAAGACAAAACTTGTAGTCCATTATAACATCTACAAAGACAGCATCCATGCTTTCAATAAGGAACTAAGCAAAGCTAGACAGACTTTCTTCTCGAATATTATAAACAGCAATATAAACAACACACGCACTCTTTTTGCTACTGTAGAGAGACTGACAAACCCCCCAAGCCAGATTCCCAGTGAAATGCTCTCAAGTGAGAAAGTGCAGTGAGTTTGCTTCTTTCTTCTCTGAGAAAATCAATAATATCAGAAAGGTGATCAGCTCATCCTTGAGTTGCGCTGGTGTCAGGCAGATCAGACAACAGCCTGAGAAAGTAGCCACTATGTCTGATTTCGAAGAAATTGATGGCAAAATTTTGGAAGAAACCGTACAGCACCTAAAAACATCAACCTGTGCCCTTGACGCACTTCCCACATCTTTTTTCAAAAATGTGTTACACAGCTTAGAAGCAGATCTCCTAGAAGTGGTAAATACCTCACTTCTCTCTGGGAGTTTTCCGACCTCCCTGAAAACTGCTGTTGTCAAGCCCCTCCTGAAAAAGAGCAATCTGGATAAGACCATATTAAACAACTATAGACCGATCTCAAATCTTCCTTTCATAGGCAAGATCATTGAAAAAGTTGTGTTCAATCAGCTGAACAAATTCTTAAGCTTGAATGGATACTTTGACCATTTTCAATCTGCTTTCCGACCGCACCACAGTACAGAGACCGCGCTCATAAAAATAATAAATGATATTCGCTTAAATACTGATACAGGCAAATTATCAGTGCTGGTACTACTCGACCTCAGTGCTGCATTTGACACTGTCGATCCCAAAATACTTCTTGACAGGCTGGAAAACTGGCCGGGCTTTCTGGGATAGTCCTAAAATGGTTCAGGTCATACTTAGGAGGCAGAGGTTATTATGTGAGTATAGGAGACCATAAGTCTGAGTGGACATCCATGACATGCGGAGTACCGCAAGGCTCAATTCTTGCGCCACTCCTATTCAACCTGTACATGCTCCCAATGAGCCAAATAATGAGAAAGAACCAAATCGCTTACCACAGCTATGCAGACGACACACAGCTCTACTTATCCCTATCGCCTAACGATTACAGCCCCATTGACTCCCTTTGCCAATGCATTGATGAAGTAAACAATTGGATGTGCCAAAACTTTCTTCAGTTAAACAAAGACAAAACTGAAGTCATTGCGTTTGGAAACAAAGATGAAGTTCTCAAGGTGAACGCATACCTTCAGTCTAGGGGTCAAACAACTAAAAATCAAGTCAGGAATCTGGGTGTGTCTCTGAGTCAGACCTTAGTTTCAGTAGTCATGTCAAAGCAATAACTAAATCAGCATACTATCACCTGAAAAATATTGCAAGAGTTAGATGCTTTGTTTCCAGTCAAGACTTAGAAAAACTTGTGCATGCTTTCATCACCAGTAGGGTGGATTATTGTAATGGACTTCTCACTGACCTTCCCAAAAAGACCATAAGACAGTTGCAGCTCATACAGAACGCTGCTGCTAGGATTCTGAGCAGAACCAGAAAATATGAACACATCACACCAGTCCTCAGGTCTTTACACTGGCTGCCAGTTACATTTAGGATTGATTTTAAAGTATTATTACTGGTATATAAATCATTCAATGGCCTAGGACCTCAATACATTGCAGATATGCTCAGTGAATATAAACCCAACAGATCACTCAGATCATTAGGATCACATCGGCTAGAAATACCAAGGGTTCACTCTAAGCATGGCGAGTCTGCTTTTAGCTACTATGCCAGCCGCAGCTGGAACCAGCTTCCAGAAGAGATCAGATGTGCTCCTACAGTAGTCACATTCAAATCCAGACTCAAAACACATCTGTTTAGCTGTGCATTTACTGAATGAGCACTGTGCCACTGTTCGTCTGACTGTTTGCACTGTATTTTATTTTATGTTTTAATTATTCTGATTTCATTTGATTATTTCTGTATTTTATCTTTTATTTCTAAACTGTTTTAATTATTCTGATTTCTTTTGATTATTTTAATTTCTTCTATGTAAAGCACTTTGAATTACCATTGTGTATGAAATATGCTATATAAATAAACTTGCCTTGCCTTGCCTAAGTATTTCTCATTGCGTAACATTAGGTTACTGCTTATTTTAATTTTGTAAGATTATTGAGACAGCTAAGTTAGCTTTATGTTTATTGCTGCTGGTTGTTTTTCTAGCTTGATTGTGTTTATCATATAGGCTAATCTGTATTATTTACATTGTTACTGTGTATTTGGGTTTGATTTAACCTGTTAACCGTTGCCAGAGGGCCTGCGCACTGAAGCGTTTTTTTCCCCACTAGTTTAATGTTTATGAATGGATTTAACGTGAAAGAATATCATTAATCTTGGCAAACGATATATCACTTTAAAGGTCTAAGCCTCAAGCATCGATGATAGAGCACTGTATTTCGTTGAAAAGCTTATAACGAATGTATTTCTTGCATTTATGTAAGCAGTACACATCAAAACACACGTAATGAAAACCGGAGTACCTACCAGTATTGTCGTAATAATGAGCCACACACGGATCCACTACTAAAAGTTCCAGATTGAATGGAAAGCTGAGTGTGACGGCCTCTATACTTGTTGTGCTATGTCTGTGTTTCAGTGGGGCGGGGCTGCAATCCTGAGAGCTGTTGGAGGACACCTGTGGTGGGAGTTTCTCTTCCGGATAAAAGCTTCCTGCTCTCTGCCTTTAGAAGGAACGAGCTAGGGGTTTTGTTTCTGGTTCTCTTACGAGAGTATCTCTCGTACTGCGAACCTATATTCCTAGAACGTTCTTATTTGGTTCCCAAAACAATAACTAAATGGGAACCGTATGGGAACATTAGGGGGAAAGTTCTGTGTTTGTTGGGTTCTTTGTTAGCTGGGATTGAACCTAATGCATTACACTAATCAATCAGGACTTTGAATTTCCATTCTGTAACAGCATTTCATCTGATTCTGAACTAAATTCTCTCATTGTCTTTCTATCACTCACAACTCGCATGCGCTCCATTCCATGCCATCTTTACACCAAACATCCAGCGTCTCCAGGCAACCATTAACCATTAATCCAGCTAACAAAAATAAGTTGTCAGAACGTTTTGCTAACATTCCCATTAGGTTTCATTTTTAAACATCGAAAACGTCCAGTTTTTTTTATTGAGAACGTTCCCTGCAGGTTATTTTTAGGTTTTATTTTACAGTATATTTTAAAGAGAGCTTTCCAGAAGGGAACATTGCAAGAAATGCAAGTTATAGTTTTTTTTTAATAACCAAAAGAGAGCGTGTTCTTAAAATGTTATGTATAAACGTTTAGACAAAACGTTCTTTAAACATTTTTTAAAAAACTGGATGTTTTGAACATTTAGAAAACATTTAAAAAAATATATGTTTTTATAACATTTCCAAAATGAGAAAACTTTAATACTTAAAACCAAAACAAAAAAAACGGTTGTTTGGAACGTTCATAAAACATTCAGAAATAACGTTTTCATAACTTAATGGGAATGTTAGAAAAACATTCTAAGAACATATTTTTGTATCTGAGAATGTTGTTCTATGAATGTTTTCTTTCCACATGAGAACATCAGTCAAGAAAAAATAACATCCCAAGGCCATTCCATGAACGTTATAAGAACCTTTTCACACAACATTATGAGAACATCACAAGCACGTTTCATGAACGTTGTTATAAGAACGTTTTCACTCAACATTATGAGAACATCAGTCAAGAACAAATAACATCACAAGCACGTTCCATGAACGTTGTTAATAAGTACGTTTTCACTCAACATTATGAGAACATCACAAGCACGTTTCATGAAAGTTTTTATAAGAACGTTTTCACTCAACATTAGGAGAACATCAGTCAAGAACAAATAACATCACAAGCACGTTCCATGAACGTTGTTATAAGAACGTTTTCACTCAACATTATTAGAACATCACAAGCACGTTTCATTAACGTTGTTATAAGAACGTTTTCACTCAACATTATGAGAACATCACAATCACGTTTCATGAACGTTGTTATAAGAACGTTTTCACTCAACATTATGAGAACATCACAATCACGTTTCATGAACGTTGTTATAAGAACTTTTCACTCAACATTATGAAAACATCCCAATCACGTTCCATGAACGTTGTTATAAGATTGTTTTCACCAGTGCTCGAAGTGGGGCGAGAGCGCGTTGTGAGTGAGCGCGCGGGTGCAGCCTCCGTGTTGCCAGATCCTACCAGATCCTAATGGAATGGTGGTCTTCTGGACCTGTTTTTCTGATTTAATGTGACATTTTATGAAGTTAGTAAAGTGGAAAGTTGCATGTTAGGGTTAGTGATATATTAATCTTATTTCCAAAACACAAGCTTTGAACGTATTTCGGATTATTATTAAATTTTTGTTGTTGTCGTTTGGCTTGTTTTTCGTAGCAATAGATGGCAACATTCTACCTTCTGCATTACAGTTTTTCTCAATTGCTAAAACACTAAACCCTATTGTCTGAACCAAATGCTCAGTTGCCTGAACCCACTGATTGAATCAATCACTCTTTTGGCAAAACTATTAGCACTTTTCACCTGTTTAGACACAACTTGCCAACACATTTTCATTATGATGCACCCGTGCTGCATAATGGTGAGCACAGGTGACAAAAGTCAAACACAATTAAAGCAAAGGTGTCACCGCTTGAACACAACAACTCAAAATTGATCACACTTGTGGCTAATGATGTGAGGGACATATACAGTAAGCCAGTTCAGAGAGCACTGGTTTGTGAGGCCCTACAATGGACAGAAATCTGAGAGGAAGAGTTCGTGTGAGAGGAGGTCGAGGTGGTCAGCGAAGACAAAGAACAGTAATATCTGATGAAATCAGAGCTACTGTGATTGACCATGTTCTTGTCCATGGTATGAGCATGGGGAGGCTGGACAAAGGGTACAACCAAACATCAGTAGACTCACTGTGTCCACCATAATCTGAAGATTTAGAGAAGAGAACAGGTAATTACCTTTTTTTGACATTATAGTACAGTATGTAAATGTTGACAGCAATTACTGTATGACATACTATATACTGTACCACAGTATACTGTAAGTAAATATATGTTTCAGTACATCACTGTACCAATGTACTGTAGAATTGTAATGGAGGGTTGGTCTAACTGTTTGTAGGCCTGGTATTCCATGTATATTTTTTGTAACTCCATGTTCTATTTTTGTAGAATTGAAAGACTGCCACATGGGGGGTCACTAATCCTCCACACACCAAGAGACCCTAATTGTTGATATGGTCCGTGAGAACAATGCCATTAAACTGAGTGAAATTCAGCAAAAGATCATTGAGGACCATGTAAATTTTGAGGGTATCAACAGTGTCAGCCTCTCTACTGTTGATCGTGTCCTCAAGCGCAACAACTGCGCATGAAACCGCTATACAGAGTGCCATTTGATCGCAACTCAGACAGAATCAAAGAGCAAAGATTCCAGTATGTACAGGTTGGCATATATCCAGACACATTCAATGTTGATTACTCTAAGTTGTGATTTACTGTAGTGGCCTAAATCACTTTTTCCATATCACTTACAAAACTATATCTATTTCTAGAGAGGGTTTTTCAACTGGATGCAATGGAAAGACCCCATGAATACATCTACATGGATGAAGCTGGGTTTAATCTCACCAAAAGGAGAAGGAGAGGCCGTAATGTGATTGGCCATCGGGCCATTGTTGGTGTTCCTGGGCAGCGTGGTGGCAATGTCACATTATGTGCTGCCATCAGCAATCATGGGGTTGTCCACCATCATGCCAACCTGGGGCCCTACAACACTCACCAGCTCCTGATTTCCCTCAATCACATGCGAGATGCTCTGTTAGGGCAGCAGGATGAGCATCCCATCTATGTTGTTGTTTGGGACAATGTGAGTTTTCACAGAGCCCTCCAGGGTAGAGAGTGGTTCAATATGAACCAAGGTTTTATCAATCTTTGCCTTCCACCGTACTCCCCTTTCCTAAACCCCATTGAGGAATTCTTCTCCTCATGGCGGTGGAAGGTATATGAACGCCAACCTTACACCAGGGTAAATCTCCTGCAAGCCATGGGACTTGCCTGTGGTGACATCGGTGTGGAGGCACGCCAAGCCTGGATACGGCATGCCAGGGGGTTTTTCTCCCGTTGCCTGGCCAGACAAAATGTGGCCTGTGATGTGGATGAAGTCCTGTGGCCTGACCCAGTACGGAGACATGATGCTGTGGCTGAGTAATGCACTTATTTGTATATTTTTGTACTTTATTTTTACACACACACACTTACTGTACACAAGTGGCAAACGCATAAGATTTCTGTTTGTTTTTACAAGTGCTATGTGTAAATACACAAGATTTCTGTTTTGTCTTTTTGTACAAGTGCTAAATGCACAGGTTTTTTTTGTTTTGCAACATGCATTTAGCCTACAGTGAACAATAAACATTTATTTCTCCAGCTTCATGTACTGAGCATTGTGTTTTCTATTTTTCTACGTAGTGTTAAGTGACTGTTCAGTAGTGTTTTTAATTTTGATTGACTCGGGGCACGATTTGACAACATAGTTCAGATTTGAGCACAGATTGAACTGTTTTGAGGTGAAAGTTTGGTTTTGGAAGAAGAGTCTGAGGTTTTGTGAATGTAGCTTGAAAATTGGGTTTTGTGTTCACAGTTTAGAGAAAAGGAGAGCAGCTTTCAAGAAATGTGTCTTAGCAATCGAGAAAAACTGTAATAAAAAAAGCGTATAGACAAACTGTAATTGCTGACAGGAAGATACACACATTCGGTAAGACAAACGCAATGATCATCGTGATTATCTGTAAGAAAACGTATGACTGATGAATTATGAAATCAATGTGTATTTAATGCAATACGAATCGACATAGCGTTTATCACTATGTAGAAAACTATGGATAAATATATTTTCTGCCTTGTTCTGTGAAAAGATGCCGTTGGGATCGAAAACGGAAGTTATTTTAAATAATCTATGGCGTTTTAAAGTGAGTTTTGGTTTTATATAAATTATATTCATCTTATTGCCATATGTTAATGTTTATGTCACAATGATAAAACGGCACTTTTGACTGCAAAAGTCACCAAAAGCCAAACTAATAATGCTAACGTTACTTGTATTAATAGAAACACATGTCCATACCTGTGTATTATCTGACTTATTTATCCATTTTGCTTGAGTGTAAATAGGTCGTTGTTGCTGCTGTGTAAGTATTTGATTGACAGCCTGACATAAATTTTCAGTCATACATTTAATAACAGCAGAATTATTTGCAGATTACAGAGATGAAGAACAAAAGACTTTACAGTTCTTCTGTACATGTCCATCCATGCTGGCCTGTGCAATATTTGACTCATATAATAGTGAATCATGTGTGATTTTTTTTCTCCCTCTTTCTTTTATGTGAACACATGTCTGTAAAAATCTTTCCAGTTCATTGCATCCTTTGCGGCAAGTGATATTTTAAACTGACTGTCTGTCACATTCTCAGTATTTGCATTTAGAATAGATATGGAATAGCAGCCTACATAAGCATATTTCAGAACATGTAAATTACCTCTTTGATTAAGCACTTAAGATTAGAATAACATTTTTGGGATCAATATTACTTATTTAATTTACTTATTAGGTTTCGTATATCTGCTCCACTGCCTCGTACAGTGTCAACTGCCATCAGCACCTTCATTTCAAGGTAATTAATTTATTCAGATCGACCTCATTAATACTCCAATACAAATAAGCAGTGTCTCTCTTGCATGGTTTTTTTTTTTTATTTTAGTTTTTGAGATTTGATTCACTATCAATAGCTGTTTTTCTTTTTATCTATCCATAGGGTTTAGGCTGCTTTGGCTGTCAATGCAAGTAACACACACCACATGTCGTGTAAACGACATAGGTGTAAAAACTAGCTTTAATGAACAGCTTTGATTTGTTAAGAATGCTACTTGTACTTTATACTATAATAGAAGCGCATGTTCATCCATCCATTTTTCACAAAATACCTTAAATCACCCTAGCAACACCATAGCAACCACCCAAAATACCCTAGAACACCCTAGCAACTGCCTAGCAACCACCCAGAACACCCTAGCAACTAATATAAACTATAAACCCTGGCAACCACCCAAAATACCTTAAATCACCCTAGCAACACCATAGCAACCACACAAAATACCCTAGAACACCCTAGCAACTGCCTAGCAACCACCCAGAACACCCTAGCAACTAATATAAACTTCAAACTGCTTTAAAATTCAAACTAAATTTCAACTTTAAACTAATTTCAACTATAAACTAATTTAAACTTCAACCTACTTCAAACTACTTTAAACTTTAAACTAATTTAAACTTCTAAATACTTTTAACTTTAAACTAATTTAAACTTATTTAAACTTTAAACTAATTAAAACTATAAACTAATTTAAACTTCAAATTACTTTAAACTTCAAACTAATTTACACTTTAAACTAAATATTTTATACTAATGTAAACTTCAAACTACTTTAAACTTCTTTAAACTTTCTGGTCCAAACTTTCACAAGCCAACTTAAAGTTTGTCTCGACGAACTTTTTCTAGTTAGTGGTGCTTGCCTATGGCAAAGCAACACTAGTGTTATTGTGCATACTTATTATTCTTATTCTTATTCTTATTCTTATTAGTGGTGCTTGCCTATGGCAAAGCAACACTATTGTTATCTCACATACTTATTATTAGTGGTGCTTGCCTATGGCAAAGCAACACTATTGTTATCTCACATACTTATTATTCTTATTCTTCTTATTCTTATTCTTCTGGCCACTTTTTGACACGCTACTCCTCCCGCAGTTTTTGTCACAGACCCACGAATGAGGCGTCAAAACGTGCGGCCTGTTCGGGAATGGTGTGCTATGACTTTTATAAGGGATCGGGGGTACGATGTTCGCCCCAGGGGCGAAAAACCGGCCGAAAAATCCCATAGACTTAACATTGCGTCAAACTTTGACGAGTCGTAGCTCGGAACGAGGATGTCGCAGAAACGTGTAATTTACCACATTTGAAGAGGCTGACAGACTCTGTAAGAACATACCACACAATGGGGTAAAAGTTGCACCCCTGGGGGGCAGGAGCTGCCCAAAGTTTCCCCATTGACTTACTATGGTGTAGGACGGCCCATGAAATGGGCCGTCCTACACCATAGAAACCGCTTTTATATTGAACATAACTCTGGATCACAGTGTCGTAGAGACAAAGGGGCGGGCTCATTTTACTCAGACAACCAATCAGTCTCTCAGGATCATTGTGAAGCTATCAAGCCACGCCCTAGCAACCATTTAGAGCACCTTAGCAACAACTCCCATAGACTTCCATTGAAAGAGATCGAAGGGATATCTCTGGACTGAATTGTCATAGAAACATGAGGGTGGTCTCGTTTGACTCGGGGCAGCAAACAGCCAATCATGAATCACCTCAACACTTCCTAGCCACGCCCTAGCAACCATTGTCGAGCACCTTAGCAACCAAAATCCAAAGAGGGATATCTTCCATTCTGAATGTCACAGAGGCATGGGAGTTGGTTTATATCATTCATACTGACAAGCAGCCTTTGGAGTTTCATGATTGGCAGCTGCCAAGCCACTCCCTAGCAACCAAACAGAGTACCCTAGCAACCATTTTGCAAGACCTATATCTCTGCATCAAAACATCGTATAGAGATGGGGGTTGGTTTATACATTCACATTGACTTTGGAGCTTCATGATTGGCAGCTGCCAAGCCACTCCCTAGCAACCAAACATAGTACCCTAGCAACCGTTTTGCAAGACCTATATCTCTGCATCAAAACATCGTATAGAGATGGGGGTTGGCTCTTTTTACTCATGCTAGCAAACAGGACTTGCTACATGCTAAACATGCTAGCAGTGAATAGCTACATGCTAATATTGATTAGCTAAGTGCTAAATCATGCCAATAAAATGCTACAAACTCAACAGTAACCATCTTTGACAACTACCAACCACCTAGTAACACCATAGCAACCACCCAAATTACCCTAGCAACACCCTAGCAACCACCCAGAACACCCTAGCAACTGCCTAGCAACGCCCTAGCAACCACCCAGAACACCCTAGCAACCGCCTAGCAACCACCCAGGATACCCTAGCAACCGCCTAGCAACACCCTAGCAACCACTCAGAACACCCTAGCAACCACCTAGCAACACCCTAGCAACCACCCAAAACACCCTAGCAACCGCCTAGCAACACCCTGGCAACCATCCAGAATACCCTAGCAACCGCCTAGCAACACCCAGGCAACCACCCAGAACACCCTAGCAACCGCCTAGCAACGCCCTAGCAACCACCCAGAATACCCTAGCAACCGCCTAGCAACGCCCTAGCAACCACCCAGAATACCCTAGCCACCGCCTAGCAACACCATAGCAAGCACCCAGAACACCCTAGCAACCACCTAGCAACCACCCAGAACACCCTAGCAATGCCCTAGCAACCACCCAAAATACCCTAGCAACCAACCAGAACACCCTAGCAACCACCCAGAATACCCTAGCAACCACCCAAAACACCCTAGCAACCACTCAGAAAACCTTAGCAATGCCCTAGCAACCACCTGAACAACATGAATAAGCCATATCTCAGCACCAGAACATAGTACAGACATGTTTGTTGCCTAGTATGCAATCATGTACCACACCCTAGCAACCGAGTGGCGAGTTTTGCCACTGCAAGCACCACTTCACATTTTCTTCTGGAAATGTACATTCTAGTTAAACTTATTATTATTCTTTTTATGAGCGCTAAAATTTCTGACTCTAACTCCTCCTAGAGCTTTAACTCTACAAACTCCAAACTCGGCTCAGACACTCAAACTGTTCTGACTTAGTGTGCTATATCTTTTCTAACTGATCGGACTTACGGTTTTCCTAAAAATGACGATCAAAGTCGGAAAAAACTCCCATTGACTTAACATTGCGGAATGTTCAGATTTTCAAACTGGCCAACTGCCAAAAATTCAAATCTAAACACCTTGAAGCCCTAGTCTGAATCAAACTGCCATTCTATATACTATATGAGCCATTGAGACTCATTTAAACTAATAAACTAATCTATCTTTGACACTTTTCTATCTACACTTAAACTCTTAAACTCATAATAAATTAATCAACTCTAAACTTGAACTCTTAGACTCATTTAAACTTATAAACTCTAAACTCATAAACGTATACACTTATAAACTCATACACTTATGAACTCATGAATTCATACACTTATGAACTCAAACTCATTAATTAATAAACTCTGAACTCTTACTCATTTAAACTTATAAACTCTAAACTCAAAAACTCGTACACTTATAAACTCATGAATTCATACACTTATGAACTCAAACTCATTAATTAATAAACTCTGAACTCTTGCTCATTTAAACTTATAAACTCTAAACTCATAAACTAGTACACGTATTAACTCATACACTTAAACTCATGAATTCATACTTATGAACTCAAACCCATAAATTAAACTCTGAACTCTTACTCATTTAAACTTATAAACTCTAAACTCATAAACTCGTACACTTATAAACTCATGAATTCATACACTTATGAACTCATGAATTCATAAATTTATAAACTCATGAATTCATAAATTTATAAACTCATGAATTCATACACTTATGAACTCAAACTCATACATTAATAAACTCTGAACTCTTACACATTTAAACTTATAAACTCTAAACTCATAAACTAGTACACTTATATACTCATGAATTCATACACTTCTGAACTCAAACTCATCAATTAATCAACTCTAAATTACAAAAAACGTAAAATGCATGAGCTGTTCTCTGATTGTTTCAGGAAAAGATTCGAAGCATCAGGAATGTTGAAAACAGTGCCATCTTGTGGCAGGTCAAAACCCCAAATGTTTACAGCTTGTTGTTTTATCAACTAAGCACAAATAAAAAGCCTGACAATGCTAAATGTTTTTTGATAATATAATACATTTACATAATAATAATAATGAAGTGTTTCAATAAATAAATGAATACAATTTTTCTGGCTATTAATTAAGTCATAAGAGCTTTTTAAGTCACTCCAAGAGCATTGCAAAGATTAATTTTGATCCTGAATTCATCAGCTCTATTGTGTCTTGTTACTCTAATTTAAATTTCTGATTAAATTGTAAGAATTTGACACAAAACATGATGCATACATCTAGCACAGCATTCTCAGAAAGGATGAATCTGTTATGATAGCAATTTTTTTAACTAATAACTGAAAAAAACATTATTTCCGATTATTGCTCTTGATATTGTAATAATGAATAAAGTAGATTTATTGAAATGGAAAGAACCACTTAGGAATCAGTTAATTGCTTTTTACGCATTAGAAAAAAAAAAGTCTATCTATCAAACTTTAAACTATTTTAACTGTAGTTCATAGCTGCTTTGTTCATTAATAAATACGCTGTCTGAATGAATCTGTTGAATCTCAATGACCCACCCAATTAAAGTGACCTGCTAGTGGCATTTTTAATTTCACATTTAAATATGATGCAAAACACATTAATTGAGATGTATCAACAAACTTTTAAATTTTTCATGCATTTGTGTTTCCGATTAATATCCACCTTATTCCTGACGAGCTTACTGCGTTTTGAATTATGGGTGGCACTTCCGGTTTGGGGAACTCCCATTCAAAAAGACTGAAACGAATCATTTCAAATCATAAGGTTGCCCTACAAATAAAGCTGATCCGTCAGTTTGACTTAATGAGCTATTAGTTTTCTTTCATGTTTTATCTAAGAATAACATCAGAATAACGTAACACTTGGTATTTTAACGTGACATATTATAACAAGAATATCTATAGAGCTCTGCATTCTTTTCCTCGTGATTATTTTCTTTTTTACTTTTGAATTTCGCTGTAATAGTATGATAAAGGTCAACATATACTGCACATTTGTGGTCTGTTCTCCCGATTTAATTTACGATGTAGCCTATACCAATTCACTGGAATACTCCCCAAATCCTGCACGTCTCTTTCCAGGTTTGGTTTCACAGGTAAATTTACAATTTATTATCTGTCAAAATGACTGAAATCACTTTAAAATAGTATCACGCAATGCTGAAGTAAAACATTTTTTTATTATTAAGGCAACGTATGTTACATAATACAGATTACCGCCGATGTTGCTGTGGAAAGATACTTTTTCATAGATTATTCATGGTCTGTTGAAAGTACCTTGTTTACGCTTTTACACTTTTAAATGTCCTTTTAATGTTCAATGGTTGAAGGGTAAGTAGAATAATGTAATGTCATCGTACACGGTTTAAAAATATATTATTGCGTCCAGAGCTAGTCTTTCACTGATTGTTTACAGCTTAACGGAAGTTACACCCATAATTCGCGCAAAGCGTCATGGGGCGCAGGAATAGAGAATGCGGAGATGACGTCACGCCGTGTTGCATTATGGGTCCGCGGCCATATTTACAGGATCGCGCCCTATTCCGCTCATTCCGCTGTAGTGAAATTCATGTGTTGGAGGCTGCTTTTGGATTTTCTATCACTATTTTAGATATGGTTGGTCAGTTCTGCTCGATAAGGGATTGCCATAGCAGGTCACACGACCGTTCAGGGAGGAAACTGGTCAACGGGGTACGTTTTTTCAGCGTTCCTTCTTGGAAGAAACAACAAGGGAAGCAGGTCGAGGAGCTAACGAGAAGACGCCGGATCGCGTGGGTTGCCGCACTCAGGAGGAAATGTTGATGATTATAACTCATCTTTTTTATTGAAAATGCAACTGCTCAAACCCACTGCTTATGACTCTTTCAAATAACATAACTGTAGCTGAATATTTAGCACTTTTGTTTGTTTTAATAACTTGGCAAAGAACATAAGTACCGTCTTACCTTTGCAAGTATGACTGTGCTCTCGCAGTTAACCGGCCTGTGAATGAGGAGGTCTTGTACCCAGCCGCTGCAAAACTGTGCATGAGCTTCAATGGATTTATAGCTCTTAAACTCCTGCAAAGTATACGCACTCAATCCAAAAACAAGGTAATTGACGATGTCCGGATATGTGAGAGGAGGTAGTGCGTCTGGATCCGTAATCCAGTCTTGGGCTGCCAAATCATATGGATCGACGTTGTTTATGGCGGAAAGTTTGTCCAAATAACGTTTTTTAGCAGCGGCATTCAATTTTTCCCGGTAGGGTCCCTTCTCTTTTTGTTTCAACTTCTCCATTTATTCCGTTCTTCTTCAATTTTACGTTGTCTCACCCAAACACACCCACTTTTAAATGCCATAGGAACGGCCGGCGAAAAGGTAAACAGAGAGACCGTGCCTGTAAAGATGGCGCCCACGTCCCATAATGCAACACGGCGTGACGTAACTCCGCATTCCCTATACTGTGGATAGGTTTAAACTCAATGACTCACTCAATAAAAGTGAATTGCTGCCACCTAGTGGCGGTTTTATTGATTGGTGGTAATGCTCAACGATGCAGAAAAGTATAGAAGTATCTTGCATGCCACGTGAGCATCTTTAACTGTAATGACGCAACACTTTTTTTATTTCACTTTTCACTTCAATAGTGACAGTTTTAATAGATTAATTTTGATTGTATAGAATATATTTGTTAACCCTTGTCGAATATGCAGTTTTGTCCATCTAGGGGAAACAGGGCAATTGTGTCTCAAAATGTAGCAATTTCATTTCCTCATTTCCTTCACCTGGTTACTGTGACAACGCGCGGCCATCCCCGCATTAGCTGTTCTTACAATATAGCTAATCTTGTTATTATTACGAGTTGTTGCTATAAAAGTTATGATGAAGATTTTAAAATATGCTCACTGATAAAATTGAACCATTGAGGCTGTAAGTGTAGCATACACATCTATCTATCTATCTATCTATCTATCTATCTATCTATCTATCTATCTATCTATCTATCTATCTATCTATCTTACTTTAAACTACTTTAAACTTTAAACTAATTTAAACTATAAACTAATTAAACTATAAACTACTTTAAAATTCAAACTAATTTCTTTCTTTCAAACTTTAGACTAAATTAAACTTTAAACTATTTAAAACTTTAAACTACTTTAAACTTCAAACTACTTTAAACTTCTTCAAACTTTCTGGTCCAAACTTTCACAAGCCAACTTAAAGTTTGTCTCGACGAACTTTTTCTAGTTAAGTTGGCTTGAGAAAGCCAACTTACTGAAATCCTATTTAAACTTATTATTAAGTTGGCTTGTGAGAGCCAACTTACTGAAATCCTATTTAAACTTATTATTATTAAGTTGGCTTGTGAGAGCCAACTTACTGAAATCCTACTTAAACTTATTAAGTTGGCTTGTGAGAGCCAACTTACTGATATTGTACTTAAACTTATTATTAGTGGTGCTTGCCTATGGCAAAGCAACACTAGTGTTATTGTGCATACTTATTATTCTTATTCTTATTCTTCTTATTCTTCTTATTCTTCTGGCCACTTTTTGACGCGCTACTCCTCCCTCAGTTTTTGTCACAGACCCATGAATGACCCGTGTCAAAACGTGCGGCCTGTTCGGGAATGGTGTGCTATGACTTTTATAAGCGATCGGGGGTACGATGTTTGCCCCAGGGGCGAAAAACCGGCCGAAAAATCCCATAGACTTAACATTGCGTCAAACTTTGACGAGTCGTAGCTCGGAACGAGGATGTCGCAGAAACGTGTAATTTAGCACATTTGAAGAGGCTGACAGGCTCTGTAAGAACATACCACACAATGGGGTAAAAGTTGCACCCCTGGGGGGCAGGAGCTGCCCAAAGTTTCCCCATTGACTTACTATGGTGTAGGACGGCCCATGAAATGGGCCGTCCTACAGCATAGAAACCGCTTTTATATTGAACATAACTCTGGATCACAGTGTCGTAGAGACAAAGGGGCGGGCTCATTTTACTCAGACAACCAATCAGTCTCTCAGGATCATTGTGAAGCTATCAAGCCACGCCCTAGCAACCATTTAGAGCACCTTAGCAACAACTCCCATAGACTTCCATTGAAAGAGATCGAAGGGATATCTCTGGACTGAATTGTCATAGAAACATGAAGGTGGTCTCGTTTGACTCGGGGCAGCAAACAGCCAATCATGAATCACCTCAACACTTCCTAGCCACGCCCTAGCAACCATTGTCGAGCACCTTAGCAACCAAAATCCAAAGAGGAATATCGTCCATTCTGAATGTCACAGAGGCATGGGAGTTGGTTTATATCATTCATACGGACAAGCAGCCTTTGGAGTTTCATCATTGGCAGCTGCCAAGCCACTCCCTAGCAACCAAACAGAGTACTCTAGCAACCATTTTGCAAGACCCCATCTCTATATCAGAACATCGTATAGAGATGGGGGTTGGTTTATATAATTCATACTGACAAGCAGCCTTTGGAGTTTCATCATTGGCAGCTGCCAAGC
Source organism: Siphateles boraxobius (assembly GCF_051911475.1). NCBI lineage: Eukaryota > Metazoa > Chordata > Actinopteri > Cypriniformes > Leuciscidae > Siphateles > Siphateles boraxobius. The sequence continues at coordinate 31,205,485 of NW_027508722.1, forward strand.
CACTCCCTAGCAACCAAATAGAGTACCCTAGCAACCATTTTGCAAGACCTACATCTCTGCATCAGAACATCGTATAGAGATGGAGTTTGGGTCTTTTGACTCATGCTAGCACACAGGACTTTCAACATGCTAAACATGCTAGTTGTGAATAGCTACATGCTAATATTGATTAGCTAAGTGCTAAATCATGCCATTAACATTATAAAAACTCTATAGTAACCAAATGTGAACACTACCAACCACCTAGTAACACCATAGCAACCATCCAGAATACCATAGCAACCACCTAAAACACCCTAGCAACCACCCAAAACACCCTAGCAACCGCCTAGCAACACCATAGCAACCACCCAGAATACCCTAGCAACCGCCTAGCAACACCCTAGCAACCACCCAGAACACCCTAGCAACCGCCTAGCAACACCCTAGCAACCACCCAGAATACCCTAGCAACCACCTAGCAACACCCTAGCAACCACTCAGAACACCCTAGCAACCGCCTAGCAACACCCTAGCAACCACCCAGAACACCCTAGCAACCGCCTAGCAACCACCCAAAACACCTTAGCAACCACCCAGAATACCCTAGCAACCGCATAGCAACACCATAGCAACCACCCAGAACACCCTAGCAACCGCCTAGCAACACCCTAGCAACCACCCAGAACACCCTAGCAACCGCCTAGCAACACCCTAGCAACCAACCAGAACACCCTAGCAACCCCCTAGCAACCACCCAGAACACCCTAGCAACCACCCAAAACACATTAGCAACCACCCAGAATACCCTAGCAACCGCATAGCAACACCATAGCAACCACCCTGAATACCCTAGCAACCGCCTAACAACCAACCAGAACACCCTAGCAACCGCCTAGCAACACCATAGCAACCACCCATAACACCCTAGCAACACCCTAGCAACCACCCAGAATACCTTAGCAACCACTCAGAATACCCTAGCAACACCATAGCAACCACCAATAAACCCCCAGCAACGCCCTAACAACCACCCAGAATACCCTAGCAACCGCCTAGCAACCACCAAGAACACCCTAGCAACCACCTAGCATCACCCTAGCAACCGCCTAGCAACACCATAGCAACCACCCTGAATACCCGAGCAACTGCCTAGCAACACCATAGCAACCACCCAGAACACCCTAGCAACCACCTAGTAATGCCCTAACCACCCAGAATACCCTAGCAACCGCCTAGCAACCACCAAGAACACCCTAGCAACCACCTAGCAACCACCCATAACACCCTAGCAACGCCCGAGCAACCACCCACAACACCCTAGCAACCGAGTGCCGAGTTTTGCCACTGCAAGCACCACTTCACATTTTCTTCTGGAAATGTACATTCTAGTTAAGTTGGCTTGTGAGAGCCAACTTACTGATATTGTACTTAAACTTATTAAGTTGGCTTGTGAGAGCCAACTTACTGATATTGTACTTAAACTTATTATTATTATTATTCTGTCAAAAATTTACAACTCTATCTCCTCCTAGAGCTTTAACTCCACATACTCCAAACTCGGCACAGACACTCAGACTGTTCTGACTCGGTATGCTATATCTTTTCTAACTGATCGGACTTACGGTTTTCCTAAAAATGACGATCAAAGTCGGAAAAAACTCCCATTGACTTAACATGGCGGAATGTTCAGATTTTCAAACTCCCCAACTGTCAAAAATTCAAATCTAAATACCTTGAAGCCCTAGACTGAATCAAACTGCCATTCTATATACTATGAGCCATTGAGACTCATTTAAACTAATAAACTCATATATCTATGACACTTATCTATCTACACTTAAACTCTTAAACTCATAATAAATTAATAAACTCGAAACTTGAACTCTTAGACTAATTTAAACTTATAAACTCTAAACTCATAAACTCATACACTTATAAACTCATACACTTATAAACTCATGAATTCAAACTCTTATGAACTCAAACTCATAAATTAATAAACTCTGAACTCTTACTCATTTAAACTTATAAACTCTAAACTCATAAACTCGTACACTTATAAACTCATGAATTCATACACTTATGAACTCATGAATTCATAAACTTATAAACTCATACACTTATGAACTCATGAATTCATACACTTATGAACACAATCTTTCTATCTCTCTTTCTTTCTTTCTCTCTTTCTTTCTAAATAATCTTTCTATATTTCTTTCTTTCTAACTAATCTTTCTATCTTTCTTTCTTTCTTTCTTTCTAACTAATTTTACTTTCTATCTTTCTTTCTAACTAATCTTTCTTTCTTTCTAACTAATCTTTCTATCTTTCTTTCTATCTCTCTTTCTAATCTTTCTTTCTAACTAATCTTTCTTTCTTTCTTTCTTTCTTTTCTAACTAATCTATTTCTTTCTAACTAATCTTTCTTTCTTTCTTTCTAACTAATCTTTCTATCTTTCTTTCTTTCTTTCTAATCTTTCTTTCAATCTTTCTTTTTTTCTTTCTTTCTAACTAATCTTACTTTCTAACTTTCTTTCATTCTAACTAATCTTTCTTTCTAACTAATCTTTCTTTCTTTCTAACTAATCTTTCTATCTCTCTTTCTTTCTTTCTCTCTTTCTTTCTAACTAATCTTTCTATCTATCTTTCTTTCTTTCTAATCTTTCTTTCAATCTTTCTTTCTTTTTAGCAACCACCCAAAATACCTTAAAACACCCTAGCAACACCATAGCAACCACCCAAAATGCTCTAGAACACCCTAGCAACCACCCAGAACACCCTAGCAACCACCCAAAATACCTTAAATCACCCTAGCAACACCATAGCAACCACCCAAAATCCCCCAGAACACCCTAGCAACACCCTAGCAACCACCAGAACACCCTAGCAACTGCCTAGCAACCACCCAGAACACCCTAGCAACCACCCAAAATACCTTAAATCACCCTAGCAACACCATAGCAACCACCCAAAATACCCTAGAACACCCTAGCAACCACCAGAACACCCTAGCAACTGCATAGCAACCACCCAGAACACCCTAGCAACCACCCAAAATACCTTAAATCACCCTAGCAACACCATAGCAACCACCCAAAATACCCTAGAACACCCTAGCAACACCCTAGCAACCACGAGAACACCCTAGCAACTGCCTAGCAACCACCCAGAACACCCTAGCAACCACCCAAAATACCTTAAATCACCCTAGCAACACCATAGCAACCACCCAAAATACCCTAGAACACCCTAGCAACACCCTAGCAACCACCAGAACACCCTAGCAACTGCCTAGCAACCCCAGAACACCCTAGCAACTGCCTAGCAACCACCCAGAACACCATAGCAACCACCCAAAATACCTTACAACACCTTAGCAACACCATAGCAACCACCCAGAACACCATGGCAACCATCCAAAATACCTTAAAACACCCTAGCAACACCATAGCAACCACCCAAAATACCGTAGAACACCCAAGCAACACCATAGCAACCATCCAAAACACCCTAGCAACCACCTAAAATACCTTAGCAACCGCCAGGCAACCACCCAGAACACCTTAGCAACCCACTAGAAACACCCTAGCAACTTTAAATTACTTCAAACTATACTTCAAACTTTAAACTACTTTAAACTTTAAACCATTAAAACTTTAAACTTTAAACTTTAAACTTTAAACTACTTTAAACTTTAAACTAATTTCAACTTCAAACTACTTTGAAATTTAAACTAATTTAAACTTTAAACTAATTTAAACTTCTTCAAACTTATTGGTCCAAACTTTCACAAGCCAACTTAAAGTTTGTCTCGACGAACTTTTTCTAGTTATTAAGTTGGCTTGTGAGAGCCAACTTACTGATATTGTACTTAAACTTATTATTATTATTCTGTCAAAAATTTGCAACTCTATCTCCACCTAGAGCTTTAACTCCACATACTCCAAACTCGGCACAGACACTCAGACTGTTCTGACTCGGTATGCTATATCTTTTCTAACTGATCGGACTTACGGTTTTCCTAAAAATGACGATCAAAGTCGGAAAAAACTCCCATTGACTTAACATGGCGGAATGTTCAGATTTTCAAACTCCCCAACTGTCAAAAATTCAAATCTAAATACCTTGAAGCCCTAGACTGAATCAAACTGCCATTCTATATACTATATGAGCCATTGAGACTCATTTAAACTAATAAACTCATATATCTATGACACTTATCTATCTACACTTAAACTCTTAAACTCATAATAAATTAATAAACTCGAAACTTGAACTCTTAGACTAATTTAAACTTATAAACTCTAAACTCATAAACTCATACACTTATAAACTCATACACTTATAAACTCATGAATTCAAACTCTTATGAACTCAAACTCATAAATTAATAAACTCTGAACTCTTACTCATTTAAACTTATAAACTCTAAACTCATAAACTCGTACACTTATAAACTCATGAATTCATACACTTATGAACTCATGAATTCATAAACTTATAAACTCATACACTTATGAACTCATGAATTCATACACTTATGAACACAATCTTTCTATCTTTCTTTCTTTCTCTCTTTCTTTCTAAATAATCTTTCTATATTTCTTTCTTTCTAACTAATCTTTCTATCTTTCTTTCTTTCTTTCTTTCTAACTAATTTTACTTTCTATCTTTCTTTCTTTCTAACTAATCTTTCTTTCTTTCTAACTAATCTTTCTCTTTCTTTCTATCTCTCTTTCTAATCTTTCTTTCTAACTAATCTTTCTTTCTTTCTTTCTTTCTTTTCTAACTAATCTATTTCTTTCTAACTAATCTTTCTTTCTTTCTTTCTAACTAATCTTTCTATCTTTCTTTCTTTCTTTCTTTCTTTCTTTCTAATCTTTCTTTCAATCTTTCTTTTTTTCTTTCTTTCTAACTAATCTTACTTTCTAACTTTCTTTCATTCTAACTAATCTTTCTTTCTAACTAATCTTTCTTTCTTTCTAACTAATCTTTCTATCTCTCTTTCTTTCTTTCTCTCTTTCTTTCTAACTAATCTTTCTATCTATCTTTATTTCTTTCTAATCTTTCTTTCAATCTTTCTTTCTTTTTAGCAACCACCCAAAATACCTTAAAACACCCTAGCAACACCATAGCAACCACCCAAAATGCTCTAGAACACCCTAGCAACCACCCAGAACACCCTAGCAACCACCCAAAATACCTTAAATCACCCTAGCAACACCATAGCAACCACCCAAAATACCCTAGAACACCCTAGCAACCACCAAAACACCCTAGCAACTGCCTAGCAACCACCCAGAACACCCTAGCAACCACCCAAAATACCTTAAATCACCCTAGCAACACCATAGCAACCACCCAAAATACCCTAGAACACCCTAGCAACACCCTAGCAACCACCAGAACACCCTAGCAACTGCCTAGCAACCACCCAGAACACCCTAGCAACCACCCAAAATACCTTAAATCACCCTAGCAACACCATAGCAACCACCCAAAATACCCTAGAACACCCTAGCAACACCCTAGCAACCACCAGAACACCCTAGCAACTGCCTAGCAACCACCCAGAACACCCTAGCAACCACCCAAAATACCTTAAATCACCCTAGCAACACCATAGCAACCACCCAAAATACCCTAGAACACCCTAGCAACACCCTAGCAACCACCAGAACACCCTAGCAACTGCCTAGCAACCCCAGAACACCCTAGCAACTGCCTAGCAACCACCCAGAACACCATAGCAACCACCCAAAATACCTTACAACACCTTAGCAACACCATAGCAACCACCCAGAACACCATGGCAACCATCCAAAATACCTTAAAACACCCTAGCAACACCATAGCAACCACCCAAAATACCGTAGAACACCCAAGCAACACCATAGCAACCATCCAAAACACCCTAGCAACCACCTAAAATACCTTAGCAACCGCCAGGCAACCACCCAGAACACCTTAGCAACCCACTAGAAACACCCTAGCAACTTTAAATTACTTCAAACTATACTTCAAACTTTAAACATCTTTAAACTTTAAACCATTAAAACTTTAAAATTTAAACTTTAAACTTTAAACTACTTTAAACTTTAAACTAATTTCAACTTCAAACTACTTTAAAATTTAAACTAATTTAAACTTTAAACTAATTTAAACTTCTTCAAACTTATTGGTCCAAACTTTCACAAGCCAACTTAAAGTTTGTCTCGACGAACTTTTTCTAGTTATTAAGTTGGCTTGTGAAAGCCAACTTACTGAAATCCTATTTAAACTTATTATTATTCTTTTTCTTCTTCTTTTTCTTAACCAAAATTTTCTGACTGCTACTCCTCCTAGAGCTTTAACTCTACAAACTCCAAACTCGGGTCAGACCTTCAGACTGTTCTGACTTAGTGTGCTATATCTTTTCAGACTGATTTGACTTTCAGATTTCTTAAAAATTAATATTAAAAATCATAAAAATCCCATTGACTTTCATTGCAACAGTTCAAATTGAGCCAAGGCTACGGTGGCCCAGCAGTGTACAACACAAAAACTCAAATCTAAACTCCCTGAAGCCCAAGACTCAATTAAACTACCATTCTATATGTACTAATGAACTTATCTATCTATCTATCTATCTATCTATCTATCTATCTATCTATCTATCTATCTATCTATCTATCTATCTATCTATCCATCTATCCATCTATCTATCTCTTTCTATTTATCTATCTATCTATCTATCTATCTATCTATCTATCTATCTATCTATCTATCTATCTATCTATCTATCTATCTATCTATCCATCCATCTATCCATCTATCTATCTATCTATCAATCTATCTATCTATCTATCTATCTATCTATCTATCTATCTATCCATCTATCTATCTCTTTCTATCTATCTATCTATCTATCTATCTATCTATCTATCTATCTATCTATCTATCTATCTATCTATCTAATCTATCTTTCTTACTAACTAATCTATCTTTCTTTCTTTCTTTCTAACTAATCTTTCTTCTTTCTTTCTTTATTTCTTTATTTCTTTCTAACTAATCTTTCTTCTTTCTTTCTTTCTTTCTAACTAATCTTTCTTCTTTCTTTCTAACTAATCTTTCTTCTTTCTTTCTGTCTTTCTTTCTTTCTAACTAATATTTCTTTTTTCTTTTTTTCTTACTAACTAATCTATCTTTCTTTCTTTCTAACTAATCTTTCTTCTTTCTTTCTTTCTTTCTAACTAATCTTTCTTCTTTCTTTCTTTCTTTCTTTCTTTCTAACTAATATTTCTTCTTTCTTTCTTTCTAACTAATATTTCTTCTTTCTAACTAATCTTTCTTCTTTCTTTCTAACTAATCTTTCTTTCTTTCTAACTAATCTTTCTTTCTTTCTAACTAATCTTTCTTCTTTCTTTCTTTCTTTCTTTCTTTCTAACTAATCTTTCTTCTTTCTTTCTTTCTTTCTAACTAATCTTTCTTCTTTCTTTCTTTCTTTCTTTCTTTCTTTCTTTCTTTCTTTCTTTTTCTTTCTTTCTTTCTAACTAATCTTTCTTCTTTCTTTCTTTCTTTCTAACTAATCTTTCTTCTTTCTTTCTTTCTTTCTAACTAATCTTTCTTTCTTTCTTTCTTTCTAACTAATCTTTCTTTCTTTCTTTCTTTCTTTCTTTCTAACTAATCTTTCTTCTTTCTTTCTAACTAATCTTTCTTCTTTCTTTCTAACTAATCTTTCTTCTTTCTTTCTTTCTTTCTTTCTTTCTTTCTTTCTTTCTTTCTTTCTTTCTTTCTTTCTTTCTTTCTTTCTAACTAATCTTTCTTCTTTCTTTCTTTCTTTCTTTCTTTCTTACTAATCTTTCTTCTTTCTTTCTTTCTTTCTAACTAATCTTTCTTCTTTCTTTCTTTCTTTCTAACTAATCTTTCTTTTTTCTTTCTTTCTTTCTTTCTTTCTTTCTTTCTTTCTTTCTTTCTTTCTAAGTAATATTTCTTCTTTCTTTCTTTCTTTCTAACTAATATTTCTTCTTTCTAACTAATCTTTCTTCTTTCTTTCTAACTAATCTTTCTTTCTTTCTAACTAATCTTTCTTCTTTCTTTCTTTCTTTCTTTCTTTCTAACTAATCTTTCTTCTTTCTTTCTTTCTAACTAATCTTTCTTCTTTCTTTCTTTCTTTCTTTCTTTCTTTCTTTCTTTCTTTCTTTCTTTCTTTCTTTCTTTCTTTCTTTTTCTTTCTTTCTTTCTAACTAATCTTTCTTCTTTCTTTCTTTCTTTCTTTCTAACTAATCTTTCTTCTTTCTTTCTTTCTTTCTTTCTTTCTAACTAATCTTTCTTTCTTTCTTTCTAACTAATCTTTCTTTCTTTCTTTCTTTCTTTCTAACTAATCTTTCTTCTTTCTTTCTAACTAATCTTTCTTCTTTATTTCTAACTAATCTTTCTTCTTTCTTTCTTTCATTCTTTCTTTCTTTCTTTCTTTCTTTCTTTCTTTCTAACTAATCTTTCTTCTTTCTTTCTTTCTTTCTTTCTTTCTTTCTTTCTTTCTTTCTTTCTTTCTTTCTTTCTTTCTTTCTAACTAATCTTTCTTCTTTCTTTCTTTCTTTCTAACTAATCTTTCTTTTTTCTTTCTTTCTTTCTTTCTAACTAATCTTTCTTCTTTCTTTCTTTCTAACTAATCTTTCTTTTTTCTTTCTTTCTTTCTTTCTTTCTTTCTTTCTTTCTTTCTTTCTTTCTTTCTTTCTTTCTAACTAATCTTTCTTCTTTCTTTCTTTCTTTCTTTCTTTCTTTCTTTCTTTCTTTCTTTCTTTTTCTTTCTTTCTAACTAATCTTTCTTCTTTCTTTCTTTCTTTCTTTCTAACTAATCTTTCTTCTTTCTTTCTTTCTTTCTTTCTTTCTTTCTTTCTAACTATTCTTTCTTCTTTCTTTCTTTCTTTCTTTCTAACTAATCTTTCTTCTTTCTTTCTAACTAATCTTTCTTTCTTTCTTTCTAACTAATCTTTCTTCTTTCTTTCTTTCTAACTAATCTTTCTTCTTTCTTTCTTTCTTTCTTTCTTTCTTTCTAACTAATCTTTCTTCTTTCTTTCTTTCTTTCTAACTAATCTTTCTTCTTTCTTTCTTTCTTTCTAACTAATCTTTCTTCTTTCTTTCTTTCTTTCTTTCTTTCTTTCTTTCTTTCTTTCTTTCTTTCTTTCTTTCTTTCTTTTTCTTTCTTTCTTTTTCTTTCTTTCTAACTAATCTTTCTTCTTTCTTTCTTTCTTTCTTTCTATCTTTCTTTCTTTCTTTCTTTCTTTCTAACTAATCTTTCTTCTTTCTTTCTTTCTTTCTTTCTTTCTAACTAATCTTTCTTCTTTCTTTCTTTCTTTCTAACTAATCTTTCTTTCTTTCTTTCTAACTAATCTTTCTTCTTTCTTTCTTTCTAACTAATCTTTCTTCTTTCTTTCTTTCTTTCTTTCTTTCTTTCTAACTAATCTTTCTTCTTTCTTTCTAACTAATCTTTCTTCTTTCTTTCTAACTAATCTTTCTTCTTTCTTTCTTTCTTTCTTTCTAACTAATCTTTCTTCTTTCTTTCTTTCTTTCTAACTAATCTTTCTTCTTTCTTTCTTTCTAACTATTCTTTCTTCTTTCTTTCTTTCTTTCTTTCTTTTTTTCTAACTAATCTTTCTTTCTAACTAATTCTTTCTTTCTTTCTTTCTAACTAATCTTTCTTCTTTCTTTCTTTCTTTCTAACTAATCTTTCTTCTTTCTTTCTTTCTTTCTTTCTTTCTTTCTTTCTTTCTTTCTTTCTTTCTTTCTTTCTTTCTTTCTTCCTTTCTTTCTTTTTCTTTCTTTCTTTTTCTTTCTTTCTTTCTAACTAATCTTTCTTCTTTCTTTCTTTCTTTCTAACTAATCTTTCTTCTTTCTTTCTTTCTTTCTAACTAATCTTTCTTTCTTTCTTTCTAACTAATCTTTCTTCTTTCTTTCTTTCTAACTAATCTTTCTTCTTTCTTTCTTTCTTTCTTTCTTTCTTTCTTTCTAACTAATCTTTCTTCTTTCTTTCTAACTAATCTTTCTTCTTTCTTTCTAACTAATCTTTCTTCTTTCTTTCTTTCTTTCTTTCTTTCTTTCTTTCTTTCTTTCTTTCTTTCTTTCTTTCTAACTAATCTTTCTTCTTTCTTTCTTTCTTTCTTTCTTTCTCTCTTTTTCTTTCTTTCTAACTAATCTTTCTTCTTTCTTTCTTTCTTTCTTTTTCTTTCTTTCTTTCTAACTAATCTTTCTTCTTTCTTTCTTTCTTTCTAACTAATCTTTCTCCTTTCTTTCTTTCTTTCTTTCTAACTAATCTTTCTTTCTTTCTTTCTTTCTAACTAATCTTTCTTTCTTTCTTTCTTTCTTTCTTTCTTTCTAACTAATCTTTCTTCTTTCTTTCTAACTAATCTTTCTTCTTTCTTTCTAACTAATCTTTCTTCTTTCTTTCTTTCTTTCTTTCTTTCTTTCTTTCTTTCTTTCTAACTAATCTTTCTTCTTTCTTTCTTTCTTTCTTTCTTTCTTACTAATCTTTCTTCTTTCTTTCTTTCTTTCTAACTAATCTTTCTTCTTTCTTTCTTTCTTTCTAACTAATCTTTCTTTTTTCTTTCTTTCTTTCTTTCTTTCTTTCTTTCTTTCTTTCTAAGTAATATTTCTTCTTTCTTTCTAACTAATATTTCTTCTTTCTAACTAATCTTTCTTCTTTCTTTCTAACTAATCTTTCTTTCTTTCTAACTAATCTTTCTTCTTTCTTTCTTTCTTTCTTTCTTTCTAACTAATCTTTCTTCTTTCTTTCTTTCTAACTAATCTTTCTTCTTTCTTTCTTTCTTTCTTTCTTTCTTTCTTTCTTTCTTTCTTTCTTTCTTTCTTTCTTTTTCTTTCTTTCTTTCTAACTAATCTTTCTTCTTTCTTTCTTTCTTTCTTTCTAACTAATCTTTCTTCTTTCTTTCTTTCTTTCTTTCTAACTAATCTTTCTTTCTTTCTTTCTAACTAATCTTTCTTTCTTTCTTTCTTTCTTTCTAACTAATCTTTCTTCTTTCTTTCTAACTAATCTTTCTTCTTTATTTCTAACTAATCTTTCTTCTTTCTTTCTTTCATTCTTTCTTTCTTTCTTTCTTTCTTTCTTTCTAACTAATCTTTCTTCTTTCTTTCTTTCTTTCTTTCTTTCTTTCTTTCTTTCTTTCTTTCTTTCTAACTAATCTTTCTTCTTTCTTTCTTTCTTTCTAACTAATCTTTCTTTTTTCTTTCTTTCTTTCTTTCTAACTAATCTTTCTTCTTTCTTTCTTTCTAACTAATCTTTCTTTTTTCTTTCTTTCTTTCTTTCTTTCTTTCTTTCTTTCTTTCTTTCTTTCTTTCTAACTAATCTTTCTTCTTTCTTTCTTTCTTTCTTTCTTTCTTTCTTTCTTTCTTTCTTTCTTTCTTTTTCTTTCTTTCTAACTAATCTTTCTTCTTTCTTTCTTTCTTTCTTTCTAACTAATCTTTCTTCTTTCTTTCTTTCTTTCTTTCTTTCTAACTATTCTTTCTTCTTTCTTTCTTTCTTTCTTTCTAACTAATCTTTCTTCTTTCTTTCTAACTAATCTTTCTTTCTTTCTTTCTAACTAATCTTTCTTCTTTCTTTCTTTCTAACTAATCTTTCTTCTTTCTTTCTTTCTTTCTTTCTTTCTAACTAATCTTTCTTCTTTCTTTCTTTCTTTCTAACTAATCTTTCTTCTTTCTTTCTTTCTTTCTAACTAATCTTTCTTCTTTCTTTCTTTCTTTCTTTCTTTCTTTTTCTTTCTTTCTTTTTCTTTCTTTCTAACTAATCTTTCTTCTTTCTTTCTTTCTTTCTTTCTATCTTTCTTTCTTTCTTTCTTTCTTTCTTTCTAACTAATCTTTCTTCTTTCTTTCTTTCTTTCTTTCTTTCTAACTAATCTTTCTTCTTTCTTTCTTTCTTTCTAACTAATCTTTCTTTCTTTCTTTCTAACTAATCTTTCTTCTTTCTTTCTTTCTAACTAATCTTTCTTCTTTCTTTCTTTCTTTCTTTCTTTCTAACTAATCTTTCTTCTTTCTTTCTAACTAATCTTTCTTCTTTCTTTCTAACTAATCTTTCTTCTTTCTTTCTTTCTTTCTTTCTAACTAATCTTTCTTCTTTCTTTCTTTCTTTCTAACTAATCTTTCTTCTTTCTTTCTTTCTAACTATTCTTTCTTCTTTCTTTCTTTCTTTCTTTCTTTCTTTTTTTCTAACTAATCTTTCTTTCTAACTAATTCTTTCTTTCTTTCTTTCTAACTAATCTTTCTTCTTTCTTTCTTTCTTTCTAACTAATCTTTCTTCTTTCTTTCTTTCTTTCTTTCTTTCTTTCTTTCTTTCTTTCTTTCTTTCTTTCTTTCTTCCTTTCTTTCTTTTTCTTTCTTTCTTTTTCTTTCTTTCTTTCTAACTAATCTTTCTTCTTTCTTTCTTTCTTTCTAACTAATCTTTCTTCTTTCTTTCTTTCTTTCTAACTAATCTTTCTTTCTTTCTTTCTAACTAATCTTTCTTCTTTCTTTCTTTCTAACTAATCTTTCTTCTTTCTTTCTTTCTTTCTTTCTTTCTTTCTAACTAATCTTTCTTCTTTCTTTCTAACTAATCTTTCTTCTTTCTTTCTAACTAATCTTTCTTCTTTCTTTCTTTCTTTCTTTCTTTCTTTCTTTCTTTCTTTCTTTCTTTCTTTCTTTCTTTCTTTCTTTCTAACTAATCTTTCTTCTTTCTTTCTTTCTTTCTTTCTTTCTTTCTTTTTCTTTCTTTCTAACTAATCTTTCTTCTTTCTTTCTTTCTTTCTAACTAATCTTTCTTCTTTCTTTCTTTCTAGCTATTCTTTCTTCTTTCTTTCTTTCTTTCTTTCTTTCTTTCTTTCTTTCTTTCTAACTAATCTTTCTTTCTAACTAATTCTTTCTTTCTTTCTTTCTAACTAATCTTTCTTCTTTCTTTCTTTCTTTCTTTCTTTCTTTTTCTTTCTTTCTTTCTTTCTTTCTTTCTTTCTTTCTTTCTTTCTAACTAATATTTCTTCTTTCTTTCTTTCTTTCTTTCTTTCTTTCTTCCTTTCTTTCTTTCTTTCTTTCTTTCTTTCTTTCTTTCTAACTAATATTTCTTCTTTCTTTCTTTCTTTCTTTCTTTCTTTCTTTCTAACTAATATTTCTTCTTTCTTTCTTTCTAACTAATATTTCTTCTTTCTTTCTTTCTAACTAATCTTTCTTTCTTTCTTTCTAACTAATCTTTCTTCTTTCTTTCTTTCTTTCTTTCTTTCTTTCTAACTAATCTTTCTTCTTTCTTTCTTTCTTTCTTTCTTTCTAACTAATCTTTCTAACTAATTATTTCTTTCTTTCTTTCTAACTAATCTTTATTCTTTCTTTATTTCTTTCTTTCTTTCTTTCTAACTAATCTTTCTTTCTAACTAATTCTTTCTTTCTTTCTTTCTAACTAATCTTTCTTCTTTCTTTCTTTCTTTCTTTCTTTCTAACTAATATTTCTTCTTTCTTTCTTTCTTTCTTTCTTTCTTTCTTTCTTTCTAACTAATATTTCTTTCTTTCTTTCTTTCTTTCTAACTGATATTTCTTCTTTCTTTCTTTCTAACTAATCTTTCTTTCTTTCTTTCTTTCTTTCTAACTAATCTTTCTTCTTTCTTTCTAACTAATCTTTCTTTCTTTCTTTCTTTCTTTCTTTTTTACTTTTTCTTTCTTTCTTTCTAACTAATCTTTCTTCTTTCTTTCTTTCTTTCTTTCTTTCTAACTAATCTTTCTTCTTTCTTTCTTTCTAACTAATCTTTCTTCTTTCTTTCTTTCTTTCTTTCTTTCTTTCTTTCTAACTAATCTTTCTTCTTTCTTTCTTTCTTTCTTTCTTTCTAACTAATCTTTCTTTCTAACTAATTCTTTCTTTCTTTCTTTCTAACTAATCTTTCTTCTTTCTTTCTTTCTTTCTAACTAATATTTCTTCTTTCTTTCTTTCTTTCTTTCTAACTAATCTTTCTTTCTAACTAATTCTTTCTTTCTTTCTTTCTAACTAATCTTTCTTCTTTCTTTCTTTCTTTCTTTCTAACTAATATTTCTTCTTTCTTTCTTTCTTTCTTTCTAACTAATCTTTCTTCTTTCTTTCTTTCTTTCTTTCTTTCTTTCTAACTAATATTTCTTCTTTCTTTCTTTCTTTCTAACTAATATTTCTTCTTTCTTTATTTCTTTCTTTCTTTCTAACTAATCTTTCTTCTTTCTTTCTTTCTTTCTTTCTTTCTTTCTAACTAATCTTTCTTTCTTTCTTTCTTTCTAACTAATCTTTCTTTCTAACTAATTCTTTCTTTCTTTCTTTCTAACTAATCTTTCTTCTTTCTTTCTTTCTTTCTAACTAATCTTTCTTCTTTCTTTCTTTCTAACTAATCTTTCTTTCTAACTAATTCTTTCTTTCTTTCTTTCTTTCTAACTAATCTTTCTTCTTTCTTTCTTTCTTTCTTTCTTTCTAACTAATCTTTCTTTCTTATTTAATTCTTTCTTTCTTTCTTTCTAACTAATCTTTCTTCTTTCTTTCTTTCTAGCTAATCTTTCTTCTTTCTTTCTAACTAATCGTTCTTCTTTCTTTCTTTCTTTCTAACTCATCTTTCTTTCTTTCTTTCTTTTTCTTTCTTTCTTTCTAACTAATCTTTCTTCTTTCTTTCTTTCTTTCTTTCTAACTAATCTTTCTTCTTTCTTTCTTTCTTTCTTCTTTCTAACTAATCTTTCTTCTTTCTTTCTAACTAATCTTTCTTTCTTTCTAACTAATCTTTCTTTCTTTCTAACTAATCTTTCTTCTTTCTTTCTTTCTTTCTTTCTTTCTTTCTTTCTTTCTTTCTTTCTTTCTTTCTTTCTTTCTAACTAATCTTTCTTCTTTCTTTCTTTCTTTCTAACTAATCTTTCTTCTTTCTTTCTTTCTTTCTTTCTTTCTTTCTTTCTTTCTTTCTTTCTTTCTTTTTCTTTCTTTCTTTCTAACTAATCTTTCTTCTTTCTTTCTTTCTTTCTAACTAATCTTTCTTCTTTCTTTCTTTCTTTCTAACTAATCTTTCTTTCTTTCTTTCTTTCTTTCTAACTAATCTTTCTTTCTTTCTTTCTTTCTTTCTTTCTTTCTAACTAATCTTTCTTCTTTCTTTCTAACTAATCTTTCTTCTTTCTTTCTAACTAATCTTTCTTCTTTCTTTCTTTCTTTCTTTCTTTCTTTCTTTCTTTCTTTCTTTCTTTCTTTCTTTCTTTCTTTCTAACTAATCTTTCTTCTTTCTTTCTTTCTTTCTTTCTTTCTTACTAATCTTTCTTCTTTCTTTCTTTCTTTCTAACTAATCTTTCTTCTTTCTTTCTTTCTTTCTAACTAATCTTTCTTTTTTCTTTCTTTCTTTCTTTCTTTCTTTCTTTCTTTCTTTCTTTCTTTCTTTCTTTCTAAGTAATATTTCTTCTTTCTTTCTTTCTTTCTAACTAATATTTCTTCTTTCTAACTAATCTTTCTTCTTTCTTTCTAACTAATCTTTCTTTCTTTCTAACTAATCTTTCTTCTTTCTTTCTTTCTTTCTTTCTAACTAATCTTTCTTCTTTCTTTCTTTCTAACTAATCTTTCTTCTTTCTTTCTTTCTTTCTTTCTTTCTTTCTTTCTTTCTTTCTTTCTTTCTTTTTCTTTCTTTCTTTCTAACTAATCTTTCTTCTTTCTTTCTTTCTTTCTTTCTAACTAATCTTTCTTCTTTCTTTCTTTCTTTCTTTCTAACTAATCTTTCTTTCTTTCTTTCTAACTAATCTTTCTTTCTTTCTTTCTTTCTTTCTAACTAATCTTTCTTCTTTCTTTCTAACTAATCTTTCTTCTTTATTTCTAACTAATCTTTCTTCTTTCTTTCTTTCTTTCATTCTTTCTTTCTTTCTTTCTTTCTTTCTTTCTTTCTAACTAATCTTTCTTCTTTCTTTCTTTCTTTCTTTCTTTCTTTCTTTCTTTCTTTCTTTCTTTCTTACTAATCTTTCTTCTTTCTTTCTTTCTTTCTTTCTTTCTAACTAATCTTTCTTCTTTCTTTCTTTCTTTCTAACTAATCTTTCTTTTTTCTTTCTTTCTTTCTTTCTAACTAATCTTTCTTCTTTCTTTCTTTCTAACTAATCTTTCTTTTTTCTTTCTTTCTTTCTTTCTTTCTTTCTTTCTTTCTTTCTTTCTTTCTTTCTTTCTAACTAATCTTTCTTCTTTCTTTCTTTCTTTCTTTCTTTCTTTCTTTCTTTCTTTCTTTTTCTTTCTTTCTTTCTAACTAATCTTTCTTCTTTCTTTCTTTCTTTCTTTCTAACTAATCTTTCTTCTTTCTTTCTTTCTTTCTTTCTTTCTTTCTAACTATTCTTTCTTATTTCTTTCTTTCTTTCTTTCTAACTAATCTTTCTTCTTTCTTTCTAACTAATCTTTCTTTCTTTCTTTCTAACTAATCTTTCTTCTTTCTTTCTTTCTTTCTTTCTTTCTAACTAATCTTTCTTCTTTCTTTCTTTCTTTCTAACTAATCTTTCTTCTTTCTTTCTTTCTTTCTAACTAATCTTTCTTCTTTCTTTCTTTCTTTCTTTCTTTCTTTCTTTCTTTCTTTCTTTCTTTATTTCTTTTTCTTTCTTTCTTTTTCTTTCTTTCTAACTAATCTTTCTTCTTTCTTTCTTTCTTTCTTTCTTTCTTTCTTTCTTTCTTTCTTTCTTTCTTTCTTTCTTTCTTTCTAACTAATCTTTCTTCTTTCTTTCTTTCTAACTAATCTTTCTTCTTTCTTTCTTTCTTTCTTTCTAACTAATCTTTCTTCTTTCTTTCTAACTAATCTTTCTTCTTTCTTTCTAACTAATCTTTCTTCTTTCTTTCTTTCTTTCTTTCTAACTAATCTTTCTTCTTTCTTTCTTTCTTTCTAACTAATCTTTCTTCTTTCTTTCTTTCTAACTATTCTTTCTTCTTTCTTTCTTTCTTTCTTTCTTTTTTTCTAACTAATCTTTCTTTCTAACTAATTCTTTCTTTCTTTCTTTCTAACTAATCTTTCTTCTTTCTTTCTTTCTTTCTAACTAATCTTTCTTCTTTCTTTCTTTCTTTCTTTCTTTCTTTCTTTCTTTCTTTCTTTCTTTCTTTCTTCCTTTCTTTCTTTTTCTTTCTTTCTTTTTCTTTCTTTCTTTCTAACTAATCTTTCTTCTTTCTTTCTTTCTTTCTAACTAATCTTTCTTCTTTCTTTCTTTCTTTCTAACTAATCTTTCTTTCTTTCTTTCTAACTAATCTTTCTTCTTTCTTTCTTTCTAACTAATCTTTCTTCTTTCTTTCTTTCTTTCTTTCTTTCTTTCTTTCTTTCTTTCTTTCTTTCTAACTAATCTTTCTTCTTTCTTTCTAAGTAATCTTTCTTCTTTCTTTCTAACTAATCTTTCTTCTTTCTTTCTTTCTTTCTTTCTTTCTTTCTTTCTTTCTTTCTAACTAATCTTTCTTCTTTCTTTCTTTCTTTCTTTCTTTCTTTCTTTCTTTTTCTTTCTTTCTAACTAATCTTTCTTCTTTCTTTCTTTCTTTCTAACTAATCTTTCTTCTTTCTTTCTTTCTAACTATTCTTTCTTCTTTCTTTCTTTCTTTCTTTCTTTCTTTCTTTCTTTCTTTCTTTCTTTCTTTCTTTCTTTCTTTCTAACTAATCTTTCTTTCTAACTAATTCTTTCTTTCTTTCTTTCTAACTAATCTTTCTTCTTTCTTTCTTTCTTTCTTTCTTTTTCTTTCTTTCTTTCTTTCTTTCTTTCTTTCTTTCTTTCTTTCTAACTAATATTTCTTCTTTCTTTCTTTCTAACTAATATTTCTTCTTTCTTTCTTTCTAACTAATCTTTCTTTCTTTCTTTCTAACTAATCTTTCTTCTTTCTTTCTTTCTTTCTTTCTTTCTTTCTTTCTAACTAATCTTTCTTCTTTCTTTTTTTCTTTCTTTCTTTCTTTCTTTCTTTCTAACTAATCTTTCTAACTAATTATTTCTTTCTTTCTTTCTAACTAATCTTTCTTCTTTCTTTATTTCTTTCTTTCTTTCTTTCTAACTAATCTTTCTTTCTAACTAATTCTTTCTTTCTTTCTTTCTAACTAATCTTTCTTCTTTCTTTCTTTCTTTCTTTCTTTCTAACTAATATTTCTTCTTTCTTTCTTTCTTTCTTTCTTTCTTTCTTTCTTTCTTTCTTTCTTTCTAACTAATATTTCTTTCTTTCTTTCTTTCTTTCTAACTGATATTTCTTCTTTCTTTCTTTCTAACTAATCTTTCTTTCTTTCTTTCTTTCTAACTAATCTTTCTTCTTTCTTTCTAACTAATCTTTCTTTCTTTCTTTCTTTCTTTCTTTTTTACTTTTTCTTTCTTTCTTTCTAACTAATCTTTCTTCTTTCTTTCTTTCTTTCTTTCTAACTAATCTTTCTTCTTTCTTTCTTTCTAACTAATCTTTCTTCTTTCTTTCTTTCTTTCTTTCTTTCTTTCTTTCTTTCTTTCTTTCTTTCTAACTAATCTTTCTTCTTTCTTTCTTTCTTTCTTTCTTTCTAACTAATCTTTCTTTCTAACTAATTCTTTCTTTCTTTCTTTCTAACTAATCTTTCTTTCTTTCTTTCTTTCTAACTAATATTTCTTCTTTCTTTTTTTCTTTCTTTCTAACTAATCTTTCTTTCTAACTAATTCTTTCTTTCTTTCTTTCTAACTAATCTTTCTTCTTTCTTTCTTTCTTTCTAACTAATATTTCTTCTTTCTTTCTTTCTTTCTTTCTAACTAATCTTTCTTCTTTCTTTCTTTCTTTCTTTCTTTCTTTCTAACTAATATTTCTTCTTTCTTTCTTTCTTTCTAACTAATATTTCTTCTTTCTTTATTTCTTTCTTTCTTTCTAACTAATCTTTCTTCTTTCTTTCTTTCTTTCTTTCTTTCTTTCTTTCTTTCTTTCTTTCTTTCTTTCTTTCTTTCTTTCTAACTAATCTTTCTTTCTTTCTTTCTTTCTAACTAATCTTTCTTTCTAACTAATTCTTTCTTTCTTTCTTTCTAACTAATCTTTCTTCTTTCTTTCTTTCTTTCTTTCTAACTAATCTTTCTTCTTTCTTTCTTTCTAACTAATCTTTCTTTCTAACTAATTCTTTCTTTCTTTCTTTCTTTCTAACTAATCTTTCTTCTTTCTTTCTTTCTTTCTTTCTTTCTTTCTTTCTTTCTTTCTAACTAATCTTTCTTTCTTATTTAATTCTTTCTTTCTTTCTAACTAATCTTTCTTCTTTCTTTCTTTCTAGCTAATCTTTCTTCTTTCTTTCTAACTAATCTTTCTTCTTTCTTTCTTTCTTTCTAACTAATCTTTCTTCTTTCTTTCTTTCTTTCTAACTCATCTTTCTTTCTTTCTTTCTTTTTCTTTCTTTCTTTCTTTCTAACTAATCTTTCTTCTTTCTTTCTTTCTTTCTTTCTTTCTAACTAATCTTTCTTCTTTCTTTCTTTCTTTCTAACTAATCTTTTTTTCTAACTAATTCTTTCTTTCTTTCTAACTAATCTTTCTTCTTTCTTCTTTCTTTCTTTCTTTCTTTCTAACTAATCTTTCTTTCTTTCTTTCTAACTAATCTTTCTTATTTCTTTCTTTCTTTCTAGCTAATCTTTCTTCTTTCTTTCTAACTAATCTTTCTTCTTTCTTTCTTCTTTCTTTCTTTCTAACTAATCTTTCTTCTTTCTTTCTTTCTTTCTTTCTTTCTTTCTTTCTAACTAATCTTTCTTTCTTTCTTTCTTTCTAACTAATCTTTCTTCTTTCTTTCTTTCTTTCTAGCTAATCTTTCTTCTTTCTTTCTAACTAATCTTTCTTCTTTCTTTCTTTCTTTCTTTCTAACTAATCTTTCTTATTTCTTTCTTTCTTTCTTTCTTTCTTTCTTTCTAACTAATCTTTCTTCTTTCTTTCTTTCTTTCTTTCTAACTAATCTTTCTTCTTTCTTTCTTTCTTTCTTTCTATCTTTCTTTCTTTCTTTCTTTTTCTTTCTTTCTTTCTAACTAATCTTTCTTCTTTCTTTCTTTCTTTCTAACTAATCTTTCTTCTTTCTTTCTTTCTTTCTAACTAATCTTTCTTCTTTCTTTCTTTCTTTCTTTCTTTCTTTCTTTCTTTCTAACTAATCTTTCTTCTTTCTTTCTTTCTAACTAATCTTTCTTTCTAACTAATTCTTTCTTTCTTTCTTTCTAACTAATCTTTCTTCTTTCTTTCTTTCTTTCTAGCTAATCTTTCTTCTTTCTTTCTAACTAATCTTTCTTCTTTCTTTCTTTCTTTCTTTCTTTCTTTCTTTCTTTCTTTCTTTCTTTCTAACTAATATTTCTTTCTTTCTTTCTTTCTTTCTAACTGATATTTCTTCTTTCTTTCTTTCTAACTAATCTTTCTTTCTTTCTTTCTTTCTTTCTTTCTAACTAATCTTTCTTCTTTCTTTCTAACTAATCTTTCTTCTTTCTTTCTTTCTTTCTTTCTTTCTTTCTTTCTTTTTTACTTTTTCTTTCTTTCTTTCTAACTAATCTTTCTTCTTTCTTTCTTTCTTTCTTTCTAACTAATCTTTCTTCTTTCTTTCTTTCTTTCTTTCTAACTAATCTTTCTTCTTTCTTTCTTTCTTTCTTTCTTTCTTTCTTTCTTTCTTTCTTTCTAACTAATCTTTCTTTACACTTATAAACTCATACACTTATGAACTCATGAATTCATACACTTATGAACACAAACTCATGAATGAATAAACTCTGAACTCTTACTCATTTAAACTTATAAACTCTTAAACTCGTACACTTATAAACTCATGAATTCATAAATTTATGAACTCATGAAATCATAAACTCATAAACTCATCCACTTATAAACTCATGAATTCATAAACTTATGAACTCAAACTCATAAATTAATAAACTCTGAACTCTTACTCATTTAAACTTATAAACTCTAAACTCATAAACTCATAAACTTATAAAATCATGAATTCATACACTTTTGAATTTTCATAAATTCATACACTTATGAAATTTTAAATTCACAAATAGTTCACCATAGCAACCACCCAGAACACCCTAGCAACTGCCTAGCAACCACCCAAAATACCTTACAACACCCTAGCAACACCATAGCAACCACCCAAAACACCATAGTAACTGCCTAGCAACCACCCAAAATACCTTAAATCACCCTAGCAACACCATAGCAACCACCCAAAATACCCTAGAACACCCTAGCAACGCCCTAGCAACCACCAGAACACCCTAGAAACCAACCAAAATACCTTAAATCACCCTAGCAACTGCCTAGCAACCACCCAGAACACCCTAGCAACCACCCAAAATACCTTAAATCACCCTAGCAACACCATAGCAACCACCCAAAGTACCCTAGAACACCCTAGCAACGCCCTAGCAACCACCAGAACACCCTAGCAACCACCCAAAATACCTTAAATCACCCTAGCAACACCATAGCAACCACCTAAAATACCCTGGAACACCCTGGCAACGCCCTAGCAACCACCAGAACACCCTAGCAACCAACCAAAATACCTTAAATCACCCTAGCAACTGCCTAGCATCCACCCAGAACACCCTAGCAACCACCCAAAATACCTTAAATCACCCTAGCAACACCATAGCAACCACCCAAAAAAGCCTAGAACACCCTAGCAACACCATAGCAACCACCCAATACACCATAGCAACTGCCTAGCTACCACCCAGAACACCCTGGCAACCACCCAAAATACCTTAAATCACCCTAGCAACACCATAGCAACCACCCAAAATACCCAAGAACACCCTAGCAACCACCAGAACACCCTAGCAACCACCCAAAATACCCTAGAACACCCTAGCAACTGCCTAGCTACCACCCAGAACACCCTGGCAACCACCCAAAATACCTTAAATCACCCTAGCAACACCATAGCAACCACCCAAAATACCCTAGAACACCCTAGCAACTGCCTAGCAACCACCCAGAACACCCTAGCAACTAATATAAACTATAAACCCTGGCAACCACCCAAAATACCTTAAATCACCCTAGCAACACCATAGCAACCACACAAAATACCCTAGAACACCCTAGCAACTGCCTAGCAACCACCCAGAACACCCTGGCAACCACTAATATAAACTTCAAACTGCTTTAAAATTCAAACTAAATTTCAACTTTAAACTAATTTAAACTATAAACTAATTTAAACTTCAACCTATTTCAAACTACTTTAAACTTTAAACTAATTTAAACTTCTAAATACTTTTAACTTTAAACTAATTTAAACTTATTTAAACTTTAAACTAATTAAAACTATAAACTAATTTAAACTTCAAATTACTTTAAACTTCAAACTAATTTACACTTTAAACTAATTTACATATTAAACTAATGTAAACTTCAAACTACTTTAAACTTCTTTAAACTTTCTGGTCCAAACTTTCACAAGCCAACTTAAAGTTTGTCTCGACGAACTTTTTCTAGTTATTATTATTCTTACTAAAATTTACAACTCTATCTCCTCCTAGAGCTTTAACTCCACATACTCCAAACTCGGCTCAGACACTCAAACTGTTCTGACTCGGTATGCTATATCTTTTCTAACTGATCGGACTTACGGTTTTCCTAAAAATGACGATCAAAGTCGGAAAAAACTCCCATTGACTTAACATTGCGGAATGTTCAGATTTTCAAACTGGCCAACTGCCAAAAATTCAAATCTAAACTCCTTGAAGCCCTAGACTGAATCAAACTGCCATTCTATATACTATATGAGCCATTGAGACTAATTTAAACTAATAAACTCATCTATCATGACACTTTTCTATCTACACTTAAACTCTTAAACTCATAATAAATTAATAAACTCTAAACTTGAACTCTTAGACTCATTTAAACTTATAAACTCTAAACTCATAAACTCATACACTTATAAACTCATACACTTATAAACTCATGAACTCTTACTCATTTAAACTTATAAACTCTAAGCTCATAAACTCGTACACTTATAAACTCATGAATTCATACACTTATGAACTCATGAATTCATAATCTTATGAACTCATACACTTATGAACTCATGAATTCATACACTTATGAACTCAAACTCATGAATGAATAAACTCTGAACTCTCACTCATTTAAACTTATAAACTCATAAACTCGTACACTTATAAACTCATGAAATCATAAACTCATAAACTCGTACACTTATAAACTCATGAATTCATACTTATGAACTCATGAATTCATAAACTTATGAACTCTTAAACTCATAAATGAATAAACTCTGAACTCTTACTCATTTAAACTTATAAACTCTAAACTCAAACTCGTACACTTATGAAATCATGAATTCATATACTTATAAACTCATGAACTTATAAACTCATGAATTCACACATGAATTTTCATAAATTCAAACAATTATGAACTTTTAAATTCATAAATAGTTCACCATAGCAACCACCCAGAACACCCTAGCAACTGCCTAGCAACCACCCAGAACACCCTAGCAACCACCCAAAATACCTTAAAACACCCTAGCAACCACCCTAAATAGCCTAGAATACGCTAGCAACACCATAGCAACCACCCAGAACACCCTAGCAACTGCCTAGCAACCACCCAAAATACCTTAAAACACCCTAGCAACACCATAGCAACCACCCAAAATACCCTAGAACACCCTAGCAACACCATAGCAACCACCCAGAACACCCTAGCAACCACTCAAAATCCCTTAAAACACCCTAGCAACACCATAGCAACCACCCATAACACCCTAACAACCACCCAAAATACATTAAAACACCCTAGCAACACCATAGCAACCACCCAAAATACCCTAGAACACCCTAGCAACCCCATAGCAACCACCCAGAACACCCTAGCAACCACCAAAAATGCCTTAAAACACCCTAGCAACACCATAGCAACCACCCAAAATACCCTAGAACACCCTAGCAACACCATAGCAACCACCCATAACACCCTAACAACCAACCAAAATACCTTAAAACACCTTAGCAACACCATAGCAACCACCCAAAATACCCTAGAACACCCTAGCAACCACGCAGAACAACCTAGCAACCACACAAAACCCCCTAAAACCCCCTAGCAACCACCCATGACACCCTAACAACCAACAAAAATACATTAAAACACCCTAGCAACACCATAGCAACCACCAATAACACCCTAACAACCACCCAAAATACCTTAAAACACCCTAGCAACACCATAGCAAC
This sequence comes from Siphateles boraxobius, assembly GCF_051911475.1. Taxonomy (NCBI): domain Eukaryota; kingdom Metazoa; phylum Chordata; class Actinopteri; order Cypriniformes; family Leuciscidae; genus Siphateles; species Siphateles boraxobius. Next base: position 31,229,623 of record NW_027508722.1, read on the forward strand.
CACCCAAAATACCCTAGAACACCCTAGGAACACCATAGCAACCACCCAGAACACCCTAGCAACCACCGAAAATACATTAAAACACCCTAGCAACACCATAGCAACCACCCAAAATACCCTAGAACACCCTAGCAACCCCATAGCAACCACCCAGAACACCCTAGCAACCACCAAAAATACCTTAAAACACCCTAGCAACACCATAGCAACCACCCAAAATACCCTAGAACACCCTAGCAACACCATTGCAACCACCCATAACACCCTAACAACCACCTAAAATAGCCTTAAGCACACTAGCAACACCATAGCAACCCCCAGAACACCCTAGCAACCTCCCAGAACGCCCTAGCAACCACCCAAAATACCTTAAAACACCCTAGCAACACCCTAGTAACCAAGCAAAATACTCTAGAACACCATAGCAACACCATAGCAACCACCCAGAAGACCCTAGCAACCGCCTAGTAACCACCCAGAACACCCTAGCAACCACCCAAAATACCTTACAACACCCTAGCAACTGCCTAGCAACCACCTAGAACACCCTAGCAACCACCCAAAATGCCTTAGCAACCACCTAGCAACCACCAGAACACCTTGGCAGCCCACTAGAAACACCCTAGCAACCTTAAATTACTTTAAACTATACTTTAAACTACTTTAAACTTTAAACTATTTAAAACTTTAAACTACGTTAAACTACTTTAAACTAATTTTAAAGTACTAATAAACTATACTTTAAACTACTTTAAACTTTAAACTATTTAAAACTTTAAACTACGTTAAACTACTTTAAACTAATTTAAACTTTAAACTAATTTAAACTTTAAACTAATTTAAACTTCAAACTACTTTAAAATTCAAACTAATTTAAACTTTAAACTACTTTAAACTTCAAACTACTTTAAACTTCAAACTACTTTGAACTTCTTCAAACTTTCTGGTCCAAACTTTCACAAGCCAACTTAAAGTTTGTCTCGACGAACTTTTTCTAGTTATTATTATTATTCTTCTTACTAAAAATTTACAACTCTAACTCCTCCTAGAGCTTTAACTCTACATACTCCAAACTCGGCTCAGACACTCAAACTGTTCTGACTCGGTGTGCTATATCTTTTCTAACTGATCGGACTTACGGTTTTCCTAAAAATGACGATCAAACTCGGAAAAAATCCCATTGACTTAACATGGCGGAATGTTCAGATTTTCAAACTCCCCAAATGTCAAAAATTCAAATCTAAACTCCTTGAAGCCCTAGACTGAATCAAACTGCCATTCTATGTACTATATGAGCCATTGAGACTCATTTAAACTAATAAACTAATCTATCTATGACACTCATCTATCTATCTATCTATCTATCTATCTATCTATCTATCTATCTATCTATCTATCTATCTATCTATCTATCTATCTATCTATCATCTGACTATTTTATCTATCTATCTATCTATCTATCTATCTATCCATCTATCTATCATCTGACTATAACTAATCTATCTATGACACTTTTCTATCTACACTTAAACTATTAAACTCATAATAAATTAATAAACTCTAAACTTGAACTCTTAGACTCATTTAAACTTATAAACTCTAAACTCATAAACTCGTACACTTATATACTCATACACTTATAAACTCATGAACTCTTACTCATTTAAACTTATAAACTCTAAACTCATAAACTCGTACACTTATAAACTCATGAATTCATACACTTATGAACTCATGAATTCATAAACGTATAAACTCATACACTTATGAACTCATGAATTCATACACTTATGAACACAAACTCATGAATGAATAAACTCTGAACTCTTACTCATTTAAACTTATAAACTCTTAACTTATAAACTCTAAACTCATAAACTCGTACACTTATAAACTCATGAATTCATAAACTTATGAACTCATGAAATCATAAACTCAAACTCGTACACTTATAAACTCATGAATTCATACACTTATGAACTCAAACTCATAAATTAATAAACTCTGAACTCTTACTCATTTAAACTTAAAAACTGTAAACTCATAAACTCGTACACATAAACTCATACACTTATAAACTCATGAAATCATACACTTGAATTTTCATAAATTCATACACTTATGAACTTTTAAATTCATAAATAGTTCACCATAGCAACCACCCATAACACCCTAGCAACCACCCAAAATACCTTAAAACACCCTAGCAATACCATAGCAACCACCCAAAATACCCTAGAACACCCTAGCAACTGCCTAGCAACCCCCAGAACACCCTAGCAACTGCCTAGCAACCACCCAGAACACCCTAGCAACCACCCAAAATACCTTAAATCACCCTAGCAACACCATAGCAACCACCCAAAATACCCTAGCAACACCATAGCAACCACCCAAAATACCCTAAAACACCCTAGCAACCACCAGAACACCCTAGCAACTGCCTAGCAACCACCCAGAACACCCTAGCAGTTGCTAGGGTGTTCTGGGGGTTGCTATGCAGTTGCTAGGGTGCTCTAGCGCATTTTGGGTGGTTGCTATGGTGTTGCTAGGGTGTTTTAAGGTATTTTGGGTGGTTGCTAGGGTGTTCTGGGTGGTTGCTAGGCAGTTGCTAGGGTGTTCTAGGGTGTTCTGGGTGGTTGCTAGGCAGTTGCTTGGGTGTTCTGGGGGTTGCTAGGCAGTTGCTAGGGTGTTCTAGGGTATTTTGGGTGGTTGCTATGGTGTTGCTAGGGTGTTTTAAGGTATTTTGGGTGGTTGTTAGGGTGTTCTGGGTGGTTGCTAGGCAGTTGCTAGGGTGTTCTAGGGTATTTTGGGTGGTTGCTATGGTGTTGCTAGGGTGATTTAAGGTATTTTGGGTGGTAGCAACCACCCAGAACAC